>NC_137122.1:34447128-35047128 GCF_949319135.1 Squalius cephalus | reverse complement strand
TTCTTTAGAAATGTTGGCCCATATTGATAGGATAGCATCTTGCAGTTGATGGAGATTTGTGGGATGCACATCCAGGGCACGAAGCTCCCGTTCCACCACATCCCAAAGATGCTCTATTGGGTTGAGATCTGGTGACTGTGGGGGCCATTTTAGTACAGTGAACTCATTGTCATGTTCAAGAAACCAATTTGAAATGATTCGAGCTTTGTGACATGGTGCATTATCCTGCTGGAAGTAGCCATCAGAGGATGGGTACATGGTGGTCATAAAGGGATGGACATGGTCAGAAACAATGCTCAGGTAGGCCGTGGCATTTAAACGATGCCCAATTGGCACTAAGGGGCCTAAAGTGTGCCAAGAAAACATCCCCCACACCATTACACCACCACCACCAGCCTGCACAGTGGTAACAAGGCATGATGGATCCATGTTCTCATTCTGTTTACGCCAAATTCTGACTCTACCATCTGAATGTCTCAACAGAAATTGAGACTCATCAGACCAGGCAACATTTTTCCAGTCTTCAACTGTCCAATTTTGGTGAGCTTGTGCAAATTGTAGCCTCTTTTTCCTATTTGTAGTGGAGATGAGTGGTACCCGGTGGGGTCTTCTGCTGTTGTAGCCCATCCGCCTCAAGGTTGTGCGTGTTGTGGCTTCACAAATGCTTTGCTGCATACCTCGGTTGTAACGAGTGGTTATTTCAGTCAAAGTTGCTCTTCTATCAGCTTGAATCAGTCGGCCCATTCTCCTCTGACCTCTAGCATCAACAAGGCATTTTCGCCCACAGGACTGCCACATACTGGATGTTTTTCCCTTTTCACACCATTCTTTGTAAACCCTAGAAATGGTTGTGCGTGAAAATCCCAGTAACTGAGCAGATTGTGAAATACTCAGACCGGCCCGTCTGGCACCAACAACCATGCCACGCTCAAAATTGCTTAATTCACCTTTCTTTCCCATTCTGACATTCAGTTTGGAGTTCAGGAGATTGTCTTGACCAGGACCACACCCCTAAATGGATTGAAGCAACTGTCATGTGATTGGTTGATTAGATAATTGCATTAATGAGAAATTGAAGAGGTGTTCCTAATAATCCTTTAGGTGAGTGTATATATATATATATATATCAATGAAAATACTCTGACTCTACATATTTAATTGGCTCTTTGTAAGTAAAAATTCTTGGATGAAATTCTTAAAACATAAAAATCCTTGTCTAGTAAGAACAACTGTTGACAAAAATCATCAAAAATTCATTGATAAAAAAAAGCATTTAAACTTAAAATTTAAATCATTTAAAAATAGATATTTATTTTATGTACAGTATACATTTTTTTCTCCATTTGAGGATGTTCTCGGATGTTCAATGAAGGTTTTTTGTCAAACTTAGCTCATACACTCACACTCTCAAGTCCTGACACAATCAATCTGACACACTGCAGTGAACATACAGCAGATCATTCATGCTCGTCTTTCCATCACTCATGTGCTCTGACTAATGGCTTTGAGTTGGCAGCACACATCTGCCTTCTGGCAGAGGTCAGCAAAAATACATCACCATGGTGATAAGCGCTGCTGGCTCCTCTTAACAAACTCCATCTGTAATCCTCCGACCAGGTTTTATTCTTGACCTTTGACCTGCTCTGTTCCTCTGGAAATACAGTAGGCACTATCTCTCTCACTCTCTCTACTCTGTTTACTCGATTTATCTCAGCGCTTCACTTATATTTGCTGTCCTGCCTAACTTACTGCCTCCTGACGCTGCAGCATAAACGCAAGTGGCAGATTCCATTCATTCTCTCTTTTCAGAGCTGTTGGACGCAAGAAATGTTATCACAAGTCAAGATAATCGCATTCAACTGCCAAACGGCATGTGTAGACTTTCAAATGCAGAATGTCTTACTTTTTTGATCCACACTGACAGATACACTGTGCGTGGGACTAAAAGTTTGTCAATGTGAGCCTTGTGGGTAAAACTGAGGAGTAAAACCCTTCATACACACACATACCCCCCTCTCTTTACATCCAGTTCTCTCCCTTTCCCCATCTTACCTGGAATTTCCCCTTTAACCCTCCCCAAATAGATAACATCAGAGAGAGATTACATGAAGATGAGGCAGTAATTGCTGTAATGTGGAGAGGGCTCTAGACTTCCACACAAACTCACTTGCATTGCTCGGTTTTCTCCATCTATAATTCATTCCTCCGGGGCTTTGTGGCTGTCCTCTCTGAAGTCTGAAGAAAACTCTTGTTTACACTACAGCCTGGATCAAACAAAGAGGTCAGCGTTTTGCTGGATAGATTGGTCCAGGTTGTCCCTGCTGGTAGATGCTTCAAATACAATATCAGGTGGCAAAACGCATATTTCTCTATTGATGGTCACTGCAACACACTCTCATGGCAATTTGTAAAAGTAAATATTTAACTTTTGGTAAATCGGTGGCTAATTCATATGAATTTGTACTGTCTCAGTTGTATATTTTCATGCAATATCTCACATATTTCCATACGCGCATTGTAAGAATTCATATGAAATCACCACCACGTAAAATATTTAGGTTTTCTCTTAAGACCATGTTGGCCATTGACAGAAAATATTTCTAGAATCCTAAATATTTAATTACATTACAGCATATATATATATATATATATGTGTGTGTGTGTATATGTATAATGACTATATAATTATTTAAAAAAATTTTTGCCTGTGATAATTTTTTAGAGCAAATGAGTGTACAATGGACTTTTACCTATGGACAAATGGCACGTTTCCTGATTGTGAGTGTTTTCAGAATGTGATGTGATTCACTCTGCTTTCAGTCATTACTTAAAGGGTTAGTTCACCCAAAAATGCAAATTCTGTCAGTAATTGCTCACCTTCATGTTGTTCCAACCCTGTAAGACTTTCGTTCATCTTCGAAACACAAATTAAGATATTTTTTATGAAATCTGAGAGCTGGCTCACTGCTTCATAGGCTTCTAGGTAATTGCATCTGCCGGCCCAGAAAAGTTAGTAAAAACATTGTTAAAATAGTCCAAGTGACTACAGTGGCTCAACCTTAAGTTTATCAAGTGATGAGAATACTTTTTGTGCGCAAAAACAAACAACTTAATTCAACTATTCATTTTCTTCCCTGTCGTCATCTGATGTGAGTTCACGAGAGCGCCACGACGCATGCGCGAGAACTGTGAAGATGACACAGATGACGTCCTGACATAGCCGGAAGTGCTACACCATCTGTTTACAAGCAGAGGAAGAACCGCGCTGTACTGTACATAAAACTGTCTTCGTAAATATGTCCGCAGATTTCGACGTAGATGAAGACTTTTTTTTAACCAAACGTACTTATTCAAACCAGAATACACAGATATTAGCGTCAAATATCTGTGTCCTCTTCTCAGTTCTCACGTATGCGTCGTGGCGCTCTCGTGAACTCACATCAGAGGCCTACATGGAAGAAAATGAATAGTACCCCACATGTATGACCGGAAGAAGCGGAAGAGGCATATTAAAAGCTTCACTGCTCTCGAACCGAAATCACGGCATCATCAAGCTACGCCTTAGTTTTGAATAAGCGACCTCTGGCAGTGAAAAATTACATAGTGAGGTCAGTTATGTCTGAAATTCAGTTCAAGATCAAGTTCCCTTTTCTGTACAGATAACGACTGGGATGCATGTTTGTATCTATGTTAGCAAAATTTTGAAAGAAACAAAAATGTCTTCGCATGTGTTATTCATTATGCCATGGCATTCATTCCATAACGGAGCAGCTGTTGTCTTATGACAAAGCAGTCTTGCATCTGTCATGTCTAATAGCGAGACCATGCCATTAAAGGTGAACAAAGTAGTCTGAGCCTCAGTCTACACTCTCAAAGTTATCTAGAGCTCATCACATCTCAGAAAAAGTGAATAAGAACAAGAATAAGAATAATGAACTTCATTAAAAATGTGTTTTAACTACTGTATATAACACGTGTTGGAGAATTTGGGAGTCCTTGGAGACTTATTCCAATAAATAAACAAAATCTTTTCATTCACATGTGCATAAAAAGTGCTTCAGATGCTGTTACCACATTTTCCAGTCCATAGAATATTCATGTATTTTTTGCTTGTTGGATGGGATGAATGTAAATTTAGGTTGCGTTAGGTTAGAGAAAAGGAGAAGGTCAAAATTATTAATTTAACAGTCCCACAGTGGGCTATAAAATGAAATAAAGGAAAGAGGAAGCATGCATGGGTGTGTATGCCCAGGTGCGTATGTGTATGTCTATGTGTGTGTTTGAAGCTAGCGGTGAGTCTTGTGCTCATTAATTTTCTCATTTAGGCTGAACAGCGAAGTGTGCAAACAGTAATGCAGGTCCTGCCTGCTAATGAGTGAGAGAGTTTCATGTGCTTATGTTAAAATAACCAACATTTGCAAGGAAGCTCTTTGATGTGTTTTGCTAATCAATAGTGCATCTGTAGAGAACGCTTGCTGTTGTAAACATCACTCGGCCTGATACACTCTGATTCAATTCAGCTCTGTGCAGCCTGAAAACCCCTCCATGCGTCTGTGGCTCTTTATCTCTGCTGCATGTGGAGCTCTAACTGTCACTTTCTTTCACTGCTCTCTGGGCTTTGGCTGGAGTGTGTGTGTGTATCCACAGAAGTGCTTCTCTCGGTTTATGTGCACTGAGAGTTTAACTCTATGGGGTGGATTCACTAAAAATTGTGCCTGCTGATAGTGCTGTTTATTTGCACAGACTGTCTGCTTTGTTTTGCCGCTGTCTGAAATTTACATGTAATTAGTTAATTTTATTTATTTACCTTTATTTTACCAGGGAAGAAAATCACATTGAGATTACAATCTCTTTTTCAAGTGAGCCCTGGCCAAGAAGGCAGCACATAAAGGATACACTTTAACAGACAACAATCAACAAATAGACAGGGATACACAGAAATATTAAAATATACAGAAAATCACTATTTAAAACAATCACAAACATGATGATAAATTTGATTTAAATAAGACTTGAATTCACTATGTGAAATAAAAACCTGCAGTTTTAGCTGTTTTTGCAACTCATTCCATGAAGTTGGAGCACTGTAACTAAAAGCAGTTTTGCCAAACTCTGTTTTAATTTGTGGAATATCATACAGTATGTATCTACTTGATCTTAGCTTGTATTCAGATCTACTAGGAGTTAAGAGTGTAGTTAAATATGAAGGCGTATGTCCAGTTATTGATTTATACACAAAGATCAACCAATGTTTGAACCTTCTCGTGTTAAGTGAGGACCAACCGACCATTTCATATAATACACAATGATGGACAGAGTACTTTGCATGCATTATAAATCTCAATGCTGAATGATACACAGAATCCAATGATTTCAACAAGGTCTTTGTGGAGTGTCTGTAAAACACATCTCCATAGTCCAAAACCGGCAAAAAAGTAGCTTCAACCAGCTTTTTCTTGACTTTCTGTGAAAAGCAGGAACTGTTTCTGAAGTAAAAACCCAACTTTAATTTCAATTTAGTGAGTAACTGTTTAATATGCAAATTAAAAGACATGTTTTCCTCTAATATAAATCCCAGATATTTATATGAGCAAACTAATTCTATTGGCCTACCCTGTAATGTGTGGAGTTGAGGCAAGGAAAATCCAGGCTTACGAGTTCTATTAAAAAACATGTATTTAGTTTTCTTATCATTTAAAACTAAATGTAATGCCTGTAGATTGAGCTGGATATTTTCAAATGCTTTCTGTAGCCTTAAAATTGTCTCAGCAGGTGATTTTGCAGAACAATAAATAATGGTATCATCAGCATACAGGTGCATTTTTGCATTAATCACATTTTCACTGAGGTTATTAATATATACTGTAAACAGCAAGGGCCCCAAAATAGAGCCCTGCGGTACTCCAGAGTTAACAGTAAGTTTCTCAGACATACAATCATTTAAAAGTACACGTTGGCATCTGTTATTTAAGTAGCTACTGACCCAACCTATAGCAGCATCAGAGAGGCCAATGCATGCCAACCGTGATAATAAAATAGCATGATTGACTGTATCAAAGGCTTTTGTTAATCAATAAATAACGCAGCACATGATTTATGATCATCTAAGCACTGATTATGTCATTAAGTACTTTCATAGTAGCGGTGGTAGTACTATGATTTTTTCTAAAGCCAGACTGAAAAACAGATAAAATATTATTATTAAAATCAATTATCCAAAATCAGGTAACGAGGGAAAAGTGCTGATAAATCTAGTCTGTTTGCAGAGAGTAATTATTTAAAAATATACACTACAGTTCAAAAGTTTGTGGTTAAAAGGATTTTTATTTTTATTTTGAAAGAAATATCGGTAATACTTTACAATAAAATCCCATTAGTTAACATTGGTTAATGTATTAATGTTAATGCAACTAACATGAACTAACAATGAGAAATTGTTTGTTACAGTATTTAGCAATCATAAATAAAAATACAACTGTTCATTGTTATTCATGTTAGCTCAGATTAACATTAAATAATATTTACAGATACAACTTTTGATTTTAATAATGTGTCATTAAATGTAGAAGAAATTAGCATTAAAGATTGGTAAATGCTGTAGAAATTGTTCATTAGTCCATGTTAATTAATGTAGTAATATTAACAAATGCAACCTTTTTGTAAAGTGTTACCAAATACTCTTATGTTCACCAAGACTGCATTTACTTCAGAAATCAGAAATATAGTAAAAGAGTAATTGTGAAATATTATTACATTTTAAACTGTTTTATGTAATTTATTTTTACTCCAGTCTTCAGCGTCACATGATCCTTCAGAAATCATTCTGATAAGCTGATTTGCTGATCAATATTGAAAAGAGTTGTGCTGCTTTATATTTTTGTGGAAACCGCATGATACATTGTTTTCAGGATTCTTTGATGAACATAAAGTTCAAGAGAACAGCATTTATTTGAAATAGAAATATTTTGTAACACTATAAATCTCTTTACTGGCGTATTTGCTGAACAAAAGTATGGATTTTCTTTTACACATTTTTTTTATGGTGCAGTATATTTTCATAATTTGTTTTTTAAAATCACGTTTATCCTTTCCCCACCATTGACGAAAATTTCTGGCTTTCCGTGTTTTCACTGTTATATGGTAGGGGGCGCTATTACATATCTTCTGAAAGAGTACTGAATCTCCTGATCAAAACAGAGGTGAAAAAAGAAGAAACAAGCGATATCATGTAATCAAAATAATGCGATCATCAACATTAAACAGCATATAAAAGAAATATGAAAAAAGCATACAAAACTGCCTTATGTTATGAAATGTCGACCCAGGATGAGCTACAGGACTGTGAAGCCTTGGGGGTGTTGATGGACTTGATTTACCCCATTTGTTGTGATCATCATTCTGAAACCGATCTGGACAAAGTCTTTGACAAAAACGTGATTTTCTCAGATTTTTGCTCAAAATTAAACTTACCCATATTCAAGTGTTGATAGCAAAATAATGCATTAAGTTAGAATAAAATAGGTTATTTTTTTGTTTAAAAGCAGAAGGTCTGTTCTTTCTTTTGATATATTGCATGTTCAGATATTCATACAAAAAATATTTTGGGGGCCTGAAAATGATCAAAAATGCTGGCACTGGCTGGCAACTTTTTCCAAAATGCTGGCGGGGAAAGAAATAAGTGACATGATTTTATAGAAATAATATATTTATCAGCATTTTTAGCCATTTTTTGTTATGTTTTGCTGCACACATAGCACTGAGTTCTGTGAATAAAGCACAATCTATAATTAGCCTATAGAAAGGAGACATGCTGAAATGTAGGCTAAAAATAATGACTACATTTTATATACAGCTTTGTTTCAGCATGTTTAGCACCTACAGTAGTTAAACTGGGTTGTAGGGGGTTAGTAAAAAAGTACTGCAAAAGTGACAGCTGATTAGTGTGTTTGTGTGTGTGTGTGTGTGTGTGTGTGTGTGTGTGTGTGTGTGTGGTATTATGGTCAGTTTAGCTGGGGACCTCAGGAGTATAATAAAAATCTGAGCCAAAATATAACAGAAAGAGAGAGAGACTCTGTTTCTTTCTGTCCTTTCCTCTGACCTCTATATTTTATTCCTCATTCCTTCTCGCTCTCCTAAAAAAAACACACACTGTGCATGCCAGTTCCTCCGTCACTTTATCAGTCACCTAATTCTGCTTTTCAGGTTGCCCATGTGTCCCTGTGTCCATCTCTGTCTTGCTTTCTAGACAGCATAATATGAATATTACACATGCTTCTCATAGATAGTATTTTCCAAATAGTAGACAAGTATATTCTTCACCCTCATGAGGAACCTTGTTTTGGCAAAAGTCAGCACCACATGTATTATTCACAGATAGCACAATTCCAGAATGCATTGTGATAAACTGAGTGAAAATTTTAATTGAAGATGGCTGACAAGGTCAAATGTTCACCAATGTAAAGTTTTGAATTTGTTTTATTAGCACAAAAAACTTAAAAAACTAAACCCTCATGTGAAGGATAGTATAATCAGGCAACATCACAGCTTGTCATTTTATTTTACTTTATTTGAGAAGTTCTTAAAAAATATTATTATTATTATTATTATTATTTTATAATTGTACTTTTTGTAATTCTTACAAACTTCTAAGATCTTCCAGCACAGGATCATAACTACAGTCAGGCAGGAGAATGGTCTGGCAATTGACACATATAATCTGTGAACAGTTGTGTAAAGTGCGCACCAACATGACTGGTGTCAAATGGCCAGAACGACAAGCTTCAGCCACCGTATTCATTAAAATCTTTGTAAGAAATAAGTTTCTTACAATAAATTCCTAATAAAAGCTTGTATGAATGTTCCTAAGTGCAATTTCTTAGGAAGTACTCAAATATTTACTTAAAGGGATAATCCAATTTCTCATTTACCCATCCTCATTCCAACCCTACGGTGGCCGAGACGAGAGAGCTCTACGCCCTGCAACTGAAGAGAAAACATCTTTTTAGTAGTTTTACAACACACGTGTGCTCCAAATACTCACAACACAACCAAATACAGAAACGCGCTGCAAAAGTTCACATCACAACCTAATACAGAAGCGCGCTGCAAATAGCACAGACCACAACGGAAATGTTTCCAGGCGACCCCAATAAGTGACGGACTCGGCTGGGACATGCTTTTTGCTCAATGACAATTTTTTTCTTTTTTTTTCCTTGCAAAACATTCAAAGATGACGTGTATACAATATACAACATGTTTTAACATATTCAATGTCATCAGAATACAAATGAGAAAAGAATTAAAAAAAAAATAAAAAAAAAAATAGAGAAAAAGACCATGAGGGTAAGATATTAATCTATACATCAGTTACATTGTAAATTTTTTGTCATGTTATGTTTAAATATGTTGCATAGGTAAGAAATGTTAGGTAATGCAGGATCCAAAGATGAGACGGCAAGTTTTAAAGTTGAGACATTCACACAGATAGGCTATATAACACATATTTTAAAAACTTTTTTGTATAAAATGTATATTTATTTGCAAAAGTTATGTTAACAGCAAGTATAGAAATTTCGGATTCCCCTTGAATCAGAATAAATTCTCGAATCATGTTGTACTTTAAAATCTTTTTTTAAAGATTTAAGATATCTAAAGGATTTATGCTATCTGCAATACATTCGTGTTGGTTCTGTTCTGTTTAGGGGGGGTTATTGCTGCTCTCCCTGCTCATATCCATGCTAGGCTGCATTGATGCGCAGGGAGTTCTTGCCCAGAACAGAACCATACCGCCAATCCCAACTGTATGCTAATTGTCAATCGTATTTGACGATAGTTGTCCTGACAGAACATCTCTGTGTGTTTATATAATGTAAGTGTACGTGACCTCCAAAGTTAATGCCTCAAAAACTACATAAAGTGAATGCGACTGTTATCTACACAACCCCAGTTGATGAATCAATGTCTTCTGAAGTGAAATGATAGGTGTGTGTAATAAAAATACTAATATTTAAACTTTTTAAATGCATCACTTCTCATGTGAGTTTCATAACGTGCTGACATCACACTTCACAACGAACTGACCTTTACGTCAAGTGTCAACTCATGAACCCATGTGTGACAGTTGGCCGGAATTGATGGTTTATAGTTAATTGCTATCGTTTTGCTTCAGAAGACATTGATTTATCACCATAATCATATGGATTACCATCTCATTCATTTGGCATGGTTTTTGAAGTGTCAACTTTGAGGGTCCCATACACTTGCATTAATGGTTCACAGAGATTTCTAAAAAATCTTTGTGTTCATCTGAAGAAAATAAGTCATATAGCAAATAGTGAGAGAATTTTCATTTTTGGGTGGACTAACTGATCTAGATGATCAACTCAATGAAAAACAATTCAAAAGCCGCCTGTAGATTACCATGATACTTATCATAAGCACGCACACTATTTTTTATCATGTTACGGCTTATGTCTTTTAGAAGTATGTGTTTGTGTTTCTGAGTGTTTCTGTTGCAGGAGAAGGTGTGGCCTGCACTCAAGCCAGCAGAGATCCTGATTGGTCTGGTTCTGATTGGTCTAGTTTTGGTTACATTGGAAAGAACCACCCCAAACACTCTATGGAGGCTGAATGCGTGCCATTTGTTTTGCTCTGTCTTGATTTCCTCTGTGATTGTGTGCATTTTGTAAAACTTGCTTTTGTTCATTTGATTTATAACTCTTAGGTTGTTTTGAATTACTTTGGCCTTCAGTTATTGTGTAAATATTATTCGTAAATACTCAATTTAGGGGAAGTAGGGAGTGCGACACCATTTATTTTGCATATATGTTTATTCTATGTTTTGGGTTAAGGAGTTGGCGAAGTTTCATAGTGTTTTTCTTTTTATGTGATTTATTTCTTTTAGGGAATTTAGAGGGTACTAAACTAGTTATTTTTGTTTAATATTTTGGCCTTGTCACTCCTGAATTTAACCCCTTTTTTCTGGTTTTCACTATATTTTTGTTAATAAATTTATATTTGTTTGAACATTATCTTTGTGAATGAGCACACATATGTTGCGGCTAGCCCTAGATGGTCGTAACAATCATAACTTGAAGATAGCAAGACAGCTCACTTGATATTAGAACAGACCCTCTTTATCCCCTCAGCACCTCTCAATGTGTGTCCCCCCATTTGTTCGAGCATTAAAATACGTGTTTTGTCAAACTTTGTGTTGTACCAACCTGAATAATGTGACCCCAGCACTCACCTAGGAATCACACAAACACTGGCACAGCGATTGGTTTTCAGTTGTTCTTGGGGCACACTTATGTTTCAGTCTGATGAGTGGACCAGCGAGGTCCTGGGTTGCCAGATCCTTCTACCTGTTTTTGTCAGCTCACAGCAGAGCTCCTCTAGCAGGAGATAATGAGGGGTCTTGGCACTGACTGGCCACCTGCTGAGAGAGTTTGATTTTAATGATCTTACGGACAGCGGCCTTTTAATGAGCTCTCTTCCCTGCGCACGCACACACACGGCCATACGCGCCCCGTGTTAATGAGCTGTCTGTCGGGAGAGTGGGTGGATAGCAGGTTTAGCGCTGTTGCACATCCGTAATGACTTGCACTTCCTGCCCCTCTGCTCTCTAGCAGATCACACCGCGACTACTCAGCTAAGCAAAGACACTCAGTATGTCCCTCCTTGGAGTAAGACACATCAGAGTGTGTGAGCAAAGCTGTGTGGACCAGGAGTTTCACACACACACAACTGCATACGTATACACACAAATACACAGTTAATCATGACCAGCCACACCATTAATCTTAGTTAGTTCTGTCAAGATGCAGAAGGCCTGTATTTGCATCTGTGTGCGTCTGTGTGTGTTCGCCCTTCAGCAGAGTGTGCCAATGCTAAACAACCTCCCACTGATTGAAACCTAAGGCAGTAACACACCAACACTGATTATACGTCAAAGAGAAGAAATAGAAAAGGGAAGAGGAGTTGTAATTACACTGGAAGAAAGGCATTGAGAAAAGAAAACCCATACAATGAGATTTTAGGGTTCTTACAACCAGTGCTGGGTAGTAACTGATTATATGTAATCTGGATTACGTAATCACATTCCTAAGATTAAATACAAGTAATACTATTGAGTAAAATTATATTATTAAAATACTCATAATCAGACTACAGTTTGTATTTATTTATTGATTAAATACTTAATATTGTAACATAGGGATCCACTGGAGGCAAGCTTATTGAGAAGCTAGGTGCAGTTTATTACAAACAAGATCAAACATGAAACAAAAACATGGTTTGGGACGTGGTGGAGGGTTCCACTCAAGCCCGACCTTCTCGGTGGCCCGGGAAAGCATAGCAGCCCACTCTGGATCGGACTCGGGCAACGCTGCACTCCCTGAAGGGGGCAACACAGCCAAATCTTCATCTCCAGAGGAGCAAAGCTCCCCCTCCGATGCTGCGATTGACATCTGGTCGTCAGGTGGAGCCCCAAAAGACACGTTCTTTTGGAAGCTCCAGCGGCGGCCACATTTGTGAGGCGTGAGGGGCCCACGGAGATTGTCTTGGTGGGGAAGCCGTCACGGTGATCCTTAGATCACCCTATTCTGCGGGGAAGAATAGATGCTACATCGGGGCATAGGCGAGGGGACTGCACCTCCCTTGAGGTAAGCAAGTCTTGATCTTAACGCAGTCATAGTCATATTCCCGCAACGGGAACATGAACTATTCACAAAAGCTGCCTCAGCATGCTGAATGCCCAAACATGTGAGGCAACTATATTGGCCGTCTGCTGGCGCCAGGGAACGACCGCACCCAGAAACGCACAAGCGAAATGACATTCTGAAAAGGACGCAGGGTTCACTTGTGTTGCTCTTTTAGTTGAAAAGAAAAACTCTTCCCACGCTGAGGCACCCAGGGGTAGCAGCGGCTATAATGAGTGAAACACTCAGGAACGCCCAGCGATACGACACACAAGTATAAGCTGTAAAAACAGCAGTTGAGAGCTGTAGGCTCGCGGCCACTGCTTATCGCGCTGTCACACCAACGCTGGATAGAGTTTGGATTTCCAACTCGCAGAATCTCTTCTTGCAGCACTGAAGTAACAACCTCTCGGCTCCAAAGTTAAAGACAATGTGTGCATGCGCCCGCTTCCTGTTTATACCTGCGGGGCGGGGCGCGTGACGCGATTCACGCACGCCAACAGTCATTGGCTCATTCTGTAGACACTCAAAGTTGATAGTGCTCTCTGAAGTGATCCCAATTACGTTGTCATGTCGACGTTACGTTGAACGTGAGCGACTAAAAGGGAACATGATACAGTACATTCTTTTCAGGTTTCTTTGATGAATAGGAAGGATGAAAAAAATCTGCATTTATTTGAAATAGAAATCTTTTGAAACATTATAAACAGGGTCCGAAATTAACACCCGCCAAGCGCCAAATGTGGGTAGATTTTCAGTTTGGCGAGTAAATCTCAAAAGGCTATCCGCCACACTGGCGGGTGAATGTTCATACCAAAATATGAAATATTCAGCGCGCCCTTTTCAGCGTGCATGTGCTCTTCTACCTCTTAACGCTCTCATCTGTTGACGGCGCTGAGGAAAAAGGATATGTGAAGCTCCCGCCACTGGAAGAAGCGGTCGCCGCCCATTTGTGTCCTCCCACTGCTGGCAGTTGGAGAGCAAAGGCCGCGCACCCATCTAAGCTGTGCAGAACGTCTTCAGCACTCGCGGATCATGCATACTCCACCGTTGGCCAGGCTGCTTCTGCTTTATATATTACACACCATGGCCGTTCTTTTCTCGAGAAAAGGAGTTTTCTCATAGCGTTTGCGACGCAATACTCGTTCCCTTATCTCTCAGGGAACCGAGGTTACGTAAGTAACCGAGTACGTTTTGCCTTCCTTTCCACATGAGTCAGGTAACAAAACTGAAAAAACAATTTTTTATTTCACCCCAATGATAGTAATATTTCATATATTTCTCTCATTTTGATCAATATTTATATATATATTTTTTATTATACATTTCAAATTTTGCTCTGGACAATTTTTTATGTTTGTGTTCAACATAATACCTTATTATCTCAATTAAATGTACTGAAATGAATGTATATGTGACAACAAAAAGGCTGTTTATTATTTTGGCCGGTAAAAAATGTGCTTGGCTGGTGGATTTTTTCATCTACCAGTCCCCGTGGCAGGAGAGCCAAAAAGTTAATTTTGGACCCTGATTATAAATGTTGTTACTGTCACTTTTGATCAATTTAATGCATCCTTGCTGAAAAAAAAATACGAATTTCTTTTTTCACTTTCGGATCCCAAGCCTTTGAAACGGTAGTTTACATCACATTGTGTAGTCTTTTTGCTGTTTGACCGCTTGAATAAAAGCCCAGGCGACATACAGAGAAATAAACCACCTTTTCTAATGCTGTTTTTTTTTTTTTTCACTTTTTTTTCTTCACTTTATTCATTCTTGAAAAGTGTAAAAACACTTAAATGTCAGTTTTGTCTGTGTGGTGATTCAGACATCTTGAATCTCATCAGGAATTTATTTTTGAACTTGAGTCTGAACAATAATATAAAAAAAACTTTATATGCGTGATACCTGTTTTATGCTTTGACACAGTGTATGATAGGGCTTGTATGCTGCATTGCATCTTTATGCAGAATTTGTAGCAGACAGTTTGTTTCTTTTTACAGTGTGGGGGGATGATAGAAGAAAGAAGACTGAGACTAGACTGGAGTGTGAAATAAGTTTATAAGGCAGAATATCAAACAGGTTTGTCCTACAAATGCTGATTAGAAACAATGTCTGCGGCTGTTTCATATGAATAATGGAAGAGAAGGTTGTAGACGAGGGGAGATTCAGAGGAAAAAATAGAGTAAAAAGAGTCAGAGAATGAATGGATGTACTAAAAGGCGACAGAATGCACGCATGCACGCAAAGGAATGAAGCACGAAAATGAGAGAAGCAAATGTAGCAAGTGTGAAAGATGACAGGAAATGGGGAAAGAGAAAAGATGAAATGGAAAGTGAATGAGGATTAAAAAAGCAACCGAATGTGGAAGATAATTGAGATGGTTTGCATAAGTGGCGTACTGTGAGATTGCTGGTCGGGACAGCTGTCCTTAAATTCACACTAATGTTCCTAAACAAAAATACTCACACCCACAAACCTTCCAGTCTTCAAGGAAAGGTCATGGTTGAAATCACCAATATGTATGTACTTGTTGTAAGTGAATGGCAAGTATATGTTCTAGATATGCCTTTCTCATAATATTATATTTTGTATTCAGGTTCTATCTATCTATCTATCTATCTATCTATCTATCTATCTATCTATCTATCTATCTATCTATCTATCTATCTATCTATCTATCTATCTATCTATCTATCTATCTACATTGACTTTTTTTTTTCATTCAACAAATAAAAAAGATATAGGGTAATGGTTCAGATCTATATTTTATAACTTACCCTAAACAATAATTTCTAAATCTATGAGTTGAATTTCATAAGAATGTTTCCTTTAGTTGGGCAAACAAAGATGATCAGGTGATATAGTTTTCATCATCATAAAGTAGAATAGTTCAATAATCTTATCCCTGACCAAAAGTGGTTATTTGTTATTAAAGCAACACTAAGTAGGATTTTTTACCTTCAAATAATGTTTCCAAAATCGTTTCAGTGGTTCATCAAGTCGTGACAGGGTGAAAGGCACTTATGCCACTGCTTTGCGGTCCTTTATCTGGTATATCCACGCTATGTAAGATTGCCAGATCGGGTCGCGTTTCTGTAGTTCTAATAAGACATGAGAAAACTACAAATTTGACTTGCTTTACGGCAAGCGTTACAATTGCCGATAGGTGGAGCGTACTCGACAGTAGACTACAACTAAATGTAAGATACCTAGCAGCCGGGTAGCTTTTGAACTGTCATCATGATGGAGTCTGTAAATAAAAGGAAGGGTATGATGTCGGAGGAGGCGAGGAAAAGAAAACGGGAGCATGATCGAGTAAGAGCTCGAACTAGAGTGAACATTGAACCGGCTTACACTCGTTTGCGAGAGCTGAAGGAGGCTACAAGATGCAAGACTGATGGTCACTTGGCTTTTTTGTTACTGGACTTGTAAGTAATAATATTTTTTTTTTAGTTTTCAAACACTGTGCATGTGTGTACATGTTAGATTTTTTTATATTTCGATTGGCTAATGTTAGATAAGGCGTTAGCTATCGTGCGAACATATAATTATAATATCATATAATATCACAGTGATAAGCAAGTCATTTTGTGTTTATAAACAGTTTTTCTAGCACTGCTGTTCTGAGTTGAATGCTGTGAAGATTACAATAACTTCCAAAATCACCTCAAATGTTTGATCGCTTCCAAAGTTGTTGATTCTTAGTTTATGTTTACGTTATGTCTTATGTTTATGTTAGCGTTTTTGATTGATTGCATGCTAGCGTTAGTGAAGTTGTGAGTTGATTTTTGGCGATGGAGGATATTTGACTGGGAAAGTGTTATGTTTTGGACTAAATTATTTACGACAGCGGTAATGGACAATTCCGCTTCCAGCCTGTAGGGCGACCGCAGAGGAAAAGTTCCTTGGTGTTGCTTTAATATAATATATTTACCATTAATACTTTCTCACCACAGATCAGACATTCTGATTTTTGATATTTATAATACACTACGTTTTTTTAGACACACCCACAGATATCAAGAATCAGCATATGAATCTCAACAATGGTGACATGCTTTATTCTGCAATGCATGCTGGGAGCAATGAGTTTTATACTATGGTGGCTTTGTTGAGATTCATATGATGATTCTTGATGTCTGTTTGTGTGCAAAAAAAAAAAAAAAAAAAAAACCATCCTACAATGTATTTACAATTCAGAATGTCTTATCTGTGGCAAGAAAGTAATGTTGGTGAACATAATCCAGGGCCTGAATTTCGTTTTTTAAACTGGGGGGGAATTCTCCCCTTACATGGGTCACATGGGGGGGATCTAAAGATTATGGGGGGGAGAATAACTTTTGATGCATCGGTCTAATTTAATCATCTTCATTTATTAATATCTACAGATTTGTATGCATGAATTGTGCATTTCCAGTTCTCAAAACAGTTAATAAAAAAAACCCAAAAAAAAACAACTTTATACAAAATACACCATGCTCTTCTTCAAATTGACATTAAGACCTCTGTTTAAACTAGGCCTAGGCTATATATTAATGTCTCTCTATTTCAGTGTCGTTCATGTGTTTCAGTTCAGTTCAATTCTTTGCTTTTTTTTTTAAAACGTCATACAAAATACGCCATGCTCTCCTTCAAATTGATATTAAGAACTCAGTTTAAACTATATGTATTTATGTCTCTCAGTTTCAGAGTCTTTCATGCTCATAACAATAGAAAACAAGGAGAAACGCGCAGTCACATGCTCAAACAATCAACAACATCGCTCTAGATGTGTAAAAACAAGTGAAAGCGCCGGCACACCGCTGTCTCCTTCTTTCCACAAGCGCTTGCTCTCCGTGGCGTCTGTCGTTGCTATGCAACCATGAACTGCACTCTCCATGATGACAAGGAAATATCAGCAAAAGATTAATAGATTTCTAGCCCTTGCATTAGCTTTACTACTAGATATATTTATGGAGATGAAAAATAATAAGGCGGAAAAATTGGTGGCTGGTACCCTAAACTACACTTAAACGGAAAGTGGCCTGTGGAGGACACTGATAACGAGTTATGTGCGTACTCAACCATAGAAAGTTGTTGGCTCCAGGATGAAGGATTCTTGAATACCAAACATCACAACATTCTCTCCAAATCTTGGTTGGCTCGCTCGGTCTGACCACCATTGCTCTGGGGATGATAAACCAAAGACAGGCTGACTGTAGCTCCTAATAACTCTCCTTGGCTGAGGGTAATTTGGGCAAGGGAATGAAATGTGCCGCCTTCGAGAACCGGTCCACTACGGTTAAAACAACCCTCATGCTGTTAGAGGGCTGGAGGGCGGTGACAAAATCTAGCACTATGTGGGACCAGGGTCTCGAAGGGACAGACAGCGGTTGGAGTAACCCATCAGGAGGTTGGTTAGACGTCTTACCAATGGCACAAACTGAACAAGCCAAAACAAAACTGTGAATATCGCGAGCCATTAATGGCCACCAGAATCGTTGCTTTACTAAACAGCTGGTGCTGTTTACTCGTGGATGACAAGCCACGTTGGAGCAATTACCCCATCGAATAACCTCGGACCGTAACCCCTCCAGAACAAACAATCAACTCGGTGGGCAACCGGGCGGAGGCCTTACCCCTTCTAAGGCTGTCTTGACCTTCGATTCGACCTCCCATGTGAGGTGAGTGTGGAGATAACTACCTTCTCGGGCAAAATGCACTCGGGAGTAACCGGGCGTTCGGATGGATAAAAAATACGAGATAAGGAATCAGGTTTGATGTTTTTGGACCCTGGGCGGTACGAAAGAGAAAAGTCAAAACGTCTGAAAAAAGGCTTGCCCACCAAGCCTGCCTGGAGTTGAGTCTTTTAGCAGATCTAATATATTCAAGGTTCTTATGATCGGTCCAAACTATAAAAGGTACCTCCGACCTTTCTAACCAATGACTATCTATCCAACGCTAACTTGACGGCCAACAACTCTCTGTTACCAATGTCATAGTTAGGTTTGGCAGGTGATAAACGATGGGAAAAAAACGCGCAAGGATGCATCTTGTCATCTGAGGAAGCTTGTTGGGAGAGAACTGCACCTACCCCCACCTCTGACGCGTTGTCCTCCACCACGAACTGACGTGTGGGATCAGGGGCGACTAAGATGGGAGCCAAAACGAAGCGGCTCTTAAGGTTGGTGAATACAGCCTCGGCTGTATCGGACCACCTGAACGTCATTCTGGGGGAGGTCAAGGTGGTCAGAGGTGCGACTAGTTGGCTGAAGTTGCGAATGAAACGGCGATAGAAATTGGCGAACCCCAGAAACCGCTGTAGGGCCTTGCGGGAATCTGGACTTGGCCAATCTATCACAGCCTTAACCTTGTCAGGATCCATACGCACTCCCTCAGAAGAGACGATGTAACCTAGGAAAGAAACAGACTGCATGAAAAGCACATTTCTCCGCCTTGACAAAAAGCCCATTTTCTAGCAACCTCTGAAGCACTCGTCTGACGTGTTGAACGTGTTCCTGGAGAGACGAAGAAAAAAAATCAATGTCATCCAGGTAGACATATGAACTGATCTACCATGTCTCTCAACACGTCATTGACGAGTGCCTGGAAAACAGCTGGGGAGTTGGACAGCCCAAACGGCAAAACCAAGTATTCAAAATGGCCCCTGGGGGTGTTAAATGCGGTTTTCCATTCATCCCCCATCCTGATGCGAACCAAATGATAGGCGTTGCGTAAATCCAATTTTGTGAAAATGGATGCTCCCTGCAACCTCTCAAAAGCTGAAGACATCAACGGCAAAGGATAAGTATTCTTTACCGTGATGTTGTTCAGCTCTCGGTAATCAATACAAGGTCGCAGAGAACTGTCCTTCTTCCCCACAAAAAATAACCCTGCCCCCGCTGGAGAAGAGGAAGGTTGGATGAACCCCGCTGCCAGAGAATCAGAAATATATTTCTCCATGGCCTCCCTCTCAGGAATAGAAAGAGAGTAAAGCTTGCCTTTAGACGGAGACTTACCTGGCAGTAAATCTATGGCACAGTCATAGGGACGATGCGGAGGGAGAGAAACAGCACGAGACTTACTGAACACTTCCTTCAGGTCAAGGTACTCCGTGGGCATGTTTGACAAATCCGCTGCCTTCTCCTGAAACACAGAACCAGACACAGACGGACAAGCAGATACAAGACAGGACTCATGACAACGCTCGCTCCACATGGCGACAGAGTTCGAGCCCCAATCCACTCTGGGATTGTTCAGTACCAGCCATGGTTGACGGGTGCTACCGGGGAGTCCATGAGGAGGAAAGTGATGATCTCTGTGTGGTTGCCGGAGGTGATGAGGGTTATGGGACCAGTGGTAAGCGAAATGTTGGGGAGTTCTTGACCATTTAAAGCATTAACAGAGATCTGATGGGTGAGTGGTGTGATGGGGAGGTGTAACTTGTGGGCAAGGTGAAGGTCCATGAAATTACCCTCGGCTCCGGAGTCCAGTAAGGCTTGGCAGGTGTGAGTGTGGTTGGCCCATTTCAGTCTTACCGGAAGGAGAGTTGATGGTGAGGACTTCTCGGCGGAGATCCCACCTGATAGTAGGCTCTTTTTTACTACCTGTCTTGCTCGTTTACTGGGCACAGGTGCAGAAAATGTCCTGTGCCTCCACAGTACAGGCACAGTACTCAGGATCTCCACCTCTCTCTCTCCTCCCGGGAAAGCCGAGCTCTCCCCACCTGCATTAGCTCGTGATTGACGACGTGACCGACCGTGTTCTCCTCGCTGGCGACTCGACCCCCAACTCCTCCGGGAGTGAGGATGGGGTACTGCTCCATACGACTGATGCGGGCATCCACTCGTAGAGCTATGTCAATAAGTCTGTTGAGCTTCTGAGGCAGGTCCAGAATATATCTCCTTCTGAACACGGTTGGCCAGCCCATGCAGGAACATATCCCACTGCGTCTCGTTCCACTTGCACTCTGCCGCCAATGTACGAAACTCGATCGAGTAATCGGCCCCAGAACGATCACCCTGCTTTAGGGATGCACCGATCCAATACTCAGTATCGGTATCGGCTCCGATACTGCCATTTTTGCCGGATCGGGTATTGGTCAGACGAGGCCGATCCAAATCCGATATTGTGCGCATATTATTCAGTGTTATTGTTAAGCCCCACAAAAGGCACACAAACATTATAAAGCACCATAAGTTTTCATGCACAATATTATAAGTGTTCTGAAGCCATTATATAGTATAATGTGAGATAGAAATTAATATTTAAGTCGTTAAATTCAAACTCACGTAAACGTTTCCCTCAGCTGCGGCTGTCAATCATTCTTCATTCAGCATTCAAACAGCGCGTCGTATTCGGTTATGACAGTTAACACGATGAAACTCTCTCCAAGATGATTCAATGTTACTATTATTATACTTGATCTGTAGATAAAAGTCTATGGTTTCGCATAAAACAACTTTATCTTGCTGGACTTTATTGCTGTAGCTTAATCATGTTACTTTCTATCGGGTGTCTTTTAGATCACAACACTGGAGTAAAGTCAGAGCACTATTTGTTCTTCAAGCGCACAGTAACTGAAATTTAAAACTGTTAAAAGAAAATGCTGAATAGACCATTGCATAGATAGATACTGTATAATACACTACGCATCAAGAACAATATGTATTTTCTTTGTGCTTTAAACTTTTCAATGCGGACTCGACGCGCTGCGCGCTGTGACTCATGTTGCTTCAAGCGCATCATTCTGCACTCGGGATGCGCATAAGCGCTTTGTGCCGCACTGTATTGGAGCCTTTCATATCATAATACAGTGACGCAATGAAAGATTATCAATAGCCATTCTTTTTCTGTCCTATCTATCATATGTTGCTACCTCATTAAACAGCTGTGCTATACATTTTAAAAAAATGTCTTTTTAAAAAAAAAATATAGTAGGCTATATATAAAATAATTGATATATTTTATTTTTGTTATCTTCTTTATCATGAATGTATTTTACAACAATTCAAAGAGCAATGTGCAAAGTTTTACCAGATTTAGTGTTACACTTATTGTCTCTAATTTGTTCCCCACTAAACGTTTTTTTCACAAAATGTTCAGATTTTATACAATTATTGTGCACTCGTGATTTTTCTAGACTAAATTTTACTGCTGAATTATCCACTAATCTAGTTTATAATAGCAATTATGTCAGATTATGATCATATATTTTTTGTTGTTGTTTTTCTTTATAATGAAGTTGTCTGTATTAAGTAGATTGTGTTTAACACACAAAATAGTGATTATCAGTTCAACACAGAGTTATAGAAATTCTACTTGATAAAAAAAAAAAAAACTGCACTGGTATCGGTATCGGATCGGTATCGGTCGATACTCAGAATTGTTGGTATTGGATCGGATCGATTCTGAAAAAAAGGTATCGGTGCATCCCTACCTTCCTTACCGGCTGCCGTCATTTCGGCGGATAGTGCGTGGAACGAGGCACAGCATCGGTCTTGGTTCTCCCACACCGCCGTTCCCCACAATGCCGCTCTTTCCGTGAGCAGAGTAAGCACGAATGCCACCTTGAACTCCTCCGTCTCGAACGTCCTGGGCTGCAACGAGAAATGCATCGAACATCTGGTAAGAAAGGCTCTGCAGAAATTCAGCTCACCAGCATTGCTCTCTGGAACGGGTAGGCGTGGCTCAGGTCGATGATTCGGCTCCGGTGCTGGGGGGAGAACGGGCGGTGTGGGCGGCGCAGTGGGAATACTCAGGAGTTGGATCTGCTGGGTGAGCTCAGACACCTGCGTCACGAGTGCTTGCACCGCGCGTCCCGTGTTGGAAATGCTCTCCTGCTGCTGGTCCATACGGGAGACGCTGTGATTAATGAACTCCGTCAGCGATGCCGCACTTGCTGCTTCCATGGTTGGTCAGATCATTCTGTAATGTTAAAATACAGACGGAAGCAATTGCAAGTAAACTGTTAGTTTATTAGAACAAAGTTTACTCAGGAAGAAACTCAGGAAAACACTGACATCAGGTGGTAGACAGTCGATCCCACATTGCAAACAGCAGGAGAGCGGTGACACAGGGACTGAGATGGATGATCCTTGAAGAGTGCTGAGTGAAGTGAAGTGGTGAGACCGTGAGTGAAGCACACCAGGAACACCAGGAACACCAGGAAGCTTCTAGATCTAGATCTATCTATCTATCTATCTATCTATCTATCTATCTATCTATCTATCTATCTATCTATCTATCTATCTATCTATCTATCTATCTATCTATCTGTCTGTCTGTCTGTCTGTCTCTCTTCTTTCTGTTGGTCTTGTCTATTTATCGTTTTTTTTTTGCCTGTCTGTCTGAAATATTTGATGTTTAAAGCTTTATACTGCACATGGTCATAAATATGCTTTCCTCTTGGTCTGAGTGCATTATACATATATAAGTGTGTGTAGATGTAAGATTTGTTTTTATTGTTTTTAAGAATGGAGAGAGGGGACAGACAGGTAAAGACAGACATGCTTTGATCAGTGTAACAGTACATGCCTAACTGAATGACTGATTCAGAGATTTAGCCCTCAGATAAGTCAGTGTGGAGATGCACCTCAGGCTCACAGAGTTGTATTTGTGTAGGTGTGTGTCTGATGCATGTGTGGTTTTAAGTTCCTACAGTGTCAGTTGGACCACTGGGCATATTTTGCTGTTGTCAGCTTGGCTTTCTGCAACACTGCAAAATAACTGTGCGCATTCTCCATTCTGTTTGTTAATGTTTGTGTGTGTGTGTGTGTGTGTGTGTGTGTGAGTGACATCTTCACACTTCTTCTAAAAATAGTTCCAAAAAACATAAACAAACCTAATGATTTTTACCTCAGAGTGATGCAGAGAATGAAAGAGCACAAGCAGACACATCCTTTGCTCTTGTTTACTGCATTTTGTCAAAGTATGTTTTCTCTCATCTGTCACCTGTTCATTTGTTTCCTGCATTCTTACTTTCTGAATTTGCTGGGAGACTTAGTAAGCTCAGATGAAATGGAGTGAAGATTCCTTCTCCTTCATGAGGGAAATGAACTGTCATTATAACTGAACCTTGCAGAGATTTACTCTTACTCTGCTGGAGGAAGTGTGCAATTAAACAACATCAGCGCCTGCCACTGTTGTCTGACATCCTGGTGTGTTTATGTTTGTTCATAGCCACATGTTTCTTCAGATGGGGATGTATTAGATGCTCACATGTTGTATGCTCAGTCATACTCTTACACTTCAGTTACACTTGTTACTCATTCTCACAGTCTAGTGGGTGTTCATATGTGTCTGTGGGTTTATTTAGCTATAGTTTGAGGACAAATCTCCCTTTGGTGATGTATAGGGACATTCTTAAGTGGAACAATGATCATAAATACAATTATTTATTTATTAACAGTGATCCTCAGCTGGTTTTGCCACAAGACCCAGATTTTACATACATTTTAACTAGTAATGCTACACAGTACCATAATTGTTTATCACACAAAAACTAACCAAGTATGTTCTTGAAAATGAATATTATTCATATTTTAAGAAAATAATAACGTCATTAATTATCTTACCATGACTTGCACAACTAAATGAAAAAGCATGGGCCATCTAGTGTTGTGGTTTCTCATTTTCGAAATAACTGCTCAGAGATCTTTGATGCCAGAAATATTATACTTTATTTTACAACAAAGCTGAGCATCTCCTGCAGAAGATCGCTCCAAAAAAAAAAAAAAAAAAAAAAAATTAGTAAAAATTTACTTTAGAAAGATGGCAGCATCATTTTATTTTTTACACAGAGATTGGCTGGTCTATTAGTAAAAATCTGTTGAAACTAGCAATCTTTGTTGCTTTATATGCCAACGGGCACAGTTCAAAAATGGAAAAAAACACTTTTTGTGTTTTTTTGCCAAAAGTTTGCATGCCTGTAACTCAAGAAGTATTAAATATATCTTAATATTATTTTATAGTTAGTTTTTTTTAACAAATATTTCTTTTGGTATCTTCATTTTAAAGGCCCCATGTGGTACAATGCCAGAGATTTGGAGATCTTAATGCGGCTCCATGAGTAGATTTGTCAATTGTATGCAGTTTCAGTGGCCAAAAAACACTTTGCATACAGTTGATATTTTTTTTAAATTTTAAAGATAAATATCTGAACAACAAATAATGTTGAAACTAGAAATGTATCTAGTTTTTTTTTTTTTTTTAATCAACACAATTGCATAGAATATACCTGTCTATACATTAACTTGCTCACAAAAAAAGTATTTATAAGAATCTGTTTCCCAGATATTTGAAAAGAAAGGATTTTGTTAATTTTAACAGCTTCTGAAGCTAGCAAGAGTTCAAATACACAGTATCGTAACAACATGTTACCACATTGACATCCCAATATCTCTGGGATTTAAAACTCTGGCGGTGGCTGGCAACTTAAAAAAACAAAAAAAAAAACAAAAAAAAAACCCTGGTGGGGAAAGAGTTAAGAACCACTGCATTGCAATATTCACATTATAATTAAGCATGTCAGTTTAACGTGTGAATTAAGTACAATAATTGCAATACAATATATCGGACAAAATTAAAATAGCGAGTGGATGTGTACAGCTGGCTGAGCAGAGATACAGCATTGGGAAATTGTGCTTGATTTGGATTTGTTTAAAATGTTTCCCAGGGTAAAGCTTTTGGAGCTGGTAATGTACAGGGTTTGACGGATCTGTGATAATTTTCAACGTCCTTGCATTCAGCCCGAGATGGAAGCTTGCAGCAATAACTTTTTCACCACGCCTGATAATGCACTATGGCGGTTTCTTACATTAGTGAGCTTGACGATCCAGACAATGACAGAAGAAGATTAGGCTAGTCCTTCAATAATGGTCCAAAAGAACTGTCTGAGAAAGGTTATGCAATGCAAGCCAGGTGTGTATGTCTATAAGGTGCATCTTTCTGCATGACATCCAAATTTCTAAATATCTTTATTCACATTATGAAAATAAGATCAGAAGGAAATATATAGTACTCCATGCTTGGAGTGTTTTTTTCTGCATTAGCATTTTGTGTGCAGGTATGTGTGCGTATGAGTATAATGCATCCATTTCCATTCTCTGCCATCATACCCCTGTCGATCATAGTGTGACACCATCCAAACTGGCTCATTACCATCCATTCTCTCTCTCTCTGAGTGTGCTTACTCACACAATATCTGATTTATCTGATATTATTCCTGCGTGCACATTGCATAAATCACCTGCTACTGTACGTATCTGGAACAGACAGCATCTGAGCATTGATTGATAGAGCTCTCTTTCTCTCTGACACCACACACACACACACACACACACACACACACACACACACACACACACACACACACACACACACACACACACACACACACACACACACTTGTAGTGTTTTCATTTTTTATGGGGACTTTCCATAGACATAATGATTTTTATACTGTACAAACTGTATATTCTATTCCCTTACACTAACCCTACCCCTAAACCTACCCATCACAGAAAACTTTCTGCAATTTCACATTTTCGAAAAAACATCACTTTTTTGATTTATAAGCCGTTTTCCTCATGGGGACCAAAAAATGTCCCCACACGAACAAGGATTTCCCCCACAACGTGATGATTACCAACTCACACACACACACACACACACACACACACACACACACACACACACACACACACACACACACACACACACACCCATTAAGTTTGAGGATCTCTGTGATTTCTCTCTTGTGCATTAGTTCCACATTCTAATATCTCCAATACATCAGAATGTATAAATTTGTCCTCTGTGTCCCCTCACAAAACAATCATGGTCATATTTAGCATTTGTCTAGTTTAATACCATTTTCCAATAATGACAGCAGTACTCCAGCCAAATGATCATGTTCTCCAGGATAATCTGAGATGATCCAAAGAACATCTATCTATCTATCTGTCTGTCTGTCTGTCTGTCTGTCTGTCTGTCTGCCTATCTATCTATCTATCTATCTATCTATCTATCTATCTATCTATCTATCTATCTATCTATCTATCTATCTATCTATCTATCTATCTATCTGTCTGTCTGTCTGTCTGTCTGTCTTAAAATGCAGAACATTTTCTTTTAGGGATATACAGTAGGTTTTGGGTTAGTAATCACAATTAGATTTTTGTTAAAACTTTAGAAGTCTGTTAGAATTTTAATGATGTATCAGTATGTACCTTGGTTACATAATGAATCCCATATTTTCAATATCTCAGACATTTGTAATATTTCTGTAGTTTATGATGAATTCAAATGGCTTTCTTACGTCACAATATTGAACCATCACAGACATTTCATTGTGACCATCATAGACTTATTATTACACAATTATTCAAATGCCTGTACATAGAATCTCACACACATGGCGTGTTGTTGCTGGTGAGTGTCACAACTAATATAATCCAAACTTGCCGGGAGATAATTGCTTTTCTAAACTCATGAATAAACATGATACTGCAGCACGAACAACCAGTGGACTCCAGAGCCAACGTCAAGCTGATAAATCAGATTTGGGGCACTTGTAATGAAAAAGCGGCAAAGGATGCTGACACCAGGACTGCATTTCCCAGGGGCCCCGGCAGTTATCACCTTAGCAACAGACACGGCCTGAAGGTCAAAGTTCTTAATTGAGTTTTTGTTTGCTGTCAGTCTGAGAGACTCTCAGAATGATAAAACATCAGTGAGGAGCTGTGCGGGTATAAAAGAGAAAATATTCCTATTTTATCTCGTCCCAATCTCCATAACACTTTAATTATGTCTTCCTTCCTTTTAACGATTCATGCTGTTTTCTTATCGTACATGCATCTCCCACCCCCCCCCCCCCCCCTCTTTTTCATTATAAAATCATACGAAAGGCTTTCTGTCTTTTTGGACATATTGTTTCCCTTCTTTTCTCTTTCCTCCATGCTATAGCTCCTGAGTTCACAACCTCAGTATGGCCACTGCAGTCAAACTACCCAGAAATGGACTGAAATATTTTCACGCTCGTTTTCATGTTCCATGATTCTTTGCCCCAGGCATGACCAAGACCTCTTGACAAATTTTCCCCTTAAGCATATAGAAATCTTTGTTGCTCTATATGAACAAAATCAGTCACTAGATTTGCTGTTCCACAAAATTTATAGTTTCAATTTACATTTTCATATCTCTGAGGATTAAGGCATGATATATTCATAAATCATCATAATGCGTCTGTCTTTGCGAGAGTGGGTGATTTTCAGCAAGTATAAGGTTGTTATTGAACCAGTTCTCAATTTCTGTAACAGAACCCTTTAGTTTCCCAAACATAGATCAAAAAGAAATGTGCCAGACATGAAAGTCAGGTTTAGGAAACATTAATTCTGATGTTTCCTCAGCGTGAGGAACTTAACTGCGAGAGGAAGGGTTTTTTTGGGATGAAATACGTCTGATGAGAGGAGGCTTATCACCTTCATCCACAGCTCACTCTGATCTGAATATTTCTCTCTCTCTTCCTCTCTCTCTCTCTCTCTCTCTCTCTCTCTCTCTCTCTCTCTCTCTCTCTCTCTCTCTCTCTTCTCTCTCTCTCTCTCTCTCTCTCTCTCTCTCTCTCTCTCTCTGTGAAGGCTTATGGAGCTTCAGCACACATACATCCCCCAGGGAGACTTGTGTAACTGAGTTTGCCTCTCATCTCTCTTGAGATGAGGAGACACTTGAGCGGCATTTCAGAAACTCTCTGAAACAGACTCTGGATTTAAACAGCTGACACTTTTGTGTCTAGACCTCTTTCTTTCTTTCTTTCTTTCTTTCTTTCTTTCTTTCTTTCTTTCTTTCTTTCTTTCTTTCTTTCTTTCTTTCTTTCTTCAGTTGAAGTTCATACATCAGAACAAATGTGATCTTTGATCATAGAATAATTGTTGGTTTGAGTCGTTTACATGCATTTTACACGATTTAACAGTAATACTGTTTTACGAATTTTACTGTGAAATAAAAGGTCATTTTTAGGAGTCTAGGAATGTCCTTTTATTAATAGTTCTTTCACTGTATTATATGAAATATATTGTACTTATATTGTAATTCATATTATATGGTAATTCATGTAAAACCCATAATTTTGTCAGTATTTTACAGTAAAATTACATATAATGTGACATTCAAACATCACCATATACTGCATGATTAACAGGTTTTTACTGTAGCTTGCTTACAGTATTTTCTGTAATATCTATTGAAAATATGCTAGGATTTTAATAATTCACTCTGGTGATGATTTTTAAAATAATAATATAGAAGCAATATTATCTTACATAAACAGTTAAGGAGGATATGATGTTTGTAATGCTGTCGTGGTGAGCTGAGTGGTTGGTGTCTCATTTAGTTCATCATTTAGTTTGAGTTATCAGTCAGGCACACACTTAGCAAGTCAACACTTAGCATACAAAACTCATCAGTGCAGACAATCATCTAACATCATTTTAGATGAAAAATGAAATTAGAACGCAAGTAACCTAAAGTGGTATCAAAAACAACAACAGCCAAATAAGCTTAAAATTTTTAAAACTGTGGAACAAAACAAGTGACAGCATATTACTGTGTACATAACCTTACAGTTAATGTGTAAATACACAAACACTTACTGTAATGCAGACACAGATACTCACTGTGATTCTACAGCACATCCTGCAACTTCATACAATACATTTCCTGCTCCTGTTCACTGTGAAGCCACACTGTAAATTATACAACTACTATAAAAAAGTTATACTTGTAAATTATTAAACTACTATAAAACAGCAACAGGTAGCCAGAAATATACTGTACATTCATACTAAGAAGTTTTACGTTGTAGGATTGTCATGCACAACAGCCTCTAGCGTTCAGAGAAGGACTGGAAAAGCAACAACAACAACAACAACAAGCAGTGAGTGACAGTTCTGTGGGTGAAAAAGGCTTGTTAGTGTTATGAGAGAGGTCACAGAAGATCGCCCAGACTGGTTCAAGCTGACAGGAAGGCGACAGTAACTGAAATAACCGCACAATTGCACAGTGACATGCAGAAGAACATCCCTGAACGCACATCACATCAAACCTTGAAGGGGACGGGCTACAGCAGCAGAAGAAAACATTGGATTCTTCTCCAGTCAGCTTAGAAGAAGGAGAAATTAGTCTAAGCCACAGTTGCAATTGGACAGTAAGACTGTGGAAAAGTTACCTGTTCAAGCTTTGACATTAACAGCATGAATCCATGTATCTTTTCTGCCTTGTTTCAATGCTTTAGGCTTTGGTGGTGGTGTAATGGTGTGGGAAATATTTTTTTCGGCATACATTCGGCTGCTTAACAGCAGTTAATAACAGACAGAATTATTTATGTCACAGTCTAAGTCTACCTTAGTATTGTTGCTGACCATGTACCACCGTATACCTGCTGGAAAAAGTCTATTTGTCAGTTACTCCCGTAGTGACCAGATGTCAACACAATTGAGCACATTTGCGGTGTTGTGGAATGGCTGCATACATTTTCAAACAATATCTGGAGCATTGTGTCATGCTATTATGTCATCCTGGACCTGAGTGCTCATGCATATTGTTGAATTCATTGCATGAATATTTCAAGCTGTTCAAGTGCCAACTGATTAGAAAGGTATGAAATGTTTCTTGATTGCATCACATAAGAATGATTTCTGAAGGATCATGTGACACTGAAGACTGGAGTAATGATGCTGAAAATTCAACTTTGCATCACATGAATAAATTATAAAAATAGAAAACAGTTATTTTAAATTATAATAATATTTCACAATATTGCTGTTTTTATTGTATTTTTGATCAAATAAATGCAGTCTTGGTAAGCATAAGAAACTTCTTTCAAAGATATTAAAACATCTTATTGATTCCAAACTTTTGACCAGTAGTGTGTGCATATATTGCTCTGATATTACGTCATGTTTTGTTTTTTGGTTAGAACAGAATCCTCTGAGAATTAATTTGTTCTTATGGACAAATCAATTTAAACACTGCTGTGACATATTTTCTTTCCATTCAACCCATGAATCCAGTGCATTGTTTGCTTTGAATCATGATAAACTACACTAGAAGGGGCTCTTTTGTATAAAAATGTGTACGTGTGTTTTTTGTTTGTTGCTCGTTTTTCATTTGCATTCATCATTTGCCACTGGATCGTCAGCTCTTTTGTATAAGTGCAGTCTGTTTATTGCCTTTACAATGTAACTGGCAGCACTCCCGGGCAGCACATATGCATACGCACAGGCATGCACACACACGCAAAGAGCCAACCAGCTGAATGTTATGGGTTTAATTGTGCACAGTGTTTATTCATAATTGAATTCATTATTGGGTACAGGACACCAGATCACCCACAATTCCCCAGTTAATCAGCGAAGAGGACAAGTTCAGTCCTTGTGGGAAACAAACATGCACACATGCCAAATGTACACACACACACACACACACACACACACACACACACACACACACACACACACACACACACACACACACACACACACACACACACACACACACACACACACACACACACACACACACACACACACACACACACACTTTCTTGTACAGTGGCAAGCAGATGCCATGGCAAAGCAGTAATTAATGACTAATCACAAATGCCTTTGTATGTGTATGTGTGTTCTGTAGAGGATGGTGGATTGCAACATTATATGGCAATAGATCCACACACAAAAACAAACACACAAACTGATCTTCAGTTGAACAAATGCATTCTCCACTCTTTATGTGCCTCTAGGAATCCTTCTTCTCCATATGAGAACCTTCAGGATCACAATCATGAATATTTAATCCAGATGGGAGATTTTACCAAAATATCTCTTTCAGTAAAAAAATTGTAAACATACTTTATTAAATTAGACTATTTTACTTTACTATATTTCACATTAGTTACAGTCCATCCTAAATGTCACTTCATCACAGCACACAACTGTTGAAGTAAACAAGCTGCACTCAACTGAAATGCTTCTGAACAACCATTTTTATCGAGTTACTCTGTAATTTGGCAACTGGAAAAGACATTTGGCTCTTGAATGCTTCATTTTAAGAGCCAATTGCTCCCTAGTCATATTTTATCTGGAGCCCTGCCTTATTTGAAGCATACAACCTTATAAAGCAAACCTCTTCTCTGTGAAGACAAATTACATTTTGATATTGCTGCACCGATAAATGTTGCCTATAACATTAACAATATAGTGACATTTAGAGAATGTAGTCACATTTCTTCCCAAATACTGTATTTATTGTGGTGTCATTTTAGTATTATTTATATACTACTGCAGTATTATTACTATTTTGAATAAGTGTTTATATTTTTAGTTTTCATTTTAATTCTTGTTTTTTGTGTGTATTTTTTTAGGTGTGTCTGTCATTTTTATTAATATTTCTATTTAGCTTTAATTGGGCTATTTTTAACTATTTCCCCATCAGTGTTTTTTATTTTATTATTTATAACGTTGCCGGCGCCAGCGTTTTTGACCATTTGCATAAAAAATGTCATGGCCCCCAGAATATTTTGTTGTATGAGTATCTGAACATACAATATGTCAAAAGAAAGAACAGACTCTCTGATTTTAAACAAAAGAAAAACTGTTTTATTCTAGCTTCATGCATTCTTTTTTTTTTATCAACACTTGAATGTGGGTAAGTTTCATTAACTGGAGTTAAACGGCTCGAGCTAGCATACTGCTCCCAATAAGTGACAAAATAACGGCAATTATATTATACAAATCACAACATGTAAATAGGAAAATGCTGGCGTTATTTTGTCACTTATTGAGTGCAGTCGGGCCATTTTTATTTATTTTTTGTCACTTATTGAGTGCAGTTGGGCTATTTTTTTTTTTTTTTTTTTTTTTTTTACAGATCGTGAGTCTTTGGTCGGACTCTGGCTCATTTAGCTTCTCTCCTTTCATCGTGCCCATAATATACGTGCAGAGTGCAGGCTACTGTATGAAATATTGTTATATTGATAATATTATAAATATGCAACTCAATATGCGATTACGCGAGTGCAATGCATTAGGTGACAGTTGACCATGCAGAGCATCAGGGAGAAGTTGGAGCGTGGGAAGTTACTAAAAGTTCCCAATACTTCAGGAAAAGCTGCATTTTGAAAGAGTTTTGATTTGATTACCACAACAAACAATGAGCCTGAAGCCTTCAACAGTGGATGCTATTCTTTTTCTTCACAACACCCGCGAATAAACAGTGAATGAGCCTACTCAGTTCAACGGATTTTTTTTTTTATTTATTTTATTTTTATTATTATTTAACGTTAGCCAGTTGGCGAAGATTTCTTTGAAACGTTGTTCTTCAGTCAAGTTACTTAACATTAAAAAAAGGTAGTTCGTAAATCTTTATTTACTGCTGGATCACATTTTGCTATATACAGTAATATTCTCTACTGGATGCTTATGCGTCTCTGTAATGGACAGTCTGTATTAATATTTGTGGACATAATTGTCGGTGGTGGTAGTTATGTTTGAGTCATTTAATAAAATTTTACCTAGTAGCGTGTGTGTGTATGTGTGTGCGTCTAGCAGTGACAGAGCGCATCAGAGAGCGTGCGTCAGAGAGAGCTTAAAGTGATATTGATGTTGGTCTCGGTTCGGGTTCGGGCTGAAAAATTGCAGACATTTTCGAGCTGGGGCCGGGTTAGGGCTTGAACACCACGGGCCAGGTCTCGGTTAGGGCTGGATGTTTTGCCCCGTGCAGGGCTCTAAGCAGTATGCTAGCTGGAGCCGTTTACCTCCAGTCTTTGTGCTAAGCTAGGCTAGCGGTGGGTCCTTCAGACACAGTTACAGCATGCACAGAGATGAAAAGGGTATATATGGACTTATCTAACTCTGGGGGATACGGTGAATAAGCTTAAGTCCCAAAAAGTCGGCGTGTTCCTTTAAAGAAAAACTATTTGATAAAAAGCTGAGAAAATCACGGAGTAAATTGAGTCCATCAACACCCCAAAGCTTGCACAGTCCTGTAGCTCGTCCTGGGTCGACATTTCATTCAGTAACATCAGGCAGTTTTGATTTATATGCGGTTTAATGTTGATGTTATTTTACCTATGCATTTAATTACATGCTATCGCTTGTTTCTAATTTTCTCCTGTGTTTTGATCAGGAGGTTCAGTGCTCTTTCAGAAGATGTGTCATAGCGCCCCCTACCGGATCGCAGTGAAAACACGGAAAGCCGTAAAATTCCATCAATGGCGGGGAAACGTTTTCTCACAAATTACGGAAATTTCCGTCAATGATGGGGAAAAGAGTTAATTTAGAATAGTAGATTTTAGAATTTTAGAATTTCAACATAAACTAATTTATTTGAGTTAGTTGCCAAGGCAACGTTTTTAAGGCAACATTTAAGTTTTTCATTTAATATTTATATTTTATTTAATTTGTTTTATTTCAGTTTCCAAAATCGTTTTTCAATAGTAGACCTTATGCACCAGAGAAAGAAACGTGCAACCATCTTTTGGATTTTGTCTTTGAACTTCCATTTAGTGGAATTTAAATTATTTCCGAAGAGTAATTAGCTGGGGGAGTGGATTTACTTATTGTAGAGTTAACGAAAGTTATCATGAGCATTGTAATGTTTGAAGCGGATAACATAACAAATGTCAGTAGACCGGGAAGATTTTAAAACGAGCGGTTCATTCATTAATCCATTAGATCTTACCTTCATGCTGCGGAAATACAAACTGAAAGATGAGTGCAGTGCTGAAAAGGGGTGGAGCTACATAAAGTCAATTCGTTTCGGTTAACAATAACAAGTTACAGCACTGATACTATCCTCATGCTGTCAATTTCATTTTAGTCTTACAGCCTGATCCCAAACAATGACTACTGTTCTCCTTCAGATGTCTGTGTGAAGAGGGTAAAAGTGAGTGAGGATCGACGAAATGTGGAAGGAGATGGAGCTGTTTTGTGCTAGTAGGGGAGGTCAATTTGACATTCATTTTATGTGCAATGCACAGGAGTCAGTCAGAGGAGCAGGGCGCTGGGTCGTGTTTGTAGTTTCATTGTGGGGAAGGCAGCATTTCCACACCGCTGTGCTTTTAAAATGTGAAATGAGAGATAGCAGGAAGGAGAGGCACACAGCCAGGGATCAAGAGGTGTTTCAGAACTAAACAGGAAGGGACATATTTAGGATTAGGAGGAAAGTATTGCGGTTGTGAAGTTAGAAAGTTAGTATGTGTGAGGGATGTTGAAGGAAATGGACTAAGATACAGGAAAGGAAATTACCCAGAAATGAAATCTGGATTTATGGGGGAAGGGGAACAAGAGAGAGGGAGAGTTTTAGAATTATCTTTATAGAAAGAAGTTGCTAAGCAACCCCCTCCTTCAGATCGCATTTGGATGGATGGTGCATTTAGAGAAAGAAATAAAGAAATAAGAGGCCATGTAAACTGGGAGAAAGAGGGAGGAAATAGGAAGAGAGTAGAGGAAGTGAAATTGTGGAACACAGTATGAGACATTATCATTCAGGGAGATTTTTTTTCAAACTGAGTGAGCAATGGGTGGATATGGGGGTGAGATGCACATCACTATGAATGTACGTACACACACACACACACACACACACACACACACACACACACACACACACACACACACACACACACACACACACACACACACACACACACACACACACACACACACACACACACACACACACACACACACACACACACACACACACACACACACTTAATTCAGTCCCTTTCTGCATCATATTCCCAGACTTTAGTCCCACCAGTGAGCAGTGCTATTTTTAACTGACCTAGCTAACACAAACATAAAAAGGACCAACTCCCTTCAAATGATGGAGAATGTTCTTCAGCCGTGTTACTGAAGAGCTCCTAATTATTCAGTCAGGTGTTTAACATACTGTCATAATTATAGTTTGGGAAAAAGTGCCTATTTAAATGTTACACTGCTTTGTAGCACTTTCATGAAGCATGTTCCCTTTAAAAATATATTCTTACTTCCTTATAGTACACATTCTGCTATTTTATTTCGTCAGTAATTTATCTACTGTTATAATCTATTCATGGTGGCACATTTAAAGAGCGTAATACATACATGATGACACATGATTGTTATGCATGAATGTGCTGGTGATAATTTCTTCAATAGAGTAAAGTATTATAATTGTTAATAATGTCTAAATATATAGAGTAGCAGTAAAGAGGACCTATTAAGGTTTTTTTTTTTTTTTTACATTTTCAGTTTTCTGTGTAATGTTGCTGTTTAAGCATGAAAAATGTCTGAAAAGTTATAAAGTCACTCCAAAGGGAATTATTCTCTATATCAGTAAACACCATTTCTGAACTCCCTCAAATGCTGCCCTGGATTGTATTCTTGAGTTTTCTTCTGAGAACATACATGTCACAATATTCCTCATTTAAATAATATACGCACAAGGTATAAGCGAAAACAAAAGGGGGCCAGGCCTGGTTGAGTTGCGTTAGTAGTGTGTTGAAACCCTTGGTTATGGTAAGGGGCATGGCATTTCCAAAACACACTCAAAGTGGCTGACCAATTACAACACACTGGCCCAGCCAACCAATCAGAGCACATTGCGCTCTCTGGAAGGAGGGGCTTCATAGAGACCGGAACTAAACAGAGCGTTGCTGACAGACTGGAAAGTTAATGTGAAAAATATGTGTTTTTTGAACATTCAAACATGAAATCCTATTCTAGTAGACCCTAAAAACAAAATCAAGAGTTTGTAAAAGGTCATAAAATGGCCTGTTTAAAATGTTCCATAATGCTCAACTTCCAGAAGTGCTCTTTGTGTGTTCATATCTTGTCTGTCATTCTGTCCAAAAATATGTTGTGTTTTCAGTTGGGCCAGTGAAGCTGCAAAAACAACATTGCAATTAGCAATGATTACGATGAAAGAACAATTGTGCATTGTATTTTAAAATGTAATTTAATTAAAAATTGTTTATTTTTTGCAATATGGCATTACACAAAATCATTTGTATTTAAAGAAATGTGTGTGCACGTAATAGAAATAAAAAAAAAGTTGGTGTTTTTTTGTGAGTGTTGTATTTAACAATATAATGTATCATTTTAAAATGGAAATAACATTGAAATGCAATAGCATTTAGTTAATTTACTCAGTTGCTTCAGCTCGTACTGTAACTTATTTGGCTTGTTTTTGCCTATTTGTGAACCTCTGTTTGTGCGATTGAGAGACAGACAGGCGGATCACTCTGTCTTGCATATTTGTTTATAAGCAATCTTCATCCCATAAATTCTATTTGTTCTCCACAGCACGCATGGTTTTATTAAAACATGGAGCATGCGTCTGTGTGTGTGGGTATTTGTAATGAAGACCAGGATCAGTTGATACATTTGTTTTTACCTTTTCCTTTATAGCTCACAGGCTACTTCAAATATGTGATCTCTTGGTATTTTAAACATACACTAGCAGTTTTGTAAGAAATGAAAATTTTTATTCTGCAAGGATTAAATTGATCAAAAGTGACAGTAAAGACATTTGCAATGTCACCAAAAGATTTATATTTCAAATAAATGCTGTTTCTATGAACTTTCTAGTCATCAAAAAATCAAAAGTATCACTGTTTCCACACACGCACACGCACGCAAGCACGCACACACACACACACACACACACACACACACACACACACACACACACACACACACACACACACACACACACACACACACACACACACACACTCCTTGGTGCACCTATGAGGTCATTCCATAGACATAATGGTTTATATACTGTACAAACTGTATATTCCATCCCTTATGCTAACCCTACCCCTAAACCTGTCACAGAAAACTTTCCAGAAAACACACACACACACACACACACACACACACACACACACACACACACACACACACACACACACACACACACACACACACACACACACATGAATTGACAATAATAAGAATATCATTATATTAATGTATACAGTTGAGGACAATAGAGGACAGGGGGTAGAAAAAGAGTGATAAATTTGATGTCATTTGGCACATCCTGGCCCATTTAACTGTTAAGTTTACTGATTAAGTTAATCAAAAGCAAAACCAAAAATCTTTCCAAGATCAAACTTTTGAATGTTTTGTTTTTGACAGTTTTTTGTTTGTTTTTCAGATTTAAAAATGTAAAGAGTTTTGAAGTTGCTCCCAATCTTACTGCCAATATAAAATATTCATGCATAACTATTGCACATACTGCTTAAGTAAATGCGTGTCAAGCATAGCTGAGGAAAAGTTTATTTGTATTTTATACTAATTGTCTATTGATAATTAAATTACAATGACACACCAACCATTTTATCTGACGGCTCAATTTACCTTAATTAAGGTGCTACCAGAAGGGTTGTACTGTTAATCAGTCTCTGTTACACTTACACCCCTAAGCAGAAAGCACGTCTAAATAAATAAACCTGTGTGTGCCTCCTTTACAGCTATTTGTGGCACATTTGTTTAAGCATATGTAGATGTTTTTAGAACTTCGTTGTCAGAAAATCTGTTACTGCTGGCAAAAATGTAATTGATTTTCTCAATAAGAGAGTGTCTATGAAATCACAGTGAATTGATAGTGAAATATGAGATGATTAGCGAGCTGTGAGGTTTAGTTTGCAGTTGACTGATCTCAGATAAGTCTTTTAGAGGAGAGTGAGTCTTCATAATCCTGCATGAGTGATTTACAGCTCTGGTCGTATTGTACAGAATAAGTAGTTTCTCTCTCATTGAGCTAGTTAAATTACTACAGTAAATCACTGTAAATGTCAACGAGGCTATGTATCTCAGCCATTTGTTGTAGTCTTTGTCTTGTGCTCACCCTGGAGCATGTTTTGGGGCATTTTGGTTTGTGTGTGTGTGTTGTAATATGTAAGAGAACCAATGTGTGTGGTTTATATAATGGGGACAAACTTGAAAACTTTTAGGGATTTCTGTACCCGAAATTGCTCCCATACCCTTAAATAGGGCACTATTTCAGGGGACAGCCATTTGTAGTGGTGTCCGAAACCATAGTGAACATTATTGAGTGCACTCATTCAATACCACAATGCACTGCAATAACGAGTGTACAACCTATGTATACTTAATGGCTAGAGAATATCCATAATGCACTGAGCGTTGTGCCAAATGAATTCCCATGTCTCGCCAGAAAATGACGCCAGCAGCTGAATCATCCATCCATCCATTTTTCAATCTGATGGTCCAATGTGGCTACAGCGTAATATCATGCTGGTATAAATTCCTTTTTAATTGATTATTAAATTGTTTAATTAGGGTTGTTTCAAATTGTTTACATGACAGAGTTCAATATAAATCTTTTCATTACTACTGGAGCTGCCAATTAGTTAAGTGTCAAATGATTTTTAAACAGCAAGCTCAAACTACGCAAAAGCACCAGCCCTTCTGGCGCACTCAGTGTCCGAATTCACTCACTCGTTTCCATTCACTTCTTCAAGTAAACTATATTAGTGGAGTAATGTAGGGACAAACCAGCGACTGGGTTTTGTCCAAGGCTGGGTGATGTCCAAGGCTTATTGATGCATGAGGGCAACAAAGGCTATCCCGTCTGTTCCAAGCCAACAGAAGGTCTACTGTGGCACAAGTCACACAAAATTTTAATGATGGCTATGGGAGGAATGTGTCACAACACAGTCCATCACTTTGTACTGCATATGGGGCTGTGTAGCCAGAGACCAATCAGAGTGCCTATGTCAGGGGTAGCAAACCCTGCTCCACACACTTACCTGTTATAGCTTGAACACCTTGATTAGCTGGTTCAGGTGTGTTTGATTACCTTGGAGCTGCAGGATGGTTGCCCTTGAAGAGCAGGGTTGTAGACCCCATGGCCTATGGCAGTGGTTCTCAAACCTGTCCTGGAGTACCCCCAACATTGCACGTGTTCTTTGTCTCCCTAACCAAACACACCTGATTCAACTCATCAGCTCATTATCACATGGGTTAATGAGCTGATGAGTTGAATCAGGTGTGTTTGATTAGGGAGACAAAGAAAATGTGCAGTGTTGGGGGTACTCCAGGACAGGTTTAATAACCACTGGCCTATGGTGACCTATGTAGACAGACCGACCATCCGACCGACCGACCATCCATCCATCCATCCATCCATCCACCCATCCACCCATCCACCCATCCATCCATCCATCCATCCATACATACATACATACATACATCCATACATACATACATACATACATACATATCTATCTAATCCACTGATTCTGTGTGGTACGCAGGCTCCCTCTAGTAAAATATTCTCTGTTTAAGTAATTTGTATAAAACCAACAAGATGTCCAGCTTCTCAAACGCTTCCTAATTATTTTTTAATTTACCACGCCCACTCGCGCAAAAGAGATTCACATGCAAATCTCCACATGGAACGCGATCGCGCTCATTTGCCCTACCTCAAAAACAAAACACCAAAACACTTCACAAGTCTCTGCTTTAGAAGCGCCTGAGCTTACATTGGATTTACATCAGAAGAAGAAGAACGTGATTTGAAGACAAGAAAGATGTAAGGTAAGAAATTCTTACATATTAGTTTGCTGTTGTTGCATAAATTTCACATTGCAGTTGAACTGTTGCTAGATATATGGTGAATATTATAATATTTAGACCCGTGTTTACTGTTACTGTGTTTGTGGATATCTGCTCAAACGTAGATATGTATATGGTAACCATAATGTTTTATATTTAAGCGCGATCGCGTTTGAATGTATCATATTTTGGATCGTGATCGCGTTTGAATGTATCATATTTTGCAGCGCGATCGCGTTTAAATGTATCATATTTTGCAGCGCGATCGCGTTTGAAAAGCAAACGGCTTCATGTTTTTACTATTATCTCATTTCATATCATCATAACGAATGGAAACATTTGAAGTAACATGATAATCAATATATTTTTCTCTAGCTTAGTTGTTACTGAAATCTTTTGGAAGATTTATACTGCTATAGGTATAAATATAAGTATATTTATCCAGCACTGCGCATAGCTTATGCCTACAAGGCACAACAAACCTGGTGTTCATTATATTATATATTGTTGGAAACATTTGTGTGTGTGTGTGTGTATTCTGTGAATTTTAAAAAGCAATTTTAACCAGAAAAATCTATAATTTATTCCCAAAATCGTGCAGGCCTTTCTCTTGATATCAGTATGTTCACTTTTTTTTTTTCAGGGCCCAGATGCCACTGAGTCCTGCTGACTTCAACATTCACATGAGTCTCTGTACATGAACATTGTAAAGTGAAAATCAAACACCTTGGAAATGAAAGGTATGTACAATGTTTTTAGGAATGGCACAAAGGTATAAGTGCTTTTTTGGCATTTGTTGTGTATCTTTGGACTATGTTGTGTTGTAAATAAATCCAAACAATTTAAAAGCCATTCTTTTTTAAATCTCCTCATTTACAGTATTGTGCAAGGTTGCTCAGAATGACAGGGCCTGATAGCTCCTAATAGGGCCGTTAGGGGAGGGTCTTTGTCTTTCTCAGGTGTGAAAAGCTTACATATTAATGACTTTAAAGCTTTTTCACACAAAACACGTCGTAAAATTTTTAAATCAATATATTGTCTTATCTGAATGAGCAGTCGGGGTGATTTTCACATAGTTTTAGAGCAAATATTCTAGGCTACGTGATACAATTTTCAAAAGTCTTGTGAAGAAATAATCAGTATGGGTTTCATGGCCTTATTTCAGTGAGAATCTTTTTTTGTATTTTCACAAACCACGCATAAATGTCATTATCTCAAAACTACAAACTTTTACATACATGCTGCTGATATATTATTGTAGCAGAGTTTGTGCTGAATACAGTGTAATTAGACTTTAGCCATGAAAATGTCACAAGTAACAGAAATAACCAGAAATGTCAGAGCATGTCAGAACACCTCCAGGGCCCAGAAAACAGCTCAGACCCCAGAGGGTTAAATTCAAATGTACTTTCGCAGTTGCTTGACTGGCGCTGAGCCAGAGACTGACGCGCTCAGCGCTGTCATATATCACTATTCAGTGTTTTCAACCACATAATGTTTATTTTAAATTCACATAAGTACTAAAAAAACAATACATTTAGATTGTGCAAAATACACACTGCTGTCTATGGAAGCGGCAATAATAATCCTTTCCATTACAATTAGACAACATGTTTTATTCCTATCAGATACACATTGTGTAAATAACTTTAAAGTTTACTCTTTTCTTCTCCCAGTTCACCGGCCACTTACTTTCATGTATTTCGGAAGAAGTAGATGAATTCACGTGTTGTAAATCCAACAGATCCGATTCTCTGAACTGCATCTGCGGAACAAACTAACATGGCGCCGCCCATCGTACATCTATAGCTCAACTAATGCGATCATTAAAAAGGTGTTTAAACAACAAAACACTTCCAGATGCACATATTTGACAAGCGGAATATCAGATATTTCATGCTATAGCTAACAAATTTGTGAATATTTTGAATAAAAAAGGAAACAAAAGCAAATCATCAGTCATTCAGCGCTATTGTGGTTGCGGTGTGTCACGTGGCAAGCAACGACGCGTCACCATGGAAACAATAAAGTGATAAGTTCTAAATAACGGTCACCTTGAAAAACTCACGGGGGTCAACCAGAATATTTTATTTAATAATGTATGTGTAAAAAGGTTAATTATAAAACGTATAGTTCCGTCCTTGATTCTGATTGGTTGAGCCGCGTTCGAAGCCGTTGTAAATTACTTAACAAACATAGGCTACACCTCTGACCGCATTACATAGTATACGCTGATTTCACGCAGCCACCATTTTGAAATCGAAAGTGAGGCTCCGGTGGGAAAAACCCCGGAAGTAAAGATAAACAACAATGCCTTTGGACTACCAACCTGAAGCTGCTGCCGCGATTTACACTATTGGATGTTAATATCCAATATAGGATATGTATACAGTATAGTTCATTCCTGCTTCTTTTTTTACTTTCTGAATTATATAAAAAAAAATATTTTATTTATAAATGAATTTCACTGTATATAGTCTAAAGTATAAAAGAAATGTATGTACAGTTTTAGAATTGACACAACATAATTAAACACAACAATACGCCATCGCATTCACGACTCTCCTGTGATTAAAGGTGACACTTCCGGTTTTCTTCCCACCGGAGCCTCGCTTTCGATTTCAAAATAACGGCTGCGTGAAATCAGCGTATTACCAGAGCCCGTCTATGGAGAGCCTTGGCACTTCCTATTAGCCCCATTGTATCGATCTTGGTTGCAGTTCCATTAGAATTCCACTGGAGGTGATCGCGGGCGAGTGCAGACTGAATGGGAGTCTATGGGGCTAGACGGCTAAATGTGTCTCTTTCACCCGATTGCCGTTGAGAAATCTCAGATTTTATTGTAGGTTTTGCAAGTTCAACATGGGTTATAGGTCGAAAGTTGAATGAACGAGTTCTTATGTCCTTTCGATTTCTTACAGGTTGAGTTGTTGTTGCCCATAACACGCTAGCATTCTGCTAATGACGTCAGAATTGACATTTTAAAAGACTTTTTAAACCAAATAATTGACTCTAAAAAATCTAACACCCAGCAATGTGTAATTTCTTTGCATCTCCTTTCGAATACAACATTCAAATTACTAGACAAAAAATTATATCCTGAGAAAAGTGGATTTTGAGGGTTTTTCGCCATAGACCTCCATTCATTCTGCACTCGCCTACGAGCGCCCCCGCATGGACAGAGACATGTTACTGCAGCCAGTCCAGAAACCGGAAGTAAGCAGAGAGTGCCAATTCTCTTCCTATTAGACATTCTCTGGTATTACTGCGCATTGCGCAACTGCCGTTTGTGGTTCTTTGTTGCTGCATGTGTTGCTTAGCAACCTCTTTGGAACTGCATTGCTTGGCGGAGGAATAAATATGTTCTAACATTATATTTTTTTGTTGCTGGTGTTATTTATGAATAAAATAAATATTAAAATTAATATTTTTAGTAACCGTTTTATAAAAGCAATAAACCCCTTCCAGTGGATTTAGAACAGTTAACGGGGTTTGTCGTGCCTAACAACGCCCTTTAGCTGTTCTAAATCCACTGTAAAACTCAGCTTCAAGGGGTTTATTGCTTAAATATGAATACACAGCATGTGTTATTTTTTTTTATTTTTTTTATTAATTACAGTACAGAGCCACATATTTTCTGAGGTGGTACTTGGTGTAAAAAGTTTGAGAGCCACTGATCTAATCTATTGTAGCCTAAATGTAAACATGTTAGTTGACAGACAGCCATACCTTATTTATAAAACAACTGGAGTCTATCCTTTCAATTTAGATAGGTAAACTTGTGTTTGTGTGGCTGATGCTGTCTTGGCACCTAACTGTTTCTAACAGGGCTGCTTTTTGTTGTTTTTCTAGGACACACAGCAATGCTTTCTTACCTGTAGATGAATTCTACAGCCACTATTTCCCATACAGGAGAGATAAACATCTTCACACGGAGCACTGATGGGGCTCATTAACACTTTCATACCCTCTACAAGCCCAACTCCCCTGCATGCCCACTTGCTCTCGAAGCCTCTACGCCCACTCCCTGTGTATCCTGCATGCATGATTAAGCTGAAATAGCCGTGCCCTAGATTGTATGGAAACTTAAGACCAACAAACAAGCAGTTTGAGTTTGCTATAGCCGCACTGCTTTGAAAGTCAAATATATTCTTTAACAGATTTAGCCCTCATTGTCCTCTGGAGAGTGATTGCATCTCAGATGTGTTTATACTGCATACATCACAATTCCTGGGGTCTATAGCATAAGGCCGTTTTTGGTGGCTAGCCAGTTATGTTTCAGTTAAGTTTGTGCCAACCCTGGGTTTTAGGCTTTAGCGGTGTTCATCACCATATTATCTTATGCTCCATTGCTAACCTGCTCCGGGGCAGGTTATGTTCTAGGTAAGAGATCTGAGAAACTGAAATTGGACCAATCAGCTGTGAGCAAAGTGACTCATCTCTGATGCAATAAAGTCACTCCCAGTTTCTTTTGCTCCAAATCAAAGGTGACAACAGAAACAGATTTTTAAATACAAAATAGTCTGGCTATAGCTATGATTATTTAGTATTTATTATACCTATAATCCATTTCACATGAGCAATTTTAATTGAACAATTATTAAGCATTTAGTTTAAATGAATATAATACAATATAAGATAGAATATAAAAGTACTAAGTAAGAGACTAAATGATCTAACCAGATCATCTGATGCCACTATCTCTCCTATTGTGGTCTTTGATCTTGAAATAGCTGATGATAAATAAACTGCAGCTCATATCTGTTGCTTTCGTTGAAGTGAAGTCCGTTGAATTTGCATATAGCGTGGGAATTGAAGATCAGATTTATATCCATTTTGCAGAGACACAATTATGTGGCCAAGTGTAAATGGAACCATTTTAACAAAGCTGTCCGATCAGTAAAAACGCATGAAGTGATCAGGTGTAAAAAGGCTTAATTTTTGATTCACTTACTCTGCCACCTGTTCCTCAGAGCTAAAGGTCATCAGTTTACTCTGAGGTTGTCTTTCACTTAGAGAAATTACGAAGCCTGTGATTCACTGTGATTGGATGTACTAAGGTTCACAATGCTTTTTGGAGACAAGTGACATTTAAAAATGATTTTTATTTCATTTTTATTTTATTTTAGATTGAATACATGCAAATGTATGGAAGGCAAAGTAAAATAATTATAAACAGCTGTAAAATTTCAATGTTGACTTACATGACCTGTAAGCTTCAGGTATAGTCATGGATAGAGATGAGCTGCTGGTCTTTAGGGGTAAGAGCTCTTTAGATGATTGATGCTGGGATCTTCACAGCACCTGAGACTCTGATGAAAGGGCTCTGATGATTAGAAGTCCTGATTGGATGGCATTCAGTTGGATGAATATTATTGATTTGTGAGCACTCACTCAAGACTGTGTGTGATTTCAGAAATAAAAAAACCCCTCTTCATCTACTGATGGCTCTTCATGCATTTGAGATTACAAAAGAAACCCAATGTTCACATGAAACCTTACCTAAATATGTCTTGCCCTCATTACTGTGTTGCTTTGTCTGTGCGTAATCTTTCCCACGTCTCTTTGCTTTTTACCTGCATGTTCTATTTCAAGATTGTTCTGGTAATGTTGCACAGGTACTTTCTTATCTCCTCACTATGAAATTCTGCTTTAATCCCTCATTATCATAGAGAATGTTCCAGGTGCATGCATTAGCTGCAGCCAAACACTATTCTGCTCTCCTAATCATACATGCTATTAATCTCGTCCTACTTCACACTGATTATCCGTAGTCCGTACATTAGAGCCCTTACTGTACGTTCACACCGCCGCCGACTTGAGCTGCAAAGAAGCTCAGGCCGCCCTGTCAAGGACGCTTGTCAAAAAGTACGGGGAAGCTTGTTGCGTTTTGGCCGCTCTGAAATCTGTGTCACACCATGAAATGTAAACAGAAAAAAAACAAGCAATACATTGACACTAGAAACCTTTTATAATGACAGCATTTTTATAACCGTTTTGGTCACATTTGGTTGGGAAAAAAATTATTTTGATTAATATGCGCGAGGGAGAGAGAGCAAGACGTGTTGTTTGAAGACGGTGAAGGTGAGTGCGCGCGCGCTGCCGGGGCTCTCTCTCTTTTGTAACTGGTCCCTATATGAAAATATCATCATATCATAAATGATAGGAAACCCAGCAACAGTGATTATCAGTTTTTCCTCCATTTTCTCGGAACTAATGTTTTGGTAGGAACGAAAGTTTACATCGTATGTTTCTCCGGAAACAGCCAGCGCGAAGGACGTCTATATTCTTATTGGTTGCTGGCGTTTTGCCGCTGCTTGCCGCTGAACCGCGTCATAGCTCATTACCATAAAGTTGAGATACTGTCAACTTTCTGATTAACGCTCAAAACGCCCAAAACTCGACGCTGATGGATTTAACGCTCCTTGCAGCTGAGAGAAGCCAGCTTCCATTGAAAATGAATGACTTTCGGGAACTTTGGAAGCTCAAGTCGGCGGCAGTGTGAACGTACAGTTAGAGCATGACTACTGAAAACAGTGAAGATGACGTTCACTTTAGTCTATGGATCTAAAGCAGTGACAAAGCCATATATGTGTTTCTACTGAGAGATGGAAATGGGGAATGGGATGAAGTCATCACATGGACCAGATTTAAATCCCCCAGACCACATGAGCTCCACAGCTCAATGTCTATATAAAGTGTGTGTGCTAACCACCAGGAAGGAGGAGGCAGCTCATTAATAGAGAAATAAATGACATTGCAATGATCAAAATGGCAATGGAAGGACAATTACAAGAGCTAGCCTAATTATTTGCAAAAACCTTATTATTTTTGCTCTAAAACAGACATGAGCATTACCTGAAAACTGCATGTTTATGTATTTTAGGTTTTATTGGTGATTTTATATTTACTACTGTTCAAATGTTTGGTTTGGTAACATTTTTAAAAGTGCTTTTGAAAGAAGTCTCTTCTGCTCACCAAGGCTGCATTTATTTGATCAAAAATACAGTACAAACAGTAATATTGTGAAATAATAATTCAATTTAAAATAACTGTTTTCTATTGTAATATATTTTATAATGTAATTTATTCATGTGATGCCAATGCTGAATTTGATGCATCATTACTTCAGTCTTCAGTGAAACATGATCATTCAGATCATTCATTTATTATGTTAAAAACAGTTGTGCAGTTTCAATTCAATTCACATTTATTTGTATATTTTCACAATACATATTGTTTCAAAGCAGATTTACAGAAAATACATGTGTCTACATTACAATTTAGAGTGATCTGTTATCCAAGTAATGTCCATATTTCACAAATCTACAGTTCTAAGATAATACAAATCCAGATGTTAATTTTTTGTCCGTGTTAGTTTACAGTACATTAACAAATGTTAACTATTAAAACTTTGGATTTTAATACTGTATCAGACAGTAAATGTTAACATTAACATTGACAAAGATTAATAAATGCTAGAAGTGCAGTTCATTATTAGTTAATGTTAACTAATAACTAATGTTAACTATTGGACCTTATTGTAAAATGTTACCAAGTAGTTTTTACAAGTTGTGAACATATTAAGGTTACAATATATATAAAATTTGGCATTGGTGCATGTTTATTCAGATTTGGCGTCATTTGAAGTCCTCGCAGGAATTGGAGTCATTATTCACAAGGTGTTGGGTCATCTGAAGTCTTCATAAAAGGCTGGATCCAAACTCCAGCTGGCGTAGTCTCTAGTTGCCTCAGGCTGGGCATCCCGAGATAAAACAGAAAACAAATGGAAAATAATTAGCATAGCTGCTGTTCAATACATTTCGAGCACATATAGGCTAATCATGGCATTTGATCTGATATGACTGGAGAACAAATACAACATACAAGTTCAAAAGAACATAATTTATTTAGTTAGATAATTATTATTCAGGGGGTTTTTTTGTGAAAAAATAATTGGCTGATGGTGCGGGCACCTCCTCAATGTCACTACGTCATTCACTCTTAAACAGTGAACGCGCCATATGCTCCTCAGATTTTCCACCAATGAAGAAGAAGCTCCTTCGGCAGCAAGAGGAGCTTGGCAGTGAACGCAGCGTCTAGTTCCCTATTCAGAGAACATGGGTTACATGTTAGAGTTACTCTTTCATAGATTCACTCAACGCTGCGTAGCGATTACGTAATGGGAACGATATACCACACACGCCAAGCTAAGCGCTGCCTGCCGGATCTGGCACAACAAGGAACTTTCCTATAACCTTTTTTTTTTTTTGCCAGATCAGACTCAACTAGGACCTAGGTGACCAGTTCATACAGAAAAGAACCCGGGAACCAGGGTCCGCGTCTAAATCCAAGTTATAAAACCTATTAAAAGTGTGCGGAGAGGACCAACCTGCTGCCACACAAATATCCTCTAAAGGAACTCCCTTGAAAAGAGCCTGGGAGGATGCAATGCTCCTAGTAGAGCGAACTTTAACGCCCAGAGGTGAAGGAAGCTTCCGCACCTCATAAGCCAGGGAAATTGCGTCTCTCACCCAGTTAGAGATCCTGTGCTTAGAGGCGGCGAGCCCTCGGCGGCTAGCCCCAAAGCATACGAACAACTGAGACGACTTGCGCCACTGGCCAGAGCGGTCCACGTATGCCTTTAATAGATGTGATGCAGTTTAAAGAGTTTTTTGTTTACTAAAAATGTGTGTGTGCGCGTGTGCGTGCGTGTGTGTGTGTGTGTGTGTGTAATTTGTGTCAAATGGGGAAAAGGAGAGAAAGTGTTTTTCTCTAATCTATTTTATGAGCCAGCTGTTGGGATCTCTTTAAGTTTAGTGCATTTTTCACGTGTTTTTATTTTGTGTTGATGTTGAGTTTGTACTCAAGTATTTCTATGTACTTAGAGTTTGATTAAGTTGAAGTAACGCTTGGGGTTGCATACAAAAATATTGGTGAAAGTTACATATAATGAACAATTAATCATAATATAATTATGTAATTATGAACAATCAATAAATAAAATAAATAAATAAACAAATTTCCCAATTTTAATGCATTTAAATTTCTTTCTTTCTTTCTTTCTTTCTTTCTTTCTTTCTTTCTTTCTTTCTTTCTTTCTTTCTTTCTTTCTTTCTTTCTTTCTTTCTTTCTTTCTTTTTATGATCTGGTCCTGGAAATTACTGAAGTGTTTCAAATGATTAATCATCTTTTTCCTCCCGCACTTGGTAATTAGAAAGCACTTGAGTTTGACCGATATTTTATTAGTCAGTTCTGTTTTAATTTCCTCTCATCCTCATGTATGGTGGATTCCAGGTCTTTAGGCGCACAGTACTATTGCCCATTACCCATAGTGCTCCGGGCTGAGATTTTAACCCACCCTGTTACCATGCTCCACAAAACATGCAGCAATTTGCAGAGGCTTGACATTGGTTTAGTGTTTGTTTCTAGGAGTTGGCAGGAAATGTGGATTGTACAAAATAAAAGGGAGATAGAAAGTGAATTAATGAGAATGAGATAAAGCTGAGTGTTGGTCCATGGGCTCTCTAAAATCTACTTGGAGGCTGGAAATGTAGCACGTAATTCCAGAATGTTACAAAGAGCCAAATGTAATTAGAGAGAAAAGCTGGAGGCTGCGATGTTACTGTGTCATTAATGACTTCCTCCCCCTCCTCCTTGCTCTCGCTCCCTCTTTCTGTCCCTGCACCTTTCTTCATGCTTCCTCCTGTTCTCTCACAGTCATTCTGATAAGCTCAAACATGCCATATGCCCTTTGCATTGAATAATGACATGTAATTGGCTTTGCGTATGAGTTTGAGTATGATAATTTCCTTCATTCTTAGGCTTATGGGGTGTCTGTGAGGAGCTGCTCTTTTTTAACTGTGGCTTTAAGTGGACTGGGAGTAAAGGGAAGATTGTTAGAGAAGTTGTGAAACACATGGAACGATCCAGGGTGAGAGAGAAAAGGAGTGCATCAAGAAAGATGAAAAAGAATAACAAGCAAAAGATAAGGAGCATTTCATGGATTGAGGTTGAGGCAGAAAAAAAGGACTGAAATTAGAAATTTTTCGTGGGTTTCGCGGGTGACCCATGTGGGTTTCTTGTGGGTCTGTTGCATGTTTCATTTGTTTTAGAACACTTGATAAAGGCAGTTTTCATTATTTTTTCTTTTATTTCTTTCTCATTTTGTGTTCTACATTTGCTTTCCCAATACAACTCAATTATTGAAAAGCACATCTTGAAGCCGCCTATTCAATCAGTGATTGGTGTTTCTTTCATTGAAGATCCACATGGAGAAATCACTGTGATGACAAATACGTTTTTGGTCTTGAAAATGAAGATGTAGACGTACTGCTTTCTGAAAACCCCCAAAACCCCACCACTCTTTAAATCTTATATACTGATTATCCCATCATGAGAGTATAAGATTACTTATTTTACAATTAATCAGTTGTTTGTTTCACTGAAATTTTATACTATTACTTTTAAAAGTATAACTATAACTAATATAACTCACCCAACTTGTCATTGTCGGGCGTAAACCTTTCATGTCCAAAACCATTACTTTTCAGGAAATGAAAACTGTATTTTTTTAAATAGTTAAACTCTGGGTTGTTTGAGTTGATATTGGGGCTTTATATATGGTTAGACACTTGCATGTGTCATTATAAACATTTGACCAAAATCAAGCTCAAATGGAGTGTGACCAGTGAGTGTTGGACATAGGGCGAGACCATGTTGTAGTGTTGTAACGCGGGGTCAGTTGTAAGTTGAAAAGCGATGTTATGATCTCATCAATATAATATACTTCCATTACCTTTTTGAGCTCACTGGAAAAGTGGCATGTGACTATATGCAACATTGTAATTTTATGACCAAAAGCTGATTTTCAGGAAGGAAGGAAGGTAAAATTGCCTAGCATTTATTGTATTATAGATCAACTATTTGACTTACATAACTTAAAGTAGCTGTTTCTCTAGTTTTAATTTGATACTTTGCATTCATGATAACTTTAAACCCACATAATAAAACAGTTAGCTATGGCTGTTTTGGGTGGGGATAGTTGTAACAGGGCAAGGCAAGTTTATTTAAATAGCACATTTCATACACTGTTGTAGTTTAAAGTGCTTTACGCAGAAAGGAATTAAAATAATCACAAAATAAAAGAAAGTAAAATTAAAACAGTTATAAAAGAAAATAAAATTTATAAAAGGAATTAAAAGAGATACTGTATAACAGTTCATTAAAATGTTACAACCAACCCCTTATACTGCCCTACAAAGCAAAAAGGCAGTAACTGCATTTTTGGTCAAAAATGAGTTATTATCATTTTCATGACATTCAAGGCATCCTTTGTTATGTGACAAAACATCTTATCTCAAATGTGTGTCGTTTTGGAGAAAAATGGTAATAGCTTTTGGAGAATCTGTAGTTACTGCCTTTTTCCTTGGTATTGTGCCACGTTTTTGGTAAGTAATACAAAGCAAATTTACAAAGCAAGAATACAGTAACTGCAAAATAGGGGTAAAATATCAAATTAAATATGAGGATTGATATATACAAAGAATAAGCTAATATAAAGTAACAAAACAGCCACATGTCCAATAATCTACCTACAACTACTTAGGCTGGATGACAGAATAACTTTAAAGTCATTTTTCTCAGTTCTGCACTCTGCGTAGTTACTGCCTTTTTGCTTTGTAGGGCAGTATAATGATTCCAATAAGTCCATTTATCAATCACATCCTCTGTTAAGGCAAAGTCACATGAGTTATTTTGTTGTGCATCAAGGGATTTATCTGGTAAATGTGTTTTCATCGTAGTTTATGCATATATATGAAAATAAGTAAAAACTTCTGTCCTCACTGTCCTCAATACAGAGGACACACTGGACACTGTCCTCAATAATTATTTTTGCTACTTTTCAAATGGCACGTCTATAGACCATTTTCACAGAAGTATTGCAGACACCTTTGGCTTTGTTTCAGGCTGTTTTCTTGCTTGTTTTCTCACTCACTCTTAAACTGAGTGTTAATGAAAAAAGTCTATCAAAATAAGGTCAGATCCTTGAGTTGTAGATAGATCATTTTACTGAAAGACGTGTTTTACATCGCATTCACATGATGTGATAAATCTGTGAAGAGACATATGACAAAAATACAGATGCAAGATCATTGCAAGATATACTCTGGACCACCTGAATAAAAAATACAATTATAATTATAGATGATTAAATTTATCCCACAGAAAGAAAGTTGTCAGACTCTGCGTTAATAATTTTTGCTGATCAAATACGGATTTAAACAATTTACATCTGCCAGTTCATCTCAGGTGATGGTAAATTTAGAGGTACATTTACTTGAGGTTTCATTTTAATCTGGCCTGATTTCATTCAGATTTTATGTTCACACATCTCTGTAATGTTTGTAGTCTTTATTTTCTATGAGCTCAATTAACTTCCCCGGTAAATCTCAACTGTCTGATTTTATATTTTGTTGCAAAATGTAACTATATTATCGCCCAGCTCTTTATATAAAGTATGTCCAACTTTATCCAAATACATTTAGGGCCCTATCTTGCACCCAGCGCAATTGACTTTGTACACCGACGCATGTACTGTATCATTCCTATTTTGCACCCGCGCACAGCGGACTTTTCCCTCCACAGACGCTCGTCGGCAAACTAGGAAATACACTTGCGCTCCCCGGGGCGGTTCAGCGCAAAGAGGAGGCGTGTTCCGGCGCAAACGTTCCCTGATGCTATTTTGCAGGTTTAGAAAACAATTCCGCCACTGACCAGGAAAAACCTAGTCTAAAGTCAGTGGCGCGTTGCGCATGTTATTCATATGCTATTTTAAGGGCGCATGCTTGGCCATAATCAATGTAGCGTGTGCACAACACACATACACTTTGATTCTCTCATCTACACAGAAGCAGCAGTTTTCATTTTTGCAAATCATACATTATTACAATAGATAGATAGATAGACAGTTTATTATAAAAGCATACATCTAGCTTACACATTTACCCAAATGTTTATACGCCTATTTAACCGAAGCTAATTTGGGTGGGTTTCTCCCATCCCCATACAATGTCACTTCTCTGTGTTTTACGGCCCTGACGAGAACGTCGGTCTCCTCGCCTGGCAAATCCGCCGTTATAATAGGAATCCGCCATAGAACAAGCGTGCCTGCTCTTAAAGGGAATGTGAGATATCGCTCTGATTGGTTTATTTCACGTTACGCCCAAACCACACCTATGAATAATGAAGCTACTTCAGACCAACCCATTTTAGATTTGCGTCGGGCGCAAGAGTCATTTATCACTGTCTTTTGAGTGTTAACGTTACCTGTATGTCACTTAGGTGAAGGTGGGAAACATTTATTCATTTGTACCTTCATTCAGTTAACTTTTTTGAGCTTATTGAGCTCTGCCATCCACAGCGTAGGTTTTTTTATATTCTCTGGTGTGGTGCTCCATCTTAACCGGTCATCTCACTCCATTCATTCCATTGTTCAAAGATAGCTTTGGCACATCTGTGGACGTCGGAGGTGGCAAGTGCACATGTGGGCGGATGCCTGTTGAGCCTATACGGGAGTTCTTTACTGGCTGTTTTCTTTTCTTTGACTCGCTCTCCAGCTTGTCATCGAAGGAGCATATCACTGGCCGTACTCATCCCAGCGTTCAGCTTATACAGTGGGCACGTTGCATCTTTCTTGGGTCCATCCTCTGACTGGCTCTCCAGCTTTCTAGCACAGTCTACTGTCTCCTTCCACCCATTCTATGTACTCCATTTGACATCCTCATTACATTTAACAGTAGACTGAGAAGTGAGAAGAGTTTGATGCTGATAAAAGACTCATCCATTCTGGCAATATCTGGAACTCACGGTTCTCATACTTTCACAGAGCTATACTCCTGGCAGGAAGCTCCTTTGCTCCTGAACTCTTTTCTCTGGGGTTGACCATATGAATAGAGCGGTTTTGACCAAATTTTTATTTTATTTAAGATTATTATTATTATAGATTTCTTTATGATGAACAGATTTAATTCAAACTTTTTGCAGTGACAAAGTGTCAGTTGTGTAGCTGTCAAGATTTCATGTAAAATATTTTCATTTGTGTTTCGAAAAATGAAAGTCTTTCGGCTTTGTAACAACATGAGGGTGAGTAAGCCTAATTAATGGCAGAATATTCATTTTTGGTTACAGAAACGTATATTTGTAAATCTTCCCTCTCTGCCAAACTCTGATGTTGATTTTTCTATTGTCTTCTGGGTAATCATGAAATTGATTTCTAGAAAACATGCTTAAAATATGCTACGGATGAGAGTGCAAAAGTGCTGCTGAATAAACGCTATAGGACAGCATAGTTTGTTTAGCATTCAGAAAGGGCAATTACCATTTCCTGTTTTTTTTCTACTCACTGCCTCAGTTTGATTAGAAGCAGCATAGACTTTTAAAACATTCTGTGAAGTCAGGTCTCTTTTTTTTTTTATTTGTCCCTTTAGGGAAATGTTTTGGAATACAGATTCTAGGTAGAACCATCACATGAGAGTTCGACCAAGAAACCTGTCAGAGCACTGATTTGATCATTTACAATTTTTGGTCCCATTGTTTATGTGTTTCATTATTTAATATGTATAAATAACAGAAAAGGTGGGGTGGGGAGAGGTGGGGACATGGGTTAAATGCTTGTGTCACAGGGTAAGCCTGTGACTATACACGGACTGAACACACGCACACACAAACGCACATTTCGCACATACACCGGCGTCATGTTAACACCGTCTGTTTGCTGGCACTGACAGTCATGTATACACGGACTTGTGTAGCATTTGATGGTATTGTGTGTTTGTGTGTGACGTGACCAGAGGTTCCATCCATCATAGCTGTACAAAAGAAATGTTTTATGAGTTATTTGTTTTATTATTTATGTGTGTATTTATGCTGTGATGTGTATCTGCAGATATGAGTTGTTGAGGTCTGTCTCGATATTTCTGTGCAATGGGTACTTCACCTTCTTGAAAATGTCACCCAGGCATGCAAGAGTGTGTAGAGCCCACACATGGTTTTGTGTTTACTTGCACAGCTGTTTGAGCTAGTTTTTTATATATTAGCGTGTGGGAGTGCAGGTTTGAGTTACTTCAGGTGAGAGTCTGAACTAGAGGTGTTCAGGACCTCGCTGTAATTACTGCATGCTTTTATAGCCTGGAGTGATGGCTATGTGATCTCTCATTTAACGAACACCTTTGTTCTTGCAAAAAACGAAGTGCTTGTTGACATGTTGGAATTTGACTATAAAAAAACCCCCAGATATTTTGAAAAGTGGCAAATAGTGACATATTGTTAAAGAATATTAGAACAAAATGTGATTTTGAGTTAAAAAAAAACATTTGAGGTGAATCAAGTTGAACTCATCTCTCTGTTTCTTAAGGAAATTGCATTAGTGAGAATCGTTTTAAAACTGATAATTAGTTCCTCTACATCACTCTGCTAAACATAACCTAAGCTTTCTTATTCTAAGTAACAACTAGATATGCTCCACACTGTGTTACAACAATACAGAAAGTGCACATGCAGCAGAGCACAGATTCAAAAATAAGTGGGAGTGAATATTTGAATATCTTAGGAAACAAAAATGTGCTGGATTTTTTTCTATTGTTGGAAAAGTATTTAGTGGGGATAAAGTGAATGTACTGTATGAATGAATGAATGAATGAATGAATGAATGAGGCATTTATATAGCTTGTTTCATATGTACTACTGTACAGCCAAAAAATTTACAATCATGTCGGGGTCTCTCCTCAACCACCACCAGTGTGCAGCATCCACTTGGATGATGCGACGGCAGCCACAGCCACACACAACATGTGTACTCAAAACATGCAAAAAAATAAAAAAACCCTTTCAGTCATCATTTACACACCCTCAGAGTTGGGCTTTTCTCACCTGGGCTGGGCTTGCTTGTTTTATTTTTATTTTTTATGAATAAGCCCCAGGCTGAAGGACGTGCAAATTCACACCTGTGTACTAGAGGGCGCAGCTCAAACAAACCATTATAGATCACAGAAGAATAGGTTGCATGAGAATACATTTTAAGCTCTTACTTCAGCAATTTAAAAAAGAAGAAGAACAAATTTGATGTTAAAGTCCTTTTTGCTTATTTGTATGGCTGTTTTTAAAATTAACGTAATTATTGTAGGTTTGTGTAATATTCTGAGTTTGCATTTCACTGTTTCTATTCATTTTGAGGAATACTGAATCTGCTTTTGTGCCAGTGTCAGTTTCCCAGACCAGCATGTACATTGCTTGCTAAGTAGAAATTAAATGTATTGTGCTGAAAGGTGCTGAACTATGGCCAAAACATTAGTCTCCCCAACCTGAAAACAGGGTAATAATGCTGCCAAATGTGCAAATTGAATGTTATCTTGTTAAAAGATTTAAAAAACTGATTAATTACCATTAATTAATTACATTACTGAATATATTAAGAACAATTGTGGTTTTGGTTAGAGGGGTCTGAGAAATGTTATTGCTTAGCTACAGAGATAAATCAATGTGTGTTCATCTGTGTTTTTTTTGTTTGTTTTTTTTTACCACTTTTAAGCAAATATCACAAACCCTGACACTTCTAAAAATCAAGGACCTTATCTGGCTCTTTGAACTTTGTGTTTCATGCACTTCCTTTGCTGAGAATTAGTGATTGTTCTTTAATTATACACTATAATTATAAATGACAATGAAATTAATTTTTATAATAAAAAATGATTCTGAAACAACACAGATCTTTAGTTATTTACTTAATTGTCATTTGCACTAAATTTTATTACATTAAATGAAATTAAATTTATAAAATATTAAGTTAACTTAAACCATTTGTGTTGGGACTACATGAATCATTTTTGTTGCATTGATTGAAACTGGGCACCATGCTTTGCATATGGATTGATCAGGAGAGTAAATGTTGAAATTAAGCTGTTTAATGCGTTTTTTAGTAAAGTGAAAGACCTGTTCAAGTTTGATGTTCAGTTATATTTGACATTTAAAAGAGTTTGTTATTTAGATTTTTGAGTTTACCATTATGCTGAAGTGTAGACCTTGTGGTTAGGTTGTGGGTGGCTACATAAAATACATATTTGTTGTTCTCAAAGAACTGTGCTAATGCCAGTGATGAGAAACGTTTTACTTGATCATAACTTGCATGCTACAGTGTTGTGTTGGCTATTAGTTTTTATAGAAAAAAAAAAAAAAAATTTTGTTTGCCTATAGGCGGGTCCACAACGCGCATACACTCTGCTTATTAAACACACAGGGATGCACAGCAACACAAGAACATGCCAAATATTTAAAATAAAATAATTACAATGTAAAAGATTATTATTGTGTACATAAAGATATGGAATCCGGCTTGTCCCGTAGATGGTCTGCTTGCGCACTTTAACCTTCATATGCACTTTCGGGTCTTGTGGACTTACAATGGCTGATGCGTGCGCGTGTCCGTTAAGTCCGTGAGACCATAGGGTGTCCCATTTGTCATTTTAAGCCTCAGAAGGGTGCACTTTTGCCGACCTAGGTATCGTGATTTTTTTTTTTTAAACGATTTTAAAATCGATTTCTTTTATTACAGAATCAATATTAATTCAAATTACATTGCTTTATTTTTGTCCTTGCTTATAGACGAGGTTGACCGAAGTTAGCCACTTTCGTTCCAACAGAGGATGAAATGTGTCGTTATCTTTGAGTGTTAAGTGACGTAACATCCCTTTCAAGTGGACGCGTGGAAGAGATGTGAGACTGAATGCATTGAAAAGCCCTCGCGCTACTCATATGTTGAGAGAGAGATAAGACCATAGAGCTGCACGATTCATCTTTAAAAGACTGTGATCTCGATTTTCAATTCTTAAAAAAAAATCGCAATACATATCGTATCGACACCCAAGTATCGTGATAATATCGAATTGCGACCCGCACTTTAGACCATGCGCTTAGATTGTTCAAATACACTGTAAAACTTTTCACTGTAAATTTACAGTAAAATACTGGCAGCTGGGTTGCCAGCCACATACTGTATTTTTACAGAACTAGTACTGTAAACAGCATTTACAGTATTGTACTGTAAAACGTTGTACTGTAAATTTACAGTAAAATACTGGCAGCTAGGTTTCCAGCCACATACTGTATTTTTACAGAACTAGTACTGTAGACAGCATTTACAGTATTGTACTGTAAAACATTGTACTGTAAATTTACAGTAAAATACTGGCAGCTGGGTTGCCAGCCACATACTGTATTTTTACAGCACTAGTACAGTAAAAAGCATTTACAGTACTCCACTGTAATTACCAAATACAGTATATACCACATACTTTTACAATATTAAACTTGTCTACAGCAATAAATTGTATAGTAGTCACACTAGGAAAAAGAAAACAACATTTTCTGGGTTTTAAAACATTTATTTTGGTTAAAAGCAAAGATCAGAAAATTGCCTTCTGTGAACATGTTGGCTGAATTTTTTAAACATAAAATGCAATTTTAACACTTAACAACAAACAGGTAACACTTAGCACTTAATTAAAGGGATAGTTCACCCAAAAAATTAAATTAGCTCAAATTTACTCACCCTCAAGTCATCCTAGGTCTATATGACATTCTTCTTTCAGACGAATACAATCGGAGATATATTAAAAAATGTCCTGGCTCTTCCAAGCTTTATAATGGCAGTGAATTGCTGTTTCTGTTTTGAAGTCCATACAAGTGCAAACGAAATCCCATTCAAAGTCTTCAAGTTTTCGCAGAAATGAGGACACCTGTAGGCTTACAGTGTTCTTTTTTTGCACAACTTGGCCAGTTTTGTTTGAAGTTACTTGTCCTTTCTTTGTTTTTGATCCACGTTCAGGATTGATGTCAGGAAATCGTCTAAAAGGCAGAAAAGAAAGGGAAAAAAACAATGAAATATTATGGACTGAGTTTATATATTTTGACAGAGAGAGACAGCACAAAAGATGTGTAAATAAAAAACAGATATCGGTTTTAACGACTAATCTGTTTGGATAAAACTGAACAACATAAAAAAAAATGCAATGTTGGATGTTGTGATCAATAACTGATATTTTTTCTACCCTGGTTAAAATACATCAACTCAATGTGTCTGTTTACATGCGCACTGTCAACTAACTAAACTTTTGGAAGTGGGGTTGCCAGATTTAAAGTTTTATTCTACAACTTTTAATATCATCCCCTCATCAGGTCCCATCAGAGTATCAGTGGAAAGGCAGCCATAGACTCTGTTTATATAGAGCACACATTGCCAGAATCCAGCCCAAACCTTTGTGACAGAAATAATTTAACTTTAATTGCAAGCCTTGCAATGTTTATTGCATACATGACTACATGATAATGTTAAACATGACATTTACCAGACTAAAATGCATGTTTGCACCCAAAAATGAAAATTCTGTCATTATTGCTCACCCTCAAGACTTTCGTTCATCTTCGGGACACAAATTAAGATATTTTTGATGAAATCTGGGAGGTTTCTGTCCCTCCATTGACATCAATGTCATTGCAACTCTCAAAGCCCAGAAAGGTAGTAAAAACATTGGTAAATAGAACATATAACTACAGTGGTTCAACCTTAATATTATGAAGTGACGAGAATACTTTTTGTGCGCAAAATAACCCCAAAATAACCTCTTCTCTTACATGTCATTCTCCTACACTGTTTTGTGAGGATGAGTAGGCCGGAGTGTATTAAAGGGTAACTCTCGCCAAAATGCAACCTAGGGTCTTTTTGTTAATCTACCAGAGGCAAACTTTCATTTAAAAGCATAATTAGGATGGAAACGCCACTTAAGTTTGACCGTATTTTCGTTTTCGGTCTAATTGCCTTTTGAATGGGAGTGCTTGGACTATGATAGCATTAAAAATCGCTATTTTTTAAAACACTAAGGAGGCTCGACACAACATGAAACTGTGCTCGAAGTATCACCAGGGGCTCTACACATGAACTCCAGAGCATTGAGAACATTGTTTGTGTACACAGAGTTTACCAAAAATAAAGATTTTGAACAACTCACGGAAGCTGTGTCCGCCTGCATTTTGACAGTCAAAAATAGTCGATCTAATAACTTTATTCTAGAGCTGCTGTAAAGCCAAAACAATCTATGTTACTGTAATTTCCTATTATCACTGTAAAGCTGCTTTGAAACAATCTACCGTATATTGTTAAAAGCGCTATATAAATGAAGGTGACTTGACACTGTTTACACTACGTCAACAGCGTAGGAGAATGACGTGAAAGAGTAGAGATTGTTGAATAATGTCGTTATTTTTTTTGTGCACAAAACAGGTTGCACCACTGTAGTTGCATGGATTATTTAAACAATGTTTTTACTACCTTTCTGGGCCTTGAAAATTGCAAAGACATTTCTGTCTATGGCTGGTTCAGAAACCTCTCAGATTTCATCAAAAATATCTTCATTTGTGTTCTGAAGATTAACAAAGGTCTTACAGGTTTGGAACAACATGAGGGTGAGTAATTAATGATAGAATTTTCACTAATCCTTCAACTGAAAACAACTTGCACTGACATATCTTAAATATGTGACTGCCACTGTTTTGTCTCAAGATGCACACCAGTAATGTTTTTTTTTTATTAGACATTTTTATAAAAGCTGCTTAAATACCCTAATTTTATTAAGGCCTAGACCTGTCTTAAAGGGTTAGTTCACCCAAAAATGAAAATGATGTCATTAATGACTCACCCTCATGTCACTCCAAACCCGTAAGACCTCTGAACTCTTCTGAAGACATCTTAAGATATTTTAGATTTATTCCGAGAGCTTTCTGTCCCTCCATTGTAAGTCAATGGATGTGTCACTGTTCACGTCCATAAAGGTAATAAAGACATCATCAAAGTAGTCCATGTGACATCAGTGGGTTATTTAGAATGTTTTGAAGCATCGAATATACATTTTGGTCCAAAATGAACAAAAACTACGACTTTATTCAACATTGTATTCTCTTCCGGTCTGTTTTCCATCCGCATTCACGAGTCCATATTGACGCACCAGATAACACGTCAGCAGCGTAAATGTGGACTCGTGAACTAGAGCCCTGCACGGGCCAAAAACTCCAGCCCTAGCCCGGCCCTGGCCCGTGGTGTTCAAGCCCTACCCGACCCCAGCCCGACAACGCCTGCAATTTTTTCAGCCCGAACCCGACCCGACCCGAGACCAACATCAATCACTTTTAAGCTCTCTCTGACGCGCGCGCTCTTTGGCGCGCTCTCTCTCTCTGACGCGCGCTGTCTCTGCTACACACGCAAACACACGTCGCGCGCTCTCTGATGCGCGCTGTCTCTGCTACACACGCAAACACACACACATCGCGCGCTCTCTGATGCGCACTGTCTCTGTTACACACGCAAACACACACACGTCACACGCTACTAAGAGGTAAACTTTTATTATAGGCCTGAAACATCATGCCCAAAAATATTGGACAAACCGTCCATTACACAGAAGCATAAACATGAAGGGAGAATATAGTGCTACGGGATCAAACCGCAAAAATAAGTAAATAAACGGCCTACCTTTCTTTGCTTTTCAGTAACTGAAGTGTCACCTGTTTAATGCACGTGAGTGACGCGCGCGCGTTCGTGTATGCGTGTTGCGTTTGTGTTACTTTCTTAGGTGATGTATAATATTTATAATATAATCAATATAACAGTATTTCATACACACTTCGTGACGTGTGCTCTGCTGCACGTTAATTATATACACAATGAGGAGAGAAGCTAAAATAAGCCCGAGCCCGACCCGAGCCCGATCTGTAAAAAAAAAAAAACGGCCCGAGCCCGGCCCGAATGGGCTTAGCCTGTCGGGCCCCGTCGGGCCCCGACGGGCTTGCAGGGCTCTATCGTGAACGCGGATGAAAAACAGACCGGAAGAGAATACAATGTTGAATAAAGTCGTAGTTTTTGTTCATTTTGGACCAAAATGTATATATTCACTTACAATGGAGGGACAGAAATCCTCTCGGAATAAATTTAAAATATCTTAAGATGTCTTCAGAAGAGAAACGGAGGTCTTACGGGTTTGGAGTGACATGAGGGTGAGTCATTAATGACATAATTTTCATTTTTGGGTGAACTAACCCTTTAAGCTAAGCCCAGTATGGAAACCAGGGCCATATTGTTCATACCAGTAGTCAGTCAGCTTAATAAATACTGTCAAGACAAGTCACAATTCAGTCTAATATTTATATGAATGGCAAATATGCTAATGACTAACCTCTGAACAAACTCAAGGTGCTGCCTCTTCCTGTACTGCAAGCTGAAGTTATAGGAGGAGGCAAACAGCGCTGCCAGGCCAGCGATGAAGTTAGGCTGTGATCCTTTCCACACACACCTTGACCTTCCAAACGTAATGTCCAGCACTGGTTGCTTAGAGATTGACCTGTAATTGAAAAAAATACAAAATAAAATGAATTAATAAATAATATTAATAATTAAAATAACTATTGTGGGTTCCACTGTGGTTCGATGTAGTTGTCTATCTATTCATAGTTCTATAAATTAAAATTTTCACCTAAAAATTAAAATTGATTAGGGTTAGAAGAACACTAAAACGCACTGCCATATTATTTTGCTTGTTTTAAGCATAAACTCACTAAATTTTTACTTATTCTTTCAGAAAACAAGACACTTTTTACTTGTCAATTAAATGCTTCTTCATGTAAGAATTTTAGATATCTGGACTGGAAACAAGAAAAAAACACTAATTAAGAAAAACATATTTTGCAGTGGAGTGAGTAAATGATGGCTTTTCATTTTAGGTTTAAACTTAAACCTTTAATGTTTACATACCAGGAAATAAGGCATGGACTCTGGCAAATGTAGATTGCTGGACATCAGCGTTGCAAATTCCTGAAACAATTTTTAAAAAGGACAGCACAACCATGATCAACAGAACCAAAACATAAAACATATATTACAGATTAATGAGATTTGTTGAATATCATCTACTTATCTGCTTGAAGGATAACACCGTCTAACTTCTCTTTGAATTGTTAGGCAATTTGTAGGAACATATGGCATGGCAATCAGGAATACTACATTTGAAAACAGCATTAACATCGATTTTTTTATGCTAGCAAAATTGAAAATTCTGACAACGATTCAAAAGCACGATCACAGAACTGACAGCATTTGATAGCATTTTTTATTTTATTTTACCACATAGACTATAACTGTAACACTACTTAAAAGCACTTACATTAGCACTGGACCGTCATCAGATTACAAAGCCTGAAACGAAAAATATATATCAAAAGCAGGTCATGCAAATAACATGGTATATGTTGCCTATTATGTGAAATATCGAAGTTAACGTTAACTTACTTGGTAAACAGGTGGAACAGAGTGAATTGTTTGCGCGGCCGCGGTAGAAAACCGCGATCGCAAAATCAAACCAAATAAGCATTTGTGAAAACAATGTAACGTTAGAGATGCGAACGCAAAAAAACAAAATATATTGGCTTACCGTATCACTCAGTTGAACAATTTTCCATCTTCTCAAACTCTAAATCCCACTAATCGTCACAGGCGCAGGTTATTCAGATGACAAATTCTTCCATCCGTCTTCATGTAACATTAATGTCGCCCATTTTCTGCTGCGTCACAGACAACTAATGTTTCAAACACGAACCGAAGCTCACAAAAGCTTAAAAATTGCTCACAGATTCGCAGACACTGTTTATCTTGTTAACAGGAATGATTATTCTGTTCAGTTGAATCCCGCTGACAAATCAAGTTTGCCTGTAGTAGCTACTGTCGGCTCGCGTCACATTTGAACTGAATTGAGCGCGAAAGAAATCAATCCCACAATGCAGTGCTTTTACAGTATGATACTGTATTACGAATTTATCGGGTTGAAAACAGAAATGTGCTGTATATTTACAGCTGTTCTGTAAAATATACAGCCTAATACTGTATTATGGAAATACAGTACAATTCTGTAGGAAATTCGCTGTAAATTTACAGTAAAGTTTTACAGTGTAGGGCCCTTAAACTCTAACAATTCTTTCTATTTTCTTAAAAACACAGAAAACTCACACAACTCTGCACAAGGGCACCGGTCTGAACAGCAACAGCACTGGTTGGCTCAACAAGAATTAATTATGTTCGGGAAACATTCACACAATACGTCAAATGAAGTTGGTGTGATCTCAATCACTTAGGGTGAATTTTACTCATCAGTGCAATTAACCTAGTTTAAGTTCAAATAAATTAGTTCAACTGTGTGGAAATAGGTGTCATAATTGAATTAAGTTAAACCAACAAGCTATTTTTTGAGTGTACTTCATAAATGAAGCGTCAGTAGAGTGCAAGTTATTAATCAGTTCAATATGAATAGGCATTGTAGGTACTTGTGACATTACATCCAACTAACATTAGTATTGTCACAGTTTGTTTTCATTAGTCACATGTTTTCCTTTGTTCAGTTTTCCCGCCACTCCTTTGTTACCATGGTCACCATTCATTTGTTGAATGTTGGTGAAAACCATCATTCATCACACCATGAGTTCATTTGGTTCAGCTGTGTTTGATTAATCATCCTCATTTGTGTTTGCTATATAAGTTGGTCACTCACATCCATTCTCTCTCCAATCACTGTTATGTGCAAGTGTGTGTTGCTCAGCCTGTTTACCTGTCTTCTGGATTATTACAACATTGTATTGGAAATTATTTTCTTCTTCGTCTGCCTTCTTGCAACCCACCGTGACAGGTATAAGATGAAAAAAGGCATAAAATATATACATTTTTTTTTTTAGATTAAATGCATATGTTTTTTGTGATTCAGTTTTTGCCAATCTAATGTGTATTTCTTGAGGTTATTGTGATCAAGTGTTGCTGATGTCTGACAGTCAGTGAGGTGAATTTTAAAGAGATTACCGTATCAGTTATCTTTATTTTCTTGGGTTTTAAAAACAATGTTCTGTAATTGAAAATGTTGCATGAGTATCTATATTGAGTGCAGGACATGCAGTGTAATTACATAATGTATAAAAACTGTTCATAATCAAATTAAGTAGCATTTTACAAACTAGCCAGAATAGATTTAATACTCTGTCTTAAATTACAATGTATAAAATATAACTTCATTCATAATAAGCCTATACTAAGCTAAACAAAATTAACCTTAGGCTATATAAAAAAGCATCCAAGGCACAATATGTAATATTTTTGGATTCAAATATCCAAAACCCACTAGAACAATGTTATATATTTTGTTTACTTGTGTACTTACATTATCTCAAATGTTTCTAACAATGTTTAAATCCAGAGAAATCAGCTATTTTAACCAGTGTTACAGACCGTGTCCTTGCGTCACCTGTCAGTGACGTCATACTCGTGTTACCCTCGAAGACACTTTAATATATTAGGCTATGTGTTTTATTAGACAGGCTATCAACTGTTTGGATACTTTTATCAATAGAAAACAAATCACTTTTTTTATAGTTCAACATGGTAAGTCTTATTGTTTGAATCACTTTGTTTTCATGATTTACCGCGAGTATCATGTTTTTACCTCAGAGACAACACTATTGTTGTCACGTGGCTAACATAGCATATTCAGAGAGAGCTTTCTCCATCATACAATATATTTTAAAATGAATTGCATGTCATTGAGCAACACAAGTCATCCATTTTTTTATTAAAATAATATTCTAATATCGATCTAGATTATTGCAAAGTGCAACAAGTGTCTCATACCAACCAACGAGCGAAAGCACAAGTAACGTAACTTTCAACACACTCAAATCCATTTAGTAGGATTGTTTAACCATGTAAAACAGCACTGTGTTACCCCTCATATTATTAATAATAGTATTATTATAAATACTACCACTACTATATTAATAAAAATTCTTAAAGTGATTTATGAAAGTTTGATTTATGACAAAAATAGTGTAGTATTTAGATGATTAATCTGAAATGATAAAAGAGATTTAATACCCATTTTATTGCAAGGCTGTTTAGTATATAAAAGAAAAGGTTTGAGTGAGCTTAACAGGTTCTCTTCCTCTTTACATCCAATTTCACATGGGTTAACTAGTTTCATGATACACTGACAAACGTGCAAGTGCATTTCTCGGTCTGTTCAACATCCCACATGCCAACATCCAAAAAGCCATTGAACTGTATAAAGTATGCATGATGTACTTGGCTCCATCTCTAAACCTATTCACACTGAAGAAGTGGGGAACCATTGCAATTCCACATTCCCTTATATCAGAATCATAGCTGAGCTCATTCAGTGGGTGGAAGAAGAATTCTCAACCCTTCGCAATGAGTGATGTTCTTATCAATGCAAAGGCTGTCTCTTTATTAACTCGACTGCTTTTGTGCAGGTTGCTCCTGACCTTGCCTTTAGAGTGAATAAAGAAGGTTGCTCTGTTTTAATGAGGGCCTGAGCGGCTACCTGGTATATTGTTGCCGTACGATAACAAAATGAGGCTACTTGGCTCACAAGGTCAATCGGGGAAGTATTCTTTTCCATAAAAGTGCACTTATTTGAATTTCTACAATATGACAATGCAGCTATCCGGTAGGAACAAGGCAATCAAAGTGGTAGAGAAACCAATTTAAATATCTGGATCTGAGAAATACCTCCCAAAATGTTTTAAACAACCTTTTGCCAGTAGTTTTAGAAACATCTCGAATGGGCTGCGGTTACTTCCATTGATTAATTCGTATTTTTACAAACTAAAAGTGCAGACATAATGCTGTGGGAACCATAAGCAAGAAAATGCTAACAAAAAAACAAACAAACATCAGACTTCAGCCAGGCTGTTACAAATGAAAGAAATTGGTGAGACAAGTGGAAATAATTATTCTGATAGTTAAGTCCTCCATGATATCTCATCTGTTTTCTCTTTAAGTGAGGCGCAAGTCACTTCACTTCAGATGACGCAGACGGAATAGTAAGAGGTAATGGCAGACCAACACGTCTGATATTGCCGGCACTCCTTCTTTGGAGAAAGAACCATGTGGTGAGATCCAGGCTCTGAAAACACACGTGTTTTGATGTTATGGATTTATTTTTCTTTGTAGTGGTATAGGATGTAGAGGTCACTAAGTCATACAATTATTTGAATTTTCAGAAATAGTTCATCTCAGTTCGATAAAGGGTTCTCTGTTAGGCATTGACTTTCGCTGGGTCACTCGATATAGTGCTGTTTACAGAATGAAGTCACGTCCCAGCGTGGCTTTTCCTTCAAGCAGTGACAGCTCAAGGTGAAAAAGGGGAAAATAACCTAATGTGTTTCCTTTCAGTTTCCTTTGTTTTCGTTCAGAAAAGCTTTTGGCCCAATAGACAGATGTGAATACTGGAGAAATGGTGGGATCGTATGTTGATAAGCTCCTATCTTATACATCACAACACATGATTCTTAGATCAAGTAAATAATGCATAACCAAAGATTTTCTTGATTTTTGTTGAAATGAGTGTGATAACATTTTACTCGTCTTGATATGTACATTGACTAGAAGTTGACAAAACTTAAAAAGTCTTCTTAGGGAATCAATAGGATAAATAGGGTTGCTACAATAATGGTGGCTTTTAAATCATGATTAATAATTTTAAGTTCCATCAACACATTTAAAGTGAGCAAACCACTGGTGGTGATTGAGGAGAGATCCCCTTATATGATAAAGCACTTGGGTGTACAGTAGTACATATAAAAGCTCTATATAAATGGTTCGTTCGTTTGTTCAAATGAATTCAGCACAAAAAACAAGCAAATGTTTAATTTGTAACTTTTTTTTAGTTCTATAAGTGCTTTATTTTTACAGTATAGGGTTACTGAATAAAAAAAAATATATATATATTGCACATAAATCATATTCTATAAATAGCCAGAGGAAAGAGTTTTTTGTATATGGCTTAATTTTACTCTAATTCAATTCAGTACATAACAATTGTTGAATTATGTTTTTTTTTTTTTTTCTTGTTTTGTAAGATACTAAAAGGATGTTTATTTTGTTACTTTTGCAACAATTCTATTTCAAAACCTACAAACCAACCATGCAAACTAATAAACAACAGCGTAGTAACCATAGCAATATCACAAGTAACTGCAACCGAATATGTAAGAAAATATAAAATATATGTGAGTTAACAAAATAAAATATCAGTTTGATGTGATGTGAGAAATAGCCTTTGCACTTGATAAAATGATTTCTTCAGGGCAATGGTAGGTGGTGTACGTAGTAAACATGTTGTGTACATTTTGTAAAGAATCACCAATTGAATGTTTTCAAATACAGCAGATGCCTGAAAGTTGTGAATTTTTTTATTTTTTTTTACTTTTAAAGGGTTAGTTCACCCAAAAATGAAAATTCTGTCAGTAATTACTCACCCTCATGTTGTTCCAACCATGTAAGTCTTTCGTTCATCTTCGGAACACAAATTAAGATATTTTTGATGAAATCTGACGGCTGCATCACTCCTCCATAGGCTTTCAGAGGGACCGAAACTCGTCGGCCCAGAAAAGTTATTAAAAACATCGTTAAAATAGTCCAAGTGACTACAGTGGCTCTACATTACGTTTATCATGCGACGACAATACTTTTTGTGCGGAAAAACAACAAAAATAACGACTTTATCCAACTATTAGTGTTCTTCAATGTGGGCCTCTGACGAGAGTTCACGGGAGCGCCACGACGCATGCGCGAGAACTGAGATTACGGCGTTCTTCTTCTATTGTTACTGGCTGCTCACTCCTTGGGAGTATTACCGCCATTTACTGTACAAGATCATAGATATCATATAATAATATGATATCTATGTACAAGATGACGTCCCGACATTGCCGGAAGCGCAAAACGGTCTGTTTATAAGCAGAGGAAGACGCACGCTGTAGAACGAAGAAGAAGAAGAAGAAGAACGCCATAATCTCAGTTCTCGCGCATGCGTCGTGGCGCTCCCGTGAACTCACGTCAGAGGCCCACATTGAAGATCACTAATAATTGGATAAAGTCGTTATTTTTGTTGTTTTTCCGCACAAAAAGTATTGTCGTCGCATGATAAACGTAATGTAGAGCCACTGTAGTCACTTGGACTATTTTAACAATGTTTTTAATACCTCTTCTGGGCTGACGAGTTTCGGTCCCTCTGAAAGCCTATGGAGGAGTGAGCCAGCTCTTAGATTTCATCAAAAATATCTTAATTTGTGTTCCGAAGATGAACGAAAGACTTACATGGTTGGAACAACATGAGGGTGAGTAATTACTGACAAAATTTTCATTTTTGGGTGAACTAACTCTTTAATGAAATCTGATATATATATTTTTTTCTTTCTCCCATCACACCAAGCCACACTCTGTTTCTGTTTTTATTTTTTGAATTATTTTCACCATAGCAACAAAACTGTCAAACCGTAGAACACAATCAATACCAACCTAGGGAAAGGGGAAAGAACAGACCGGGCAGAGGAGATGATGCAAAAGAAGAAAACATTGATGTTTACAGTAAATGGCTCATTGAATAGTAACACACATACATTCAGTCTCTTTTTGTTTCTCCTCCACTTCGCTCTTTGCTTTAGGCTATTGCTCTGTAATATCTCTCCTAATGGTTACATTTCACTTGGACAGGAACTTTATTCTCTACATCTGGATTTAGGTTAAAGTATTATTATATTAGTGTTATATTAGTATGGATTTATGTGAGTAAATTCCCATTCACACCAAGGACGATAACTATAACATTTTAATAATGATTCTACACCTCAGCTATAACAATAATGACTATAATGATATCATTGGAATCACTTTCAAAATATATATTCTTTCTGGCTGATGAACGATAAAAACATTTACATTTAATCAGTACTCCTCCTGATTTTGAAATCTCAAGCATTTCAAAGGCAGACGACAAAACTTCAGCGTGCACTTAAAAATTTATATTAAGGTGTTATTGTCCGTTTGTGTGGAAGCTATTATGAACCTTAAGTATCAGCCCTTCATATTTCATTTTATGTTTACAGAATTTTTCAGTGTCCTTCTGTCTATGGTGTAGACTAGAGAGTCCAGCTTCAATCTTCAGAGATTCAGCAAAATAGTTCCCAGTTTCACTAAATAAATAATAGTACATGTAAGAGCAGTTCAAACTCTGAAATGTGTCTTAGCAACCAGTTTGGCTAAAAAATTAAGCAAATCTTTTGAGGAAGCATTTGACCTGTAATCTTTTGTTCACAATTCTCAACAGTATTTAGTGACAGAAATAAATAAATATAAGATTTTTTTTCTCTCTTTCTCTCAGTGTTGCAGATATGCAACTCTAGGCCATAGTGGTCAACAACTTTTAGTTTATTCACAAAACAGATCCCGTTTGGTAAATGTTAAATAAACTCCTACAAATGTTTGTCATGACTTGATCAAGTTTCAGAGGGCTTATTAATGCTCTAAAATGAACATACTGAGATTTCAGCCTTCAAGCGTATTGTGAAGTACATTGACCTTTTATAAAGGTTGACTCAACTGTTCTGTAAATTTGAGTTTTCAGGCATTTACAGGGAGGCCAGGGAGGTGCAGTAATGTTTCAGGATCATGAAACAGAGTGCATGAGAGCTGCTCTGACACTGACATACTGAGGTTTCAGCCTATAAGACTCTTCATAAAGGTCAAAGCATCTGTTCTTTGGGCCTCTCAATGTGCATTTCTGAGGGCCAGTGAGGTCATGAAGGTCCGATCATGAAACTTCAGAGATTGGCAGAGGAACGCTCTGAGATTAACATCTCCAAATATGCAAATCCATTTTTTGAAAACCTTTTTTTTTTTGTGTAATAACTATTTGTTTTGCGCTTTTATACATTTAAGTGAAAAGGTTTAACAAGTGGTTTCTTAAAAACTTGTTAAAAGGGGGAATAAAACATCTGAATCAAGGCTAGAGTTTCTGAATCTCAAAAACTCATTAATAGTTGTATTATCCCTCAGAGTGCCTCATAAAATCACTGAGATGATTAATTGTCATCCTTCATTTCCGAATGTGTCCTGCTTCTTAATTGCACTCAGTGTATTCTTTCTGTTCCCTGTTCTTCCTTCCTTTTTCTGTCATGTTCTCTGCACTGCCTGTTCTTTTCTCAGGATCAGGGCAGTGGAGTTAGCAACAATAGGACTGCTGTAACTGTCTTTATTACACAGGAAATGTTTGCTCTAATATCCTCTGTCATCTCTTCTACCTTGTCTTATTTCATTTTTGTTGACAGTGCTGATATTGAAACAGCCACACATCTATTACAAGGCCATTTTGTGATGCAACTGAATGCTTTTCAGGTCATTTTAAACAAATTAGAACATCACTGCGTATTACTTTATCTTTATTCAACTGTTTCCCCCCTTCATTGTTTTTTTGGTTCAGTCCTGTGACCTAATGTTCCATGATTGTTCTAATTAGTCATGTCTATCACCTGTGCATTGTCAATCACCTCATTAGTTATCTTGTTAGTCCCTGTGTATTTATAACTTGTGTTCTTCTTCAATCTTTGTCCATTATCATCAATGTAAGTGTGAGTGTTTGGTGTTTCCCCTGAGAGTTTGGTTATTAAATGTTATTTCTACGTATTCCTCGTCTCCATGAGCTTTGTCCTACACGTAACGTGACAGAATAACGGACCTAACAGTGATTTATTTATTTTTTTGGATGTATTTTTTCCTTAAGTTTATTTTTTATTTTTTTCCCCCTATGGCTCTACCCGCCGTCCAGCTTCTCTGCCTGGAGCAGGGAGACCGCCCGCTGGAAGAACCCACTTGTGACTGGATCCAGCTTGTGTGCCAGACACACTACCCAGACAGCTGGTCCAAGGCACACATTCCAGCGGGTGGTCCGATGGAGGATCTCGCCACATTTGTGGAGTGGGTGCTGGTGAATAACAATTCACCATTCACTGTCGGCCCTGCTGAGGATGGCATCACCACTAGCCCCACTCCATCACCAGCGAGTGACGCGACGGAGAAGTTGCACGTGCCCACCGCAGGCCGTGGAGACCAGCCTGCCGCGATTAGACGAGCCCTTACTATATTGTCTGACCAGGTGCGTGAACCGGCAACATTGTGCGTCGCAGAGGGAGTGTTTGTAGAGCTTGAGGGCTGTGAGGAGAGCCCCACCCACACCACTACTACTGTGGATGAGATGTCAGTGGCCTCTGACATATATTATGAGGAATTGAAGAACATTTTTGAGGAGAGCCTCATAGACTGGTTTGGCAAGGTAATTCCTGTTTCCCTTGTTTCCCTTGTATCTCCAGAGTTCCCAGTATCTCCAGCACCCCCTGAATCTCCAGTGTCCCTTGACCTGAATGCCCACCCAGCCTCCCTCTCCCACCTCCTTAATCAGCCAGTTCCTCAGCCCTGCCTCCGCTGCTGTCCTTCAACCCCTCTCCCAGCTAGCAAAAATTGTGTGGGCCGAAAGCGGCCCGATTAAAGCTAAAACACTCGGCCGATCCTCTGCATGAATCTAGGTCCGATTGCTCTGTGAGCACTCGGTTTTAACGCGGCCCGATTAAGTCTAAAACATTCGGCCGAGCGCTCGGTTTTAGCGCGGCGCGATTGCGGAACCCCGAGTGAGAGGACGTAAAGCTCCCCTCCAATCCCGTTCCTCATTTTGGCTTTTTAAACTTTATTGATTTCCATTCATGTCAGGTTAATACTAAAATTGTGCAGCTGTTATTTATGCAAGATAAACTGAAAGTAAAACAGCACAAGGAAGAAAGGTTTCATGTTTAATGCATTTTTTTATTGGACCACACTTCACTCTCCCCTCTGGTAATTTAACAAAAATAGGATAAATAAACACACACTTTTTAATAACAGATATTGAAATATCACAACATGAATGTAAAATCAAGGAGTTCAAATACTATTTTCCAATATCAACATTTTTAACTTTGAAACATTTAATTCTGGCCCACTGCGTTTTTGAGTTGTGTCTACGAGTCTGCATGTACGCTCTTTTGCTTCGGCCACCATCCGTATCAGAGGCTAGCCACAGCCACCTGGTGATGAGGATCTCTATTTCCTTTTCTGTAGAATCTTTGGTCAGGGCATTCCGGCGGACTGCATCTGAGAAAAATGTTTCAGGTTACGACTGTAACCCTTGTTCCCCGAGAATGGAACGAGACACTGCGTCGTCGTCGTGACAACACTTTGGGGAACGCCCTTAGCGTAGCGCATCTGAAGCATGAATGAAATCTGTCCAATCCTGATTGGTGCTGCGTCATGACGTAGTAGATGACGGCATAACCGGAAGATACAAAGGGACGCTGGGACAAACACACGTTAGCTCCTTTGCGATGAAGCACGCGCTCTGCCCGTGATAGGTGTGGCGACGAGACGCAGTGTCTCGTTCCCTTCTTGGGGAACAAGGGTTACAGTCGTAACCCGAGACGTTCCCCTTCGAGGGAACTCGCACTGCGTTGTCGTCTTGACGACACTTTGGGGAACGTAATGCCCACTATGCCACACCGTAATCACACCCGCCCTAGTATGAAGCTGGAAGACCAGGCATACCTAGGACGCGAGCACTCTGGCGCCAGGCGTCACAGGGAGTTGCAGACTGTAGAAACGTATGAAGGTGTGCGGGGTGGCCCACCCAGCCGCCTCGCAAATCTCCTGAAGCGAGACACCAGAAATGCCCCTGGTGGAATGAGCCCTCACGGCCATAGGTGAAGGCAAGTTGCGCAAATGATAAGCCGTGGCTATAGCCTGGACAATCCAATTGCTGATTGTCTGTTTAGATGCAGGCAGCCCTTTCTTGGGTGAACCAAAGCACACCAACAACTGGTCTGACTTCCTCCACTGAGAAGACTTCTTCAGGTAAACCTTTAGGGCTCTGACTGGGCAGAGCAGGTGAAGTCTCCCCTCTTCCACCGTCATGTGAGGTGGAGGATGGAAGGCCTGAAGAACCACTGACCGTGCCACACTAGACGGCACCTTGGGCACATAGCCCGGTCTAGGATGTAAGATGGCCTTAAGTCCGCCAGGGGCAAACTCCAGGCAAGTTGGTGTTATAGCCAAGGCCTGGAGATCCCCCACTCTCCTCAGAGAGGTGATAGCAAGGAGAAAGGCCACCTTGAAGGTCAGGTTCTTTGCCTCGGCCGACTCCAGTGGCTCGAAGGGGGCCTCAGCCAACCCTTCAAGTACCACCGCCAGGTCCCAAGTTGGGACTCTGGAGTGAGCCGCAGGCCTCATCCTCCGAGCTCCACGGAGGAAACATACAACCAGATGGTGCTTTCCCAAAGGCCCATCACCTACAGGCGAGTGGAAAGCCGCAATGGCAGCCACATACACCTTAAGTGTGGACGGGGTAAGACCGGTGGAGAAACGATCTTGGAGGAACTCCAGCACTGAAGCCACTGGGCAGTTAACTGGGTCCACCTCACGCTCTCTATACCAAGTGGAAAACACATTCCACTTCAGGCTGTACAGTCTCCTGGTAGCAGGAGCCCTGGAGCTGAGTAGGGTCTCGACAACACCTGCTGATCGGCCAGCCTCTAGGTACCGAGCCCCCTCAGGGGCCAGACCCAGAGGTTCCACAGCTCTGGCCGGGGGTGAAATATTGTGCCCCCTGCCTGCGACAGCAGATCCCTCCTCAGAGGGACCTGCCACGGGAGGCCGTCCAACAGTGCTACAATGTCCGAGAACCATACCCGGGTCGGCCAGCGGGGTGCTACTAAAAGTAGGCTGATCCCTTCCCGGCGGACCTGCTCCAAGACTCCCGGGAGCAGAGCGATCGGGGGAAATGCGTACAGACGCAGCCTCGGCCACGTCTGCATCATAGCGTCCAGCCCCAGCGGAGTTGGATGCCTGAGAGAGAACCACAGTGGGTCATCTCTTGAGACGCGAACAGATCCACTTCCACTGGGCCGAATCTCACGCACATGGCTTCCACCACCTCGGGGTGGAGTCGCCACTCCCCGGGCCTCAGCCCCTGTCTCGACAGGACGTCTGCTCCCTGATTTTGGTCCCCGGGGACATACATCGCTCTGAGAGATGACAGTTTCCCCTGGGACCACAGAAGGATCTGGTGTGCCAGTCTGCATAGAGGGCGCGACCTCAGACCCCCTGATGATTCAGATACGAGACTACAGATGTGTTGTCTGAGCGTATCAGGACATGGTGGCCGCGGAGGTCCGGGAAAAAGCTCCTCAGAGCTTTGTAGACTGCCAGCATTTCCAGGCAGTTGATGTGCCAGGAAGAATGCCGGGTCTCCCACAGACCTCTCGCAAAGCGGCCGTCCATGACTGCGCGCCAACCAGTGAGGGAGGCGTCTGTTGAAATGGTTTTCCGGCAACATGATGCTCCCAGCACCGGTCCCTGGGACAGGAACCAAGGTTTCCTCCATATTACAAGGGAACGAAGGCATCTGCGCGTTACCCTGATCATACGGAACGGATTTCCCCTCGGGGAAAACCCCTTGGCTCTCAACCACCACTGTAGGGGTCTCATGTGTAGCAGGCCAAAAGGTATGACGTTGGACGCTGCTGCCATGAGCCCCAGCAGTCTCTGAAACTGCTTCACAGTGAGGTTGTGGCCTAGCTTCGCCCTGAAGACCATCACCCGTATGGACTCCAATGCGCGCGGGAGACATTTGTGCCCGCATCGTCGTGGAGTCCCATACAACTCCCAGATACGTAGTCCTCTTGGATGGCGTCAACACACTCTTTTTTGTGTTGAGTCTCAGCCCCAGGCACCTGATATGGTCCAGAACGACATCTCGATGCCGAACTGCCATCTCGCGCGACTTGGCCAATATTAGCCAGTCGTCGATATAGTTGAATACACGGATGCCCTGGAGTCTCAGAGGAGCCAGCGCTGCATCCATGCACTTGGTGAAGGTGCGAGGGGAGAGATCTAGGCCTAAGGGAAGAACCCGATATTGGTACGCTTCGCCCCCGAAAGCGAACCTCAGGAACTTCCTGTGACATGGAAGGATGGATATATGGAAGAATGCGTCCTTCAGATCTATTGTGACGAACCAGTCCTCGAACTGGATCTGACTCACGATGGCTGGAATTGTGAGCATCTTGAACCTGAATCTCCTCAGAGAACGATTCAAGTGCCTGAGATCTATTATTGGACGCAACCCCCCATCCTTCTTGGGAACTATGAAGTACCGGCTGTAGAACCCGGACTCCCTGTCTGGCAGTGGACACGTTCTATGGCCTCATTGACCAACAGGGATTGAACTTCCTGTTCCATAACCCAAACCTGCTCTGGGCCGACCACAGTCCAGACCACCCCGTTGAACCTCGGGGGAGGGGAGCTGAACTGCAGTCTGTAACCCAACTCTACAGTATGCAGGGCCCACGCAGATATATTCGGAAGGCATGACCATGCGCCGAGATAATCTACTAAGGGAACCAGCCTCTCGAGGCTGGCCTCAGGTGTCAACCGAGACTCGTTCCCGACCCCCTGAAGCGGCTGACCGGCAGGGAGTAGTCGAGAATGATTTTCGGTGTGCGGACACGTTCGCTGCCCAGCCGCAGGTTTTTCTAGAGGCGGCTGGAGCGGCGTGCGTGCGCGGGAAATCAGTGTGGCCCGAAGCGTACTGGACGGCGGGAACACAGCACTGATTTCCCGAGAGCTCCGGGAGGGAGGCGACCTCGATCGCTCCACCCCGGGGGGGACAGCTCTCAGTGGTCCGGCCGCAACTAGGACCGCTTGGAGGAAGCCTTCTTTGCCTGAAGGACGGTCCTCAGATTGACCTTAGGCTCAGAGGGCTTGCCTCGAGAGCGCTGCCTCCTTTGCCAGGCTCCCTCGGGAGGGGCTCGGGCGGCGACACTCTCTTTTTTGCACCTGTCGGTGCGAGGAGCTGGCAGACGGCCGAGGCTGCCCTTTTGAGGCAGCCTTCCCCGAGGAGCCAGAGCGGCGAGGGAGGTATTGATGGAAAGCCGCTGACTGCTTTTTCACCTCCTGAAACCTCTCGACTACGGAACTAACCGCGCCGCCGAAGAGGCCAGAAGGTGAAATCGGGGAGTCAAGAAGAAATTTTTTTTCTTTCTCCTTCATCCCCGACAAATTTAAGCAGAGATGTCTCTCCACACACACCATACCAGCCATGGAGCGGCCGTTGGCACGAGCCGTCTCCTTGGGGATGCGGAGAGACAAGTCGGTGGCTTTCCTCAACTCCAAGATGTCATTTGGAGAGGGACCCTCGTCCTCATCAAGCTCCTTGAGGAGGTCGGCCTGATAGGCCTGCAATACCGCCATAGTATGCAGGCAACTACCAGCCCGCCCAGCCACCATGTAAGCTCTGCCCACCAGCGAAGATGTATCGCGGCATGGCTTGGTGGGCAGTACCGGGGCCTTAGGGACAATGCGGCCTCTGGACAAAGATAGCTCGCGAGAGCTTCCTCCACCCTAGGCATTTTCCCATAGCCACGCTCAGCCGCCCCCAGCACATTAGCAAAATCAAGCACTGGGGGGTTGGAGAGCCTGGCTGAATAATGTTTTTCCCACGACTTCCACAACTCATTGTGCAAGTCAGGGAAAAAAGGAAGGCCCCGACGTGGAGGTTGAGACCGGCGCTTATAAAACCTTTCATCCAGCTTACTGGGCGGCTGGATTTCTGGTTCTTCTTGTGGCCAATCAATTCTTAATTTGGCCACAGCGCGAGTCAAAACCTCCACCAGCTCCTCTTGAGCGGGTGCGTGAAGAGGTTGATCAAGCTCCACATCACCCGCCTCGATGCTTAAAGCATCTGACTCCTCAGAGCCAGATAGCTGAAGCATCGGTTCCACCTCGTGGGAAGAAGCCGAATCGCGGCCTTCCACACGAGGCGGGAGAGCATCCGAATCTTCAGACGAGGACCGGGAAGATGCCGAAGCAGTCCCGTGTCCCGCTGAAAGATCCATCTGTGAGCCCCACGATCTGCGGCACCGCGCTGCCTCGGCAACGGCAGGCCCAGAACCGCGGGGCTCGCGAGCTTGGCCGCTTTCATCAAACACGACCAGCCGCAAGCGCAACACTCTGAGCGGCAGCTTATCACATTCCCTACAGGCAGCTCCCTCGAGAGCCGCCCTAGCGTGCTGCACACCCAGGCAATGCACACACAGCTGGTGTGTGTCTATGCCCGAAATATAGCGCGGGCACGGGTGCACACACTGTCTGAACTGCTCGCTCGACATATTGCTTTTGTAACTGTGAAATATACACTCACCTAAAGGATTATTAGGAACACCATACTAATACTGTGTTTGACCCCCTTTCGCCTTCAGAACTGCCTTAATTCTACGTGGCATTGATCCAACAAGGTGCTGAAAGCATTCTTTAGAAATGTTGGCCCATATTGATAGGATAGCATCTTGCAGTTGATGGAGATTTGTGGGATGCACATCCAGGGCACGAAGCTCCCGTTCCACCACATCCCAAAGATGCTCTATTGGGTTGAGATCTGGTGACTGTGGGGGCCATTTTTAGTACAGTGAACTCATTGTCATGTTCAAGAAACCAATTTGAAATGATTGGAGCTTTGTGACATGGTGCATTATCCTGCTGGAAGTAGCCATCAGAAGATGGGTACATGGTGGTCATAAAGGGATGGACATTGTCAGAAACAATGCTCAGGTAGGCCGTGGCATTTAAACGATGCCCAATTGGCACTAAGGGGCCTAAAGTGTGCCAAGAAAACATCCCCCACACCATTACACCACCACCACCAGCCTGCACAGTGGTAACAAGACATGATGGATCCATGTTCTCATTCTGTTTACGCTAAATTCTGACTCTACCATCTGAATGTCTCAACAGAAATCGAGACTCATCAGACCAGGCAACATTTTTCCAGTCTTCAACTGTCCAATTTTGGTGAGCTCGTGCAAATTGTAGCCTCTTTTTCCTATTTGTAGTGGAGATGAGTGGTACCCGGTGGGGTCTTCTGCTGTTGTAGCCCATCCGCCTCAAGGTTGTGCGTGTTGTGGCTTCACACATGCTTTGCTGCATACCTCGGTTGTAACAAGTGGTTATTTCAGTCAAAGTTGCCCTTCTATCAGCTTGAATCAGTCGGCCCATTCTCCTCTGACCTCTAGCATCAACGAGGCATTTTCGCCCACAGGACTGCCGCATACTGGATGTTTTTCCCTTTTCACACCATTCTTTGTAAACCCTAGAAATGGTTGTGCGTGATAATCCCAGTAACTGAGCAGATTGTGAAATACTCAGACCGGCCCGTCTGGCACCAACAACCATGCCACGCTCAAAATAGCTTAAATCACCTTTCTTTCCCATTCTGACATTCAGTTTGGAGTTCAGGAGATTGTCTTGACTAGGACCACACCCCTAAATGCATTGAAGCAACTGCCATGTGATTGGTTGATTAGATAATTGCATTAATGAGAAATTGAACAGGTGTTCCTAATAATCCTTTAGGTGAGTGTACTTTTGACAAACAACACTAAATAGGACGGACAATTCACACAGAGCGCTTTAGCTGAAGAGCAAAAAGCTAACGTGTGTTTGTGCCAGCGTCCCTTTGTATCTTCCGGTTATGCCGTCATCTACTACGTCATGACGCAGCACCAATCAGGATTGGACAGATTTCATTCATGATTCAGATGCACTACGCTAAGGGCGTTCCCCAAAGTGTCGTCACGACGACGACGCAGTGTGAGTTCCCTCGAAGGGCAACACAAGATAGAAGAGGGCAGCATGACCATGTGATGTTATTCAGCAACCATCAAAACTTAATTTGGATGCAGGGCTCTACGCTTACATTTCTTTTTCATTCATCAAAAATTTAGGAGCACCTTCTGATCATTGACAAATTAACCTTCCCATTATAAGGCGATATTTGACTATAAAATGACTTTCCGGGGCTTTTTCTTTAACCTTATTAAATGTCATCTTATGTCAAATTCATAAATTGAGTTACAATAAGACGCAATCAGGAAGAATAAGTTACCAATCAAATGAAATCAGTAGCAACAAATTTCATCTTTGCACTGCAGAGGTGGCATATAACAAAAAGGTGGCATTTAGTTATATTTACAGACTGTTTAATGAGGCTCAGAAGTGGAAAATGCATTTAAATTCATGATAATAATGTTATGTTAATGTTTTAAATAGAGTTTGAATATAGAAATATGAATTAGTCATGTCTATCACCTTTGCATTGTCAATTCCCTCATTAGTTATCTTGTTAGTCCCTGTGTATTTATACTTTGTTCTCCTTCAGTCTTTTTCCGTTATTGTCAATGTAAGTGTTTGGTTATTAAATGTTATTTCTACATATTCCTCGTCTCCATGAGATTTGGAGTCCTACACATAACGTGACAGTTTGTGTTCGAAACAGTTGCTTGATTTAGTCTTACATATACATATAATCTTACTATTGGACTAGTTACTGAAATAAAGTAGAGCCTCTTTGACAACTAGCTCCAGTCTCCTTTATACAAACCTTTGATTTCCACACAGCTGTTATTAACTGAGGTATTAATAGCTACATTACTGAGCATATTTCATTAGTGGCGGTAATGGTGCATATAATTTGGTAGCATTAGTGTGGATTATCCACCTCACACGCAAAATGACTGTTGCAGTTAAATCACATGATTGTATTTGTTTACACATCACCAGGGCAATTTACTGTAATGAATGCAGCTGAATCGCACAGTCTACTTATTTAAAACAAAAAATAAGAATGACTGTATATTTATATTTTAGGCTCTCTGTTTTTCAGTGCCTGAGCTGAGTAGTAATTTTTTAAGAGATGTTTTTAAATTTTATTACAACTTGCCATTGCGTAATGTAGCATGATGATACTTTGTATGTTGCTCAACCAATGAGTTACTGAATCTGAGTTATATTATTTTTAATAAAAGGGGTCTTTTAATATCTTTTTGCATTCATGCCATAGATATGCTCTCACTGGCCACTTCATTGGGCACACCTGTTCAACTGCTCGTTAACGCTAATATCTAATATCCAGCCAATCACATTGCAGCAACTCAGTTTATTTAGCCATGTAGACATGGTCAAGACGATCTGCTGAAGTTTAAACTGAGCATCAGAAGATGGACAAAGTACACATCATGTACTTGAGTAAAAGTACAGATACCCTAATAAAACATTGCTTGAATAAAAGTTTTAAGTACTCCTTTTCAATTTTATTTGAGTAAAAGTATAAACGTACTTGTTTTTTAATGTACTTAAGTATTGAAAGTAAAAAGTACAGATCTATGAATGTTTATTTATTTAGTAATTTTATATACTACAATTTTATGTCCTATTGCTTAAAAGGGGGTAATGGAGCTTGAATAGACTCTTTCTGACTGGATCATTTGAATCCGTGACTTGTTGACTCGAGAACAGATGCAATCCAATTCACAAATGAATCATTCAGTGTGATTTGCAAACCATTTTAACAGGTTGATTGAAATAATCAGCTCGTTCATGAATCGTACGTGGTATTCAGTTCAAAATAATGAGGAATGATGTTTTTAGGAAATGTAGTGGAGTAAAAAGTATGATATTATGCATTGGAATGTAGTTAAGTAAAAGTACAAGTTTCCCAAAATAAGTACAGATACTTAAAAAATACTTAAGTACTTAACTCTTTCCCTGCCATTGATGTAATTTATAATGACAGCGCTTCCCCACCATTGACGGAATTTTCCCCTACCATATAACAGTGAGGGGCGCTATTACACATCTTAAAAGAGTACTGAATAAAAGAGTACTGAATCTCCTGATTAAAAGACATGAAGAAGAAGCAGAAACAAGCGATAGCATATGTAAGCAGATGCATATGTAAAATAACGCGATCATCAACATTCAACAGCATAAATCGAAACTGCCTAATGTTACTGAATGAAATGTTTACCCAGGATGAGGTATAGGACTGTGCAAGTTTTGATGGACTCGATCTACTCCATAGATGTTTCTGAATCCCATCCAGACGTGGTCTTTGACAAAAACGTGATTGTCTCAGCTTTTTGCTCAAAGTTGCTTTTTCTTATTAAACTTGCCCAAATTCAAGTGTTGATAAAAAAAGAATGCATGCGTTTCTGTTTAAAAGCAGATACTCTGTTCTTTCTTTTGATATATTGCATGTTCAGATATTCATACAACAAAATATTCTGGAGGTCATGAAATTTTTGTGAAAATGATCAAAAATGCTGTCGCTGGCTGGCAACTGGCGGGGAAAGAATTAAGTAAAAATGCGTTGTTACTGTCCACCACTGTTTAAGTGACTTTGAACGTGGCATGGTTGTTGGTGCTAGACGGGCTGGTCTGAGTATTTCAGAAACTGATCTACTGGGATTTTCACACACAACCATCTCTAAGGTTCACAGAGAATGGTCAAAGTGTGTTCAGCCCCATGGATAATGCACCATGTCACAAAGCTCAAATCATCTAAAAACTGGTTTGTTGAACATGACAATGAGTTCACGATCAAATGGCCTCCACAGTCACCAGATCTCAATATAGGCTAGAAGGCTTAAAGCAAGTTACTATGGCATACTGCAGTTCATAACAGTTGTAAAACTACAAGTTACTAGCAGAGGAACATTGTTTTGGTAATTTCACGAGTTTGTCTTCAGCTCAGCTCAGCTCTTAAGCATAGGTGAATATGATGATTTGAGTACCGGTGTGCGGTTACAGGCGATCATTTTATCAGAGCAAATGTTATTAACAACATCTTCCACTTCAATTCCGCTTTTTTATATTGAAAACAACTGTTTTAAAATAAATATAATGTTTAAAATTATGAAAACATTTTTTAATTAAAAACAATCAAATGGAAGTGTTTATTTAGTATTTCTTATATTTTTGTACATTATTTTAATCTATTTAATTTATTGATTTCACCAGATTACTACTGCAAATTTATTTAATTTACAGAAAAAATTACTTAAAAACTTATTTATAATTATTTATATATGTTAACAAATAAATAATATATAAAAAGATTTTGGTCCTCTACGCAGACCATAAAGTCCTAACATGACACCGGAAGACATTCATCCAGCCTTGCATGGCAACAGGCAGTCAATCATCTGGCTTTGCATTTATATTCATATCATGAAGCTTCTACAGTATTTGGCATGCTTAACTAGAGAGAAGGTCACAGTTCAAAAGCATTTGAATCACAAGAGGTTGTGGTCATTTGACTTGACTCCTTTAAGAGAGGCATGTGATGCACATGTCATACCCGTGACTATTGTTTTCAAAGGCCAAGAGACCATACCCTCCCCAGTTCATCTTGACTTATATACCCGCTGACAGGAAGGATGTTATGAGCTCGGGGACAGTGTAGTGTAGTTTGTATATGTGTGTGATTTGTGCCATCAGCCAGCCTAACTGTATTTAAGCATAACAGTGCTTGTGAGAGCTGTGGCACAGTGCTGAAGATGCTCAATTTGTGTGCTCACATGAATAAGGGTGCAAATATAGCCTGTCATGTCTTGATCCCTTTGCTGTCTCTCTACTTGCATGTCTACTGTCCAAATCTGTAAATGAGCTGTTTGTAGAACTAAATGAAGGCACCATTTTGCACCATTATCTTAGTTGAATTAGTTTACTATTCAAACATCTAAGTACAGCAAATTGATTTAATTATCAGTGATAACTACTGTAATCACTGCACATACTTTCTTTTACATTTATCTAAATAAAGTAAAATTGTTTTATTTCATGTTTCTTTCTTTTCTCTTCCATTCAAATATTTGAGCTCAGTAAGTTCAGCAAGGATGCATTAAATTGATCAAAAGTGATGGTAAAGACAATGTTATGAATTAACTGTGTAGGTGTGAAGTGGATAAAGAGTGAATTTCTGTAAAAAAAGAACAAACAGAAGTAGGAAAGAAAGAGAAATGTAATACAGGTTTTATTTAAAAGAATCTGACTCCTCTCTGAGATGTTCTGCTCTCTCTGTTGGTCTGTCAGCACCACTGATTTTGACTTTAACGCGATTAGACAAGTCTGCAATCATAGATGGCTTTTCTAATGATGTGACAGGACGAAGCATTGGCAGAGAGGATTTTGTGGATCATTCGATTGGCCAGTGACAAAGGCACATTGCAAAAAGTTAACGAAGGTCACGTATTGAGCCAGAATTAATACATTCGTTTGAATAGTTTGTTACTGACTCTTGATAATGAGATTTCGGGACCAGAGGAGTTCTGTAATAAGTGTGGAAATTGTGCATGACACTGAGAAATATCTTATCTTCTTATTTTCTTTTTATATAATTTCTTTTTATATAACAGTATATGTTGATCCGGGTATGTGTAATATATCTGTCCAACTCAATATCCCTAATACTGTGGATTTTTGAGTTGTCTCTAAGGAAAAAGGTGACCTGATTTTTCTTTAGTTTACTAATTTGTGTCCTCTACATCTAACTATCTATTTTTAATTGAAGTGAGGTTGTTTCTATGGCAACGACATGAAATGTATAACCATTGTCTACCTCCAGCTGTTTTGACAAGGGCGTCATCAATGATCTAGTGCAGCAGAACTTTTATGCGACTTTTGAAATCCACTGCTGGCAAGCACATATAAACAAAAATGATGATTACTGATGCCAGCATCAGTCATGTATCTCCAATATGGTATCAGTTCAACATATTGACTAATCGATGAATTTTTGGCATTCTTTATTCTCTAAATAAGCCATTACATTGCAACAATAGCTCCACTTTTTCCCTTTTTTGTGTTATGTTTTGATACACACTTGGTTTAGTTCATTCATTCACTATTTGTGTATGTATGAATTTATTTATTACATTTTATTTAACATTGTTATAATGCTTTCAGTATTGGTGTTCTGAACTTGACATCACTTTCTCAGGTTCATTTTGACTTCAAATGAAAAATTCTTGCTTGTTTCTATAAATCTTGCCGAAAAGGCTATGAAAGGAAGCTTTTTTGCTATGGCCGAGGAGGAATGACAAGAGCTGGGCTGCTGAGAAGCCTTAAGGCATAAGGACCTGAGATCTAAGTCCAGCGGCAGGGAGACGTCCCTGTCCACTGCCCCACCACCCTGAGATGTTCTGGGACTAAAGGGGCAAAACATCGGTGAAGGGTGGCTTCCAGCTGATGACCCTGCGGCTGGCAATTTGGCACCGTTGGAGGTGCGTCAGACAGTAATGCCCAGTAGGTTTACCATCAACCTGTTCTAATCATCTTGCTTGCTTCTATAAATGTGCTATTTATCAGTTTCTTATTTTTTCTCTCTCGGTTGATTTATTTAACAGTTTTGTTGTTTTACATTTGGTCAAGAGGTACACTACTGTTCAAAAGTGTGGAGTTTCTTTTAAAGAAATTAAGGCTTTTATTCAGAAAGGCTGCATCAAATTATTAAAAAGTGACTGTTAAGACTTTTTTTATGTTACCAAATATGTTTATTTCAAATAAATGTGGTTCTTTTTTAACTTTTTATTTACAGAACCATTTTGAAAAAGTCATGGTTTCCACTAAAATAGCACAAAATATTTCACTATTTTACTATTTATTTAAAGCAATAATAATAAAAATACACGTTTCCTGAGCAACAAATCAGCATAAAATTGTAATACAATATTACTGTACTGAATATTACTGTTTTACTCTATTTTTTGATCAAATAAATGCAGCCTTTGTGAGCATGAGAGACTTCTTTCACAAACTTAAAAAAATCTTTAACAACTCCAAACTTTTGAACAGTAGTGTAACTTCATAAAATAGTTCTATTGCAAGTTATATTTTACAGTTAAACAATTCATTTATTTGTATGTGTTGTGAATGGTATTGTTTGCATGTACAAATCTCAGGGTCAGTTGGTCACTTTTTGAGAGTCTCTGACTAGAGACCTGACAGGATTGCGAGAGAGCAAAAGTGCTGATCCGTAACCTGTCTTGAGATTTAATGAACTTAACCCAGCTACTATTTGAGAAGATACACTGAAACTGCTGATCCAAGACTTGTTGTAATATAGTATCTTCAGAACGTGGTTTGATTTAATGGTAAAGTATATATTTATAGGGGAATATGCCCATGGCAGGTTCATCTATATCGATCTACGGTATTGAAAAAAAAAAAATTGCACACACATACTCGTGATGAAATGTGACATCCAGGAAGGTTACAGAGATGCACGCGTATATCGACCCAATTTATGGGTCTGGAAAATAACCTGTCCCTACACACACCCACAAAACACTTGCTCCCTTTTAATGGTCTGTGTGTGTGGATATAGCCTCAGGCTGTGGACATTTTACTCCAAGTCTTTGTTTGTTTACCGTTTGTTTGCTTGAGGATCTATTTACTGCTCACAGACGGGTGTTTAAGTCCACAGATAACAGTGCAGGCTTCATTTCGCTCAATCCTTTATGCTTTATCAAGAAATCACAGAGAACATTTCATGGCTTTTTACAAACAGCTTGCTCATTGAGCCTAATCCTAAAATTCAGGGCAGTAAAATTGCACTTGTGATGCAAACAAATCAAATCTTGGAAGAAACACTTTCAACTTGGAGAATACTTGATTCTGACAGGATGGCATCTATCTGAATCCAGTGGTGACAAAGTATTCTGCTTACCCAGAAATAAGTATTGTATCATTAAATATTTAATTACCTCTAAAGCTCACTTTGATTTGTTCTAGATCATTAGACATGATGTTATGAAGCTGGTCTGAATCCAGTTTCCTTAGGAGGTGCCTTCATACAAAAGGAATTTTATTGTCAACAGATGGTAAATTGATGAAAGAATCCATAATATCAGATAGTATTATAGGATTCAAAGCAATACACCATACAAGGTTGTGTCATAGTGTAGTCACATTAATGAATATTTTGTGAAATTTTGCGGTCAGAAAGGGCAATTTATTGCGATGTATGAAGCACATCTCACACAAGTCACTTTCAAATCCGGTAAATCCACTTGACCAACCTGGACCCATTGCAAAACAGTTTTTTAGTGGTTTTTTTATATTTTTATTTAGACACAATCATAGAATCTTAAAGGGATAGTTCACTTTGAAATAAAATTTTGGTATGTTTTAGCTTACCTCAAGGGCATCCAAGATGTAGATGTCTTTTTTTCCGCAGTAGTTTCAATTTTGATATTTTTAGGTCAAACCGTTCTTGTCTGTCAGTCATATAATGCAGGTCTATGGTCACTGTCTCAATGAGCATGCACAGAGTCCAAATTAAAACAATTCCCCATCGTCCAAATTAAACAATTCCCCATCGTAAGTACACACTGATGGCCTAAGACACGAATATATACACTAGATGTCGCCTTGGCTACGGCAGTTCATTGGAACGAATGCCGTAGCCAAGGTGACATCTAGGGTATATATCTATGCACCAGTCTGCGCACACGTCACACAGCAGGAAGCGCGCGCGCCCTCAGATCAATTGGACGTGGCTGTGTTACAAGAGGTATAAACGATATAAATACTGTTCGTTTTCTCACACAAACCGCTCGTTTCGTGTCTTAGGCCATCAATGTGTACTTACGATGGGGAATTGTTTAATTTGGACGATGGGGAATTGTTTTAATTTGGACTCTGTGCATGCTCATTGAGACAGTGACCACAGACCTGCATTATATGACTGACAGACAAGAACGGTTTGACCTAAAATATCAAAATTGAAACTACTGCGGAAAAAAAGACACCTACATCTTGGATGCCCTTGAGGTAAGCTAAAACATACCAACATTTTATTTCAAAGTGAACTTTTAATATCAGACATTTTTCAGTTATCGACTACGACATGAAAATAATTATTGACTTATCAGTAGCTGTCAGTTTTAATTGTCTTAAGTATATTGCCTTACTCTGTCCTGTGTGCTATCCTGTGTTTCCTCCCTCTCTTCCCTGGCTATCCAATTCTTCTTAGTCATTTTGTTACTTCCTCCCATTCTTTCTCTCTTAATCCTGCTGCCCTTGTCTATTCGACTGTGCTCAGTCACGTCGGATGACAGAGTAAGTTGTTGTTGCTCTGTAATTGCTGTGCATTTTGGAGAAAATAGGGTTGAATTTATTGGCTGGCCTTTTTGTCATCAGCCTGGCTGACGTTCAGTATCTGGCTCCTGTTCTGTCTATGGATGAAAGGTGGAGGAGTGGTTACGGCCAACCCGACAGAACTGTGCTAAATGAACCACTCTATGGACTCTCACACCGTTTAGTTTGGGGTAATTTGTATGTTATTGCTTTCCCTAATCGCTCTGGAACATTATTGGTAACTGCTTTCATTAATATCATCAGTAGGTTCCAAGAGTATAGTGAAGTATAGTAGCCTGAGAGTCTTTACTTAAAGTGATTTAAAGTGATATGTTTCTACTTTTATTAGTACACTAGCATATAGATGATCTCCAAACTGTCACACATGGTCCTAAAAACTCAATGGGGTTGAGTTAAAAACTGCATGGGGTCTTTAAGAAAAATAGGCCTAAAGAGAACCACAAATTATGTAATTTGGAGCATTATCATGCAAAGGTCAGTCTCTACATTCACCACTCTGTTCACTTCCATGTCCTTCAGAACCTATTAGCCTCTTTGTTTTATATGCACTTCTACTGAAGACCCCAACAGCCCGATAAAGTCATAAAAGTCCTCAGGCAAGAGCGTGACTTTCAGAAAAGCACATTACGACCAAAAACATTGTGTCGTCTTTGAATTATAGCCTAACATTTAAATATGGTTGAATAGTTTTTTTTTTGTTTTTTTTTCTGTGGAAATCATATTCTCAGTGGCCGTGGCCGTGGACTTTGAATATAGAGTATAATCAGATTTATGGTATGACGTTTTTTGTTCTGTTTGGAGCTGTGCACTATCGTTGTATGAGAAGTGTTGTGTTAAAAGTGAAAAATTATCCTTTATGTTCTCTTTATATAGAAAAATAAATAGTTTTTTTTTTCTGAACTAAATTATAGTAAATAATGGCAATTTTCCTTTTAGGTCAAGTTCTGGTATTATTTTACATAAATAATAAACTATAAACAAGTATGAAAAATTTGCGACAGTTACAGTCTTTAATATTGATTAAAAACGATAACTAGAGTTAGTAAATTACAATAAATAGACATCCTTTCAGCAGTGTAATATTTTTTTGCTAATATCTTATGTTTTGTGATTATAATAATCAAAATCCATTCTACTTTGGTAAGTAGTTTCATTACACTGGTGGAGGTTTATGAAACATACTTTTCAAGGTGCAGCTTGACACTTTTAATGTCAATGCATTGAAAAGAAAATTACTTTTTTTCTCAGGACGTGAAAAGAATAATTATATTTGTGCAGTTTTTTAGGTGCAGGGTTGAACGGTCATGACTCAGATGTGAGTCACTGACTGGAAAGCAGCTGTGATCTGGGGTACAATAATTGTAACACTACAGATTATAATATTGATGTGGCTATCCCTCTGAACCCAGCACAGTGACCTTAACAAAGCTGAAACTTGTTCACTTAAAAACATAATTGAGCAAATCAACACAAAATCTGTATTTCTCCCTCTCCCTCTCTCTCTGTCTATGTAGTTAAAATGTTCTATAATGCAGAATTCTGAAAAAACACAAAATGAAAACATTTTGTTATATCACTCTCTTATATCACTTTAAAAGGTCTGTGGGGGAAAAATCATAAAATTGATATTGCATATCACCAGCAAACCTAATATTTTGACAAATGTAGAAAACTCCAAAGCTCATAGAGATGGAAAAAGAATTAGGCAGTCTGAGATGCATTTGTATATAAAAAATCATAGAACTGGAGCCAAATATTAAAAGCTTCCCTTATTCTTATGTGACCCTGTGAAGGTGCTAGACTACATCTTATTTTTCCCAATGAGCCATTGGGTGTTATTTTTTCAATATAAATATAAGGAATATAACAAAGATACAACAGTTACAAATAAATTAAGGTCTAACAGTGGTACAGTATATTCAGGTACAGAAATGTAATAATTAAATTTAAAATAACACTGTAAAGTGTTCACAGTACAAATTAAATATAGATTCATCTTTTTTAAAGCTGTTTTGTTGTTTGATTAACATTAATGACAGACAGCGGCAGGTAGGCTATTTAGGCTGATGGCACTTTAAGACAGAATGCACGGATGCAATATAATGATACACATCCTATTTCTTTCTCAACGGTTCACATAAGAAATAACCGACTGTTTACGAGAATACTGTCAGAGAAGGGTATTTTGACATAATTTTGTGTGTATGTGTCTGTTCAAGCCCAAGGAGACTCGAAAGAGGAATTAATTAGATGTTCGTGCTGAAATGTGGATTGTGTGTGCACTTCGGGTGTGTGCAGATGTGCGCACAGATAGATGCATGCGAGTACCGATTTGAGTTCTCCTTCACCTCTTCTTGCTCAGGAATCGCTTGAATGTGTTAATTGGCAAAACAAAACACTTGCAAATGATAAAGTTTCACTCTATGGTGGTTAAACTTTGCAATTAATCCGCAAATCAAATCAGGGCAATGATTAAAGGAGAACTCCGGTCAATTTTAACATTGAGCTCATTTTTTTGTAAATTTGGAGTGCTGTCAGTACAGAGAACAACGACAAAAATCGATGTTGCCTACACCGTGTTATCCTCTTTTTAAAATTTGCACCCTGTTGACTTAAATGGGGCAAGTTTTAAACCTGCTTTTAGCCTCTTAACATCCTTGATGTGTCATTACAAGTGCCCAGCCATGTGAGTGATTCCTTCAGAGTGAACACGGTGAATCTGACTGCAGTAGATGTGAAAGATATGAATAAAAATGATGTTATTTCAGCCAGCGCTCATACCTGTATTTACTTCCTGTTTTTGGTTGAAGTCCACAGTAGTCGATTGTCGAGTTCGGGCGCATGATCGTACGTACTAAACCTATGCGCGTGAACTCGACAATCGACTACTGTGGACTTCAACCGAAAACAGGATGTAAATACAGGTATGTGCGCTGGCTGAATAAACATCAGAAGAAAATTTCAGATGGCACTTAGAGGCTTTTGCACCTGAACTCTTCAATATTGTCTTAATGCACAGCGAGGAGGAAAGTTTGAGTGGCCAAAGACTCTCCAAGGATCACAGCTGGGGAATTGCAGAAAATAGTTGAGTCAGAAAGCCTAAAAAACAGCAACTGCACAAACACCATCACACGTTGTTTGGGAGGGTTTCAAAAAAATAAAAAAATAAATCCAGAATTTAGACTACTGGAACTTCAAACGGGACCGACTTCTATGGTCAGATGAAACTATAAATAGATATTTTTGGCAGCAAACCCACAAGATGGGTTTGGTGCACACAGGGATAAAAAGTAGCCCATGTGTATGATTTAATATACTGCTGGATCTTGAATGTTGTGGGCCTATGTTTTTCTGCTGGAGGTTCCTGGACATCTTGTTCAGATACATGGCATCATGGATTCTATCAAATACCAACAGATAAAAATCTAAACTTGACCTTCTCTTACGATAATCTTACAATGAGCCGTGGTGAGAACTTCCATCACGACATTGATCCAAAACAAACATCAAAATCAACACAAAAATGTGTCACTGAGCACAAAATTAAGGTTCTGCCATGACCGTCCCAGTCGCCTGACCTGAACCCTATAGAAAACTGAAGAGAAGAGTGTATCAACACGGACTTGGGAATTTGAAGAATCTGAAGATATTCTGTATGGAGGAATGGTCTCTGATCTCTTGTCAGTTATTCTCCAAACTCATCAGACATTATAGAAGAAAACTCAGAGCTGTTATCTTGGCAAAAGGAGGTTGCAAGAAGTATTGCATAAAAGGGTGTAATTAACTGTGACCAATGCATATTAGATGGAAAACAAATAAAAAGGTCTATATATTTCACTTAAATAATTACCAGATTAATAAACCACAAAACAAGCTCACCGAATAGAAGCCGAAACGACAGAAAACGGGATCCTGTTTGTTTTCTTTATTTTACAATAGCACAGTGTTATGTTTTATTGTGAGTGTACACAAATAAAAATATATTTTGAAGGATGTCTTACCCTTACCCCTATAAGGAGACAAAATCATTTGACGTTGTGACGATTTGTGTCGTTGAAGTCTCACCACTACACTCCAGTCATGAAATATGCATGTCTGTGTCCTGGAAATGGGAAGCCTCAGGTGCCACTTCACTCGCTGTCTCCTCATGGAAAGGTGAAGTAGGCTCAGATTGAGATGGCACTTTTTCTCCTCGCTCATCTTTCTGTGATTTCTTGAAAAAGTGTAGGCAAATATTGAACTTTGTGCACCTGCCATTGTCACCACCTGTTAATGAACTCCCACGTGCAAAGGAAATGACAGTGTAGGCTACACACAAAACGTGACATAATCAAACCAGTAAGTTGGACATTGGAAATAAGAAAATTGCCGTTGGTATATTGATATACTGACCATTGGTCAGTATATCAATTAGAGTGGCAAATAAACAATTTCTTCATTTTTTTATTTAAAGAAATCAGAAATCTGGGGGGGATTGGGGTAAATGAGGGGGCATACCTATATATGTGTGTGTGTGAGAGTGAATATCCCAGATTATTCATCTTTATCTAGCCATTAGCCATTGTTCTTTCATGCTCTCTGTTATGACTCTCTGAAAAAGGAAATAAAAAATGATGATTTCCACTAAATCACTGTGAGGTAACTCAGCTCACTTAGACATCATTTTTCTCAGGTTTTCTTGTTGGAGCGGCTCGGCACACAATAACTCAGACCTCTTCATCTAATGATGTGATGATCAGTTCAGAGGGACAAGATGTACTTCAGTCCTGCTGTCTGAACATAAGCCACTTGAAAACATGATCTTAATTGTTGGTTTAAAAGCCTATGTGAAACCAAAGTGATTAAAATCATTATTGCATAGTAGATTGACTTTGGATTTTTTCATCGTTTCAGTGTTGCTCTGCAAATTGACTGTATATATTTATTTATTTATTTTTTGACTTCGAAAACAAAATTCCTAGAGGATATGAATGTTTTCCAGTATGGATCATCTTATCGGCAATGTTGCCAAACGCCTAAGGGCCTTGACATGGCGAGAGCCCTGACATACACCATCACAATGATCTGAACCGACTGAAGAGCCAATAAATATAAATATTCTAGACACACATGGACGGTACATGCTGGGAACTCAAGTAGCCCTACAGTATCTATCACAACTGTTAGGTCCTGTGTTGGTGATTCAGTTTAATAGTTTTTTTCATATTAAATGTCAGCCATAAAACATAATTTAAAGAGTACTTCATACCAAAATGGAAATTCTTACATCATTTACTCACCTTCATGTCATTTCAAACATGTGTGACTTTTCTTCTTCTGTGGAACATAAAAGAACATTGTTTTTGTTCTTTCAATGGAAGTTAGAGACTTTCATTGTCTCGACAAAAATGTATTCTTTTATTTTCTGCAGACAAAATAAAGTCATACAGGTTTGAAATGACATGAGGTTGAATAAATGAGGTCAGAATTTATGAATGAATGTGTGCGTGAGATGGCACCCAGGAGGACACTGTATGTACAATATGTCTGTGTGGGTGTTCGTTCTGGAAATGTCTCTTAACAGACTTTGAACAGATTGGAGATAGAGTGTGAGGTGTTTTGTTCACATCTAGACAGCAATATGGTGAGTGTGAACTTACTGCCTTCTTTCAGGGCCACGTACCTGTTAAACAAAAGCCAGGTTGTTAGGACACACTCACACAACTTTAAATATCATTGTACGGAACTCCCTTTGACTTCTTAAAGTGAGCTTATTGTAAGCCAAACCCTACATTTTGGCATTTTAGCATCTGAAAGTAAACATTGCTTAGCCTCGTCATCATAAGATAGATCCCTACAAAGTCAAATGTGACACTCAGTATTGTGGACGTTTATTGAGCTACTGTTGGTCTATAAAAGGTCAAATTTAAATGTATGTTTTAGCTTTACCTTAAATGTTTGTGTTTCCTCACATGTCGCAGTGGCACGCTGCTCTTTGTCTTGCAGCAGCTGTTCCTAATTCCAACGTGTATTTAGCATGTCAGCCGATCAGAGCCGGCCCCTCCTCACAAAGCCAGAAAAACAAACATCTTAATTAGAGAGACCTCCTGTCCTTGTGAAATCAGTCACATCCATTATGCACAGCACACTTGTGTGTTTCGACACAAGGTTCTTTGGGTGAAAGCCAGGAACTTTCAAGGCCTTTGCTTTAACTTACGGTGACTCTTAAGGCCTGCTCATTCCAAGCATGTTATTCTGCCGTGACAAGAGGTTAAAACAGAACAATGCATCCTTGTGAACCCTTTCACATCAGACCAACTAATAAGTCATTATGGTGTGTTCCATTTGTCCTCGGAAAAGGATAATTCCTTTTTCCCAGTATGGTTTTAACATGGAAAGCCCCCTCGAGTCACAACAACCCCGACTTCAGAATCCAATATGGCTGCTCAGTGCTTCAACCGTTGTGAAACAGTAATGATTGTTTATTTGCATTTCTGTTTGTTTCAATAAACTTAGTGGTGCACACAGTACCATCCAACCTCTATTTGTGGACATGATAGTGGCATTATCTGTTTGCCTGGACATGTCCACAGTTTTCCAACCTGTTTACTGGATATATATATATATATATATTAGAGGTGGGCATAGATTAATTTTTTTAATCTAGATTAATCTAGATTAATTTTGAAATTAATCTAGATTAATCTAGATTAAAATGGCTCATTTGAATTCTGCCGAAGGCATTCAGAATATGTGTGCTACCCAAATAATGACTATAAAAGTAAGTCTTTGAGAACGGGTTTCTCAAGCCAGGTGGCACATTAGACCAGGGGCTCATCTCCTGTTTCCAAAATGCATCACAAACTGCTTGAGAAAGCTGTTCTACTCACAGACTGTAAAAGGTTACTACTGTACTGTTACCGTCCATAGGCAACATTAGGTAGGCCTATGTTATTATCAACTACTATAGGCAATCAATTAGGGATGGGCGATATGGCCTAAAATCCATATTGTGATATACATTGCAGCCTCTTGCGATAACGATATTATAATAAAACCATTTCAGAACAGGTTACACAGACCCTGCTAAACAACTGCTAAATGTTTTTGTTTTTTTGAAAGGGTGTATGTAGTTTTGAGAACATATATTGTGCAAAACTGTAAGTATACAACATAATTTTGCAGATAAATAAAATTTAAGTACACTAGCTGCAGAGACTTAAGTAGGTCTAATGTTTATTATGGCTTGGAGCTTATGAAACCCCAAATTTAAAATTAGAATATTGTCTAACCGATGTCTTTTCAGTTAAAAAGAAACACAACAACGATTCTTAAAATCGGGCGCTTTTAATAAAAAGAGATTATGTGCTACACCACTCACTAAGATATATTGGGAATAATACGCGCGCGCTGGTATTCAGTGATGTGTTTCGTTTTGAATTTGAGGTGGTAGAACGGATTAGTCGTGTTAACTTACCGAATTGTTACACCACACAGTCTACGTCGGACGGCTTAAATCCGAACCAAGTCCAAATAATGGATGTTCCACCGATCTTTTACACCAGCTTTCACTTTCAGCCGTGTTTACTTAAGATGACGACGAATATGATGCGTTGCAGCCGGGTGTTCCTCGCGGCCGCGGGTAGATTGCGTCATCATAGCTTGTGTAGCTTGAGCCAGCTCCCAACCCAATTTGGAGAATAGATTAACGGCGATATTTTTTTTATCGCGCGATAAGAGTCTCGCGTTAACGCAGCGCGTTAACGCCGATAACGGCCCACCACTAATATATATATATATATAGCGAATATCGTTGATCATCTCCTAACAGGGCCACATATTGAGTTCTGGGTAGTACAATCAGTCTTTGTAATCAACTTGTTGGATGCAGGAGAAATGGGCAGGAATAAACATCTGATCTAGATTGTTATGGCAAGGCGACTGGGTCAGACTATTTCTGAAACGACAAGGTTTTTGCTCCTGGTCAGCAGTGGTGACATTTACCAAAAGTGGTCCGAGGACGGACAAACCACAAACCGGCGACTGGATGTTGGGCATCTGTTAGTTAGGCTATCCCGTGTGGTCTGAGACAAAAAAAAGTCCACTGTGGGACAAGTCACACAACATTTGAATGATGGTTATGGGAGGAATGTGTCACAACACACAATGCATCACATTCTACTGCATATGGTGCTGCGTTGCCACAGACCAATCAGAGTGCCTATGACCCCTGTCCACCCTTGAAAGCACCTACAATGTGCACGTGAGCATCGGAACTGGACCTTTGGAGCAGTGGAAGAAGCTAAGCCTGGTTCGATGATTCCTGTTTTCTTTTGCATCACATGGACAGCAGTGTACGTGTGTTCCATTTTCCTGGGGAAGTGATGGCATCAGGATGCACTGTGGGAAGATGACAAGCCGGCAGAGGGAGTGTGATGCTCTGGGCAATGTTCAATCCAATTGAACATTTGTCGGATGTGCTGGATCAACATGTTTGATTTACGGCAGCTCCACCTGCCAACCTACAGGACTTGAAGGATCTGCTGTTAATGTCTTTGTGCCAGATACCACAGGACAACTTCAGGGGTCTTGTAGAGTCCATACCTCGGCGGGTCGGTGATGTTTAGGCAGCACACGGAGGACCAAAAACATATTAGGCAGGTGGTGCATTTAGCAGATGCTTTTATCCAAAGCGACTTTAGAGACGAAGAAGCCATTCATCATTTTAGCCTTATTGATTCACTTTATAACCTGAACTGATTCATTAAAAAATACACCATCTAACTCTTCACTGTGAGGGATGTACACAACCTCATCAAAGCTAATGTCTGAATTAATAGACCCATTTGAAGCAATCATGAGATTGGAAAAGAGTCTATATAAAGCTGTTGTTCTGAATAGTAATAGACTTTTTTTTTGGTCAGGGTCTAATAATCTGCTTGTATATAGCTTTCCAACTCTGTGGGTGATGTGTCGGTTCCTCTTATGTGTCTTTGTTTGCTTGGCAATGGCAATGGAAATTTTATATATAGCAAATGTATTCCAAATGTATATAAATAAAAAGCATAACATAGTAAACATGCGGCAAACATAAGACAAGGACAAGAGTGCTTCAACCAGAATTAAAAGCCTTATTGAACAGGCAAATCATTCCAGAGTCTTGGGGCAATTATAGAGAAAGCGCGTCTTTCAACATCAACAAGAGTCTCTGGTTAGAAGACTGGAGAGATCTGGTTACATGGTGCTCAATCAATAAATCAGAGATATATGAAGGAGCAATACCATTTAGTGATTTGCAAACAATAGGTACAATTTTTAAATTCTACTCTGCAACGCACAGGCAACCAGTGTAAGGATCATAAAACTAGAGTAATATGATCCCGTTTATGTACCCCCATCAGAAGTCTAGTTGCTGCATTTTGAACCAATTGTAACTGGGACAAAGCTGTTTGACTAATCCCCAGCATAAAGTGAGTTACAGTAGTCAAGTTTAGAAGTAATAAAAGCATAAATCACTTTCTCAAAGTTTTTAAAAGAAATAAATTACTTAACTTTAGACAGGAGTCGCCACTGAAAAAAGGATTATTTGACCACATAATTTATCTGCCTATCAAACTTCAGATGTTCATCAAACACAACACCCAGATTTTTTACACATTGCTTAATACATGAGGACCACCCACCAAGATTTGGATTGGGAACAGTCAAAGAATCTGAGGGTCCAAATACAATGATTTCCGTTTTATTCTCATTGAAATTCAGGAAGTTTAAACTTCAAACAGTAATCTTTCAAACAGGCCAGGAGAGCATCCAGTCCATTTGAATTTCGCTTTATAGGCAAATCAATTTGTGTATCATCAGCATAACAGTGGAATGACAATCCATATTTTCTAAAGATGGAACCTAGTGAAAGCATGTAGGCCTATAAAGTAAAAAAAAAGGGAGCCAAAATGGATCCTTGGGGAACACCACAAGTTAACACAATTTTTTTTTTCTGGAAATTATCATAATTGTTGCTTTAATGAAACATTATTTACCCTCATGTAATTGATTTTTTTTAAGAGTAGACATTTTTGAAGAGTCATTAACAACTTTTCATAGTGACCACATCTGTCAAGCTCCAAATCACTTTTCTTCCTATAAGTTTCTCCTCGTCAACTGAACACCTCTGGTTTGAAACAAATAACAAAGCTCCTGCTGTTCATCATTCTTCAAACCATCAGTGTGCATCAGCAACAGCTCAACAGATGTTAACACACTCGTCTCAGAAGTGACTCATGATGATTAGCTTCATCAGGGGAAAAACAACAGCAATTTTCTTACATTCGTGACTTGAACAACCTGTTTTTAAAAGTGCTTTTGTGTGGTATCATTTGGCTGCCTACAAAGTTATTATCCACTTTTCCCATTACACCTCTTGTCAGTGATTTGGTCAATCAGTCAGGTTGTGTGTGGCTGAACAACTAAACTATCAAAAGTTTGGGGTTAGTAATACTTTACACTACTGGCTAGAGGTTTGCAATAACAGTAAAACTTTTGGAATGTTTGTAATATATTCTACTACATCTAATCCTTATAGTAAAAGTTCATTAAAATCAGTATCATTTAAATGTTAGCACATGAAGGAATTTTTTTTTTTTTTTTTTTTTTTTTGTATACAGTACACTATAAAACTATCAGATAACCATATGTTCTTCATGTCGTAACATCTCAATGAACTGTTTTGGTTTTAAGTCAAACATATGTTTCATATCACTGAATCACCCTGACTAAATTAGGTTGCACCAACAAAGTAATTTGTTAATTGTGAGATCAGGTTAAATAGCTCCTTCAGGTATCAAGTACCTGTTACTACATTTCACAGTGCATTTTTATATGCATACCATAGTAAAATGTGTGTGTTAAATCTGTGTATATCAAATCTGTGATTGTGTGCTTAACATAATGCATTTAATCAGGGAGGGAAATAAATCACAATCTATGCCATCTAGTGACAACAGAACATGATCACACATGAGTCATGACACACGTGACATTTTGTGTGTCTGCAATCACTGTCTTATTTGTTCGGAAATACATGCAAACAAGCAAATAATCTGTTTGTGCATGTCAGATTTGTAGTGCACTGCAGGGATGTTTATGAGATGAACTCCCAAATGCTTTCAGAGAGAAAGAAAGTTAAGGGTTTTATTGTTTAAAAGAGGTCATTGTGTGTTTTGTAGAGGGATCTTGTGTGGATGGGTATTTTGACAGTGTGGGAACAGCTGTAATGACTCTGACTTGAGGTGGCACAATAACTAACGTTTGGCACATCAATAGTGCGGCTCGTTCACACGCTGCTCTCCTCTCCTTGTAATTTCCGCTGTCATTGTCTCAGGCTATCAGAATGAAAAACACATTACGAATGGATAATGATCAGTCAGTAAATCTCACCCGCAGGCCACTCCTTTATCAAATCATCTTTCATTACATCCTCTGACCTATAGGAGGACTCTGGAGCAGAATCTGAATTGAAAGTGTGAATCAGAGTGGCTTTGAACTGAACTGGAGTGACTCAGACACAGACTCAACTCTGTTCTCTAATCCTCTTTCCTGTACGGCGTCCGACAGAAACGGTGTTCAGGAAAAAAAAAGAAGATTAAAAAGACAAGCTGCTACTCTTGTTTGAGACTCTTGATGTTCTCATGCTTTCATGTGTGTGAGGTTAGTTTTTATACATCAATCTGAAAATGAGGTTGTATTGAGAGGTTCATTTAAAAATATAGATTCAGTATTTTTACCTATAGCATTTTTATTATTTATGGTGCCTAAAAATTAATCAAAGTAAAAAAATAAAATAAAAAATGGCTGGGTTGCGTAAGATAAGAAATATTTCACCTTTTGCTTTTTCTCAAGAAGCAGAAATGCTGAAAGACAAACATAGCATGCATATAGTAATTTCAGTTATAAGCTGCTATTAGAGATTTTGGTAACACTTTAGTTTGATAGTCCACATTCTACAAGCAAGCAAAGTAACTTTGCAACTAAATGTCAAATACCAGTAGTATTAGTAGACTGACTTGAATTAAAGTTTTTATTATTCAAATGTGTTGTTAAATGGCTATAGCCCATTTCATCCTCAGAAATTACAGAAACAGTTTCAGATCAGTAGAAGCATCAGTAATGGTATCAATATTGGTCATATGAGCTTTAATAGTACTTGGTATCTCCCATCTCTATAACACCCTTGCTGTAGTATAAAGCTCTTCTGCTTATGTACTGTATGTGCACAGGGGGCAGTCATGCAATGGAGGAAGACTGTATTAAGCTCTGACTTCAATGTTACAGTCAGCGTCTGTACACAAGTGGATTATTAGAGCATTACGATGAACTGAGGGAGAGAACATTCATCTCATGAGAGAGGATAAAAACTCGTTTCCTCCACTTTCTTTCACATCTCTTCTCATTGGGGAGAAAGTTCTTATGTTTGCTTTTTTTCAAGGATGCTGAGACGATACTTGATTAGCGTGAATTCAAAAACGAGACTTCTTTTATATATATATTTCCTTAGCAGTGCCACTGGGTATCTGTGAGAAGAGGCTGGTTTGAATTGACGGGAGCAGAGAAACTCTCTTATGGAGAGTTGTTCTTTTCTTTGTTGTTCTTCTTAAAGTTTCTTCTCACTAATGAAAGGTTTCGCGTCTCCTCGAGTGCTAAAAGAAAACTAGCAGTGCTTTCAGAATGAACTCTTAAAAAGGTAGTACTACTCCTAACAAAGTTTGCTAAGTCTACTGTAAGACTATTATTAAAACATTTTTTTTTGGAGTTACCTATATTCTGTCTGTTGAGAGGATTGGACTCAGTTTGACATGATCTAAAAATTTTAGAGCAAATTCAACTATTACCACATTCCAGGATGGAGACAGTATAAGGAGGAGATATATCAAATCAATAGAAGAAACAGGTAACTAAAGGGAACAAAGTCCCATCATTCAGTGTAAAGAGACAGTCGTCTTATTGGCAAAAGCACAACTTTGATAATGCATGTGATTTATATATGGTTGCTTTTCATTTTTTTGGCATTTAGCGTTGCTTTTCCCCCTCTGTTCTATATGAGTTTAATAAATATCAATTACAGTAAATATTTTTACTGCAATAATAATTTACCAAATTTCTTTACTCAACCATTTTTAAGGTAAGTATTTTAAGGTATTTACAATACTGTAAAGTATTGTAAGGTCTATAAAGCTGATTAGAAAAAATGTTTATGCTTATTATATATGCGTAATTGAAAATGTTTATCTTCAGATTTCTTCAAATTCAAAGTAAAAAATTATAATCCAGAATAGGGCTGTCACAATATCAAATTTGACTACGCTAATTGTAGCCAAAATAATTCACAATAACAACATTATATGTAGCACTTTAAAAATATATATAAAAATAAAATGTTTATAAAAATAAACAAAACAAATAAATAATAATAATAAAATCAGTCAAATCAAGCCTAACTTTATTCTGTTTCTGTTCTGTACAAAAACTGTACAAAAGCTTTGATCAATCAAACACTCCAATCAGACATATTCACAATATTATCATATGTGTTGTATTAACATGCTATCAATATTTTTTTTTTTTAATCGTCAATACTGTTATATAATTATATTGTATAGTATTTCGTCATTACACAACCATTTCTAGATAGCTGTCAATAGAGAAACATTTGTTATTCCTGCAGAAAGTTGAGGCTAAACATGCTAACCAGTCAATCTTTTATCAATTTACTCTAAAGGCCAATTTACATTGCATCAACAGATGCCGACCAAATCACCAGATTACAGTACGTCACTTCTCAGGCATTCCAAGACCCGACAAACGAGAGCCGACCAACGCTGACAGGGGTAACACGCTGATCCAACAAAACCCGAAGAAGCATCTGTTGCCGTCTTGTCAGAGTCTGTTGGTGCATTGTGAATCTGCCTTAAGACACTTGCCTGTTATTTTCAAGTACGGTAAACTCCCAAGACCTTGATTTAATTGTGCTTGAATAAAACTGGATGTAAAAGAAACACAGGTGGTACAGTGGTAATACTGTAGTACCAAACTTTAATATGACATCAAACTCCGTTTGTAAAGTTTAGCTTTAAAGCTTTGCCAGCAACATGTCCAATCCATCATCACATACGCCTGAGCAGATGGAACCTCTCCTAAACATACATTTTCTTCAAATTCTCACTAGTACCTTGTTCTCTGTTTCATTCTACCTCCTTCTGTCTTTTCCTTCTTCCCTATCCTCCCTGGCGTACACACACACACACACACACACACACACACACACACACACACACACACACACACACACACACACACACACACACACACACACACACACACACACACACACACACACACACACACACACTCACACACCTGGTTGGCAGGTCTCTTCTCTCAGAAAAGCTTTTGCTTTCTTATGCAGTAGAAAGCAGTTTAGCAGTCTCCTGCCTTCAGAAGAATGGTTAAGTCCCTGCTCTGACTTTTGAGGGTCTCATGGGATTCCGCTGGAACAAAATGAGACAGAGAGGGCCTCACTGAACTCTACACCTCCAACACAACACACACATAGCTCCACACATTTATATTGTGGATCTACTATTTGAATCTGTCAGTCATTTTACAAGACGCAAATACATCTTTTGGACCCCCCTCGTACTATCTAGGTGGGCTGAAGGGAAAGGAGAGAGTTATCCTTTAGCATTCACATTCATCTCAGTGGCAGCTGCTCAGGTGTTGACAGCGCTGTCAGAAGTACACAATATCAAATCAACTTTTTGAGGCAATCACTGAGGCGAATAAAAATGAGATTATGACAAGACTGATTGACTGATGGTTGCTGTCCTGAGCGTCAGATGCAGCAGACAGACATTTCACACTTTTATGAATCCTCCAAAAAGATTTGGACTCTGGCAAAATATCTACTATAAAATACTGAATATATACAGTACCATTCAAAAGTTTAGAGTTAGTAATTTTTTTAATGTTTTTATTTTTTATTTTTTATTTTTTTTAAGAAGTCTCTTATGATCACCATGGCTACATTTATTTAATAATAAAAAACAGTAATACTGTGAAATATTATTACACTTTAAAATAAGCGTTTTCTGTTTTCATTTTAAAATGTAATTTATTCCTGTGATGCAAAGCTGAATTTTCAGCATCATTACTCCAGGCTTCAGTGTCACATGATCCTTCAGAAATCATACTAATATGATGATTTGCTGCTCAAGAAACATTAATTTTTATCGCAATGTAAAACATGACTTTTTTTTCAGGATTCTTTAGTTTCTTTTTTTTTTTTTTTTTTTTTTAAATCTTACTTAACCCAAACGTTTAAATGGTATAATATCCTTTCTGAATTTGAATTTAAAAGTAAGGAAGTAGAATTGAAACGGATGAAATGAAATAATACATTTAATATTAATTGTAATATTATTAAATAGTATTGGTATAAATTTGGTATATTTAGTATTCAATAATATAAAAAATATTCAGCTGAGTAAGCTGAATTGGAAGTTGAATGAGAATAACAGGAAGTAGAATTGAGTAAAATTTCAACTCATAAACTGAAAGTGATACAGATTCCAGATCCGAAGTTTTGCCCTTCTAAAACTCAAACAAAGAGCAAAGATCTCATCACCGAAAAACAGCGGTGCAAGTACGTTTTGACACATCGCAGGAGATTTAAGCTGTAGAACAAGAGGCAACGGATCATTTTTATTTTACATGACAAAATCAGACTTGCAGGGCTTTGATCATATGCTGCTATTTGTGATCATTTCTAGCCGGCCTTACAGGCCAAGGGGCAGTTGATCAAAGAGAGCGTCAGCACATCTGAGTGTGAAAGCACTAGCTAGTACCCGCATTGGGACCTTGTGGGTGTCAATGATCACATTAGCGTCTGGAGCTGAGTTGACGTGTGGAGGTGAAGATGGAGAAGAGTATGAGGGTACAAATCAAACCTGAATGAGGGATTTAGAAGGTGTGTCTTTCTCTTACCTCTCCATTGATTTGAGAGAGTGAGTGTGTGTTCAATCAATGTTTCTGTTATCGCTGAGAGAAAATTAAGTAAGAATCATGTGAGCATATACCCTCTTCATTCATGATTACCTCCTGTGAGTGTAAGGAGAAAATGCCTGAAGGCCTTCAGATCTGTCCTTGATTCAAGTGTAAGGAGCTTGGGAAATTAAATATAGTTGAAAATAACTACATTCAATGTTTAAACCACTTATGCTTGTTTTGTTCTTAAACCTCATTAGCAAAAATTTAGTCAGAAAACGTATTCATCAAAAATGTTGTATACGCACTTCCATGCATTTTCAGCATCATTCCTCCAGTCTTCAGTGTCACATGATCCTCCAGAAATCATTCTAATATATGATTTGCTGATCAAGAAACATTTCTTATTATTATCAATGTTGTGCTCCTTAATATTTGTGTGTATTATTTTAATATTTTCACATTTTTTTGATAACTAGAAACTCAATTAAGCTTTATTTCCAAACTCAGGGTCCATAGAAAGTTTAAATGAACAGCATTCATTTGAAATAGAAATCGTGTGTAACATTCTACAGTATATTGCCCAGTCTTACCTGATATTACAAATCAAGTCTCACAGAATTCCTTTAACACAAACATTTTTCCCTATCAGTGAGTATCAGTACAATATTGTAAATGTGCATTTTTCTCTGTTTTTTTTCCCCCCCCATGCTGGTAATACCCTCCTCCTTGACATCATTTTCAACACCTCTCTGAACATGGACTCCTCCTCGGGCCACACAGGTAAGTCATCAACCTATTTGGCTTGGCAGCGCTGCTATTGTAGATGAAGCCCTTGATCTGTCCTCTCATGTGAACTCCCTGTGGAGGGCAGTGGCAAGACAAACCACTGTAGCTTTAGACAGCGAGTTTTTGTACAGCGGAGATAAAAAGTACTAGATTGGAGATAAGGGTCAGTTTTTTTCACTTTCAGGGTTGTCTTTTTTCAGCTCTTGCATATATGCCTTTTCTTTCTTTACCCATGATTAATCAGTCTGAGCTTTAAGGATAATAATGGCATGTGTCCTGGGACGTTCTGTTTGGTTTTGATTTGTGGCACTGCATTCAATCTCTGCAGTCCTTTATCAGGCTAATAGGACATTTTTCCATCTTTAGGCGACTCTGTTTTGTGTGGCTCACATTGTCCTCAAGGAGTTTGAAGCTGTGGTGTGTTATTTCACTAGCACCATCAAACCAAACGGATAAGCTGAAAAATAACGATTCATGCAGGTTTCTGCTCATCTATCACAAAGTTGCTTTGTTGGGCTGCTTAAGGACATAGCAATGTTTTAAAGCAACAGTGTTTACATGCTTCAGGGACATCAACCTATGAATGATTGATGTATAGTTGTCCCTATGGCTTATTTATAGTTGTCTATACACATTAAGATGGGATCGGAGAAAGTATTTTTGAAATTATACACATCAGCTTAAGGATGAAGACAAATATGACAAGAGAGTGTGAACTGAGGATTAACTGTTACTTATTTAAAGAGAGACAGAAGCTGCAACATACTGCCAGGAAGAGATGATGCACCCACACATATATTTTTTGATGTAAATCAAGTCATACTTGATACTAAATATATATGTATTTTTATATTTAAAAGTTTGGGGTCAGTAAGACTTAAAAAAAAAATACTTTTTAATAATGCTTCTTTTTAAAAGTGTCCTATTATGTTTTTTCACTTTTTTCAACTTTAGTTAGTGTGTAATGTTGCTGTTTGAGCATAAAAATATCTGCAAGGTTACAAAGCTCAAAGTGCACTCCAAAGGGAGATATTTTAACAGAATAAAAGATAACAGAATCCCCTTTTCAAGAACTACAGTACAATGACTTCAACGCGATTTTTCTGTGCTTTGTGAAGTCATAATGTTACTTATTTAAATAATCCCCACCCACAAAATCTGCAAAAAAAAGGGTGCGAGGCCTGGCTGAGATGCTGCTATGTCAAAGAGACGCTGTTTTTTCCACCCCTTTTGTTTGACCTTCCTAAGCCCGATGAACTAGTTAAAGTGGTTAAAATGGATCTGTTCCTGAACATTACAACCCCAACGTTTATCTGTGTGCTTCACATTTTACGGAGAAGTGCTTCCAAAACCTAAGAGAGTGCAGGATACACACAAAAGATTATCCTGAAATGGAGCAGTTCCCACTTTGTCGGGACAATCTGTTGTTTGTTGTGGATCACAACTTGTAAGTATGTCTTATTTTTTGTAGTTGCGTTTTCTAGTTCCAATTATAAGTTCATGCTGTTGCTACAATGTAAACAAAGGGCAAAGCTGTTTGGCTCTGCTCTCCTGCTAGCCAACATTAGTGTTGATATAGTCTTTGCTGTTGATATAGTATTTGCTATAGCTTTTGTAAGGCTGTTTTCCAGCCCTTAAGAAAATTAACTGGTTTTGTGATCGATTACTGTTTGTATTACCATTATCAGCAAAAAAAAAAGTTCTGGACGATCCTCTTGTTCGTTAATATTCTTAAGTCTGAATCAGGCTGGAATTGGTTTGAAATTGCCACCATCCTTTTATACAAGAGCAGATAAAACTCGCAGTTATGGCAAGGGGCGCACAATCACAACACACTGGGTCGGCTAACCAATCACAGCACATTGCGTATTTGGGAAGGAGGGGCTTCATCGAAACAGGACCTAAACGGCGCGTTTGAGACAGAGAGGTGTAAAATATGTGAACAAAGAATGTGTTTTTTGAACAATCAAGCATGAACGCATATTCTAATACACCCCAAAAACAAAATCAAGACTTCGTAAAAGGGCATAATAGGACCCCTTTAATACTTTTATTCAGTAATGACACATTAAATTGATCAAAAGTGACAGTAAAGACATTTATAATGTTACAAAAAATGTATATTTCAAACAAATGTTTTTGATTTTATGATGTATTACGGTTTCCACAATAATATTAAGCAGCATTGTTTTCAGCATAAACTGTTTCCAACATTGATAATAATAGAAATGTTTCTTGAGCAGCAAATCAGCATATTATAATGATTTCTGAAGGATCTGGAGTAATGGAATAAATACATTTTTAAAATAGAAAACTTATTTTAAATTGTAATATTGCTGTATTAACTGTATTTTAATCAGCAATTTTAATTGCATCAAATAAAGAAATTTATTTTAAAAATCGAATCAACCCGAAACTTTTGAACTGTACACTACCTATATTTTATGGTCTCAAACCCGATGGTTTGCTGGTCTTAGCTGGTCTCTCAGAATGGTCAGGTTCACAGATTTCCCTTAATTACGGTTTTGTCAAATCATCACATACACATTTAGACAACATGTAGTCGCACACATACATAGGAATGACAGATATGTGAAATTACAGATAAATTACGGTTTCATATGACATGTAAAAATAACACAATCCAGTTGAACAGAGACCTGGATTATGAATAGAGACATAAACAGAGTGAGACAGTATGATACACAGTAAGAGGAAGATGAAGATGTTAACTCATAGTGACAGAGAGAGAGAGACAGAGAGAGAGAGACAGACAGATAAACAGTAAGAGGAAAAGGACTACTAAGAGGAAAGACAGGGACACAGATGTGAGAAGACAGAAAGGTTCCCTCAAGCTCAGTCATTTGTTTTCATGTTGGATTTTAGGAGGTGGTTCAGACCAGTGGTTCTCAACTGGTTTTACTTCAGGACTCAGATTTCACAAAGGACATAAAGTACCAGATTTGTTTATCATACAAAAGAAAAGAACATATCTGGTTTTCTGCTCTCAGCAGTTGATAATTCACTGCACAAAACACATTGTGGCACAAACCATGTTTATCCTCGCAGCAAGTGAACCGTATTTAGGGCACGTCATGCAGCCTGTCTGTGTTGGCATCTGCCTAATTTGTGACTCGTGACAGATGAATTTGCACCAAAATTCTGTAGAGTCTGATTGCCTGCACAGTCTTTAGCATCTATAAAGATACGAGTAGAATTTGCTTATTTTTTTTCATTGTAAAAAAAAAAAGAAGAAGAAAAAAAAAAAAAAAAAGGAAAACATTTGATTTCTAGAAGGAAATCTTCCTTATTCTTATTCTGGTTCTTCTATTGCCCTCTGGTGGTTGATTGTGGATGTTACTTTAGCCTTCTTTGACAAGATGCCTTAATATTATGTGATGTAGTAATTCATAATAATAGAATAGCTTTCTTATAAGCCTCACTGCACGATAATGATGTAAACCTTATTGTCTAAAATTAAGTCAAGACATGTCTGTAATTTTAAGTTAATTCATGCTTTGGTTTTTACCATTATGTTCTCAGTCATTATATTATATGCTAAACTGGTATTTTAGTGTTTTGCACTTATATGAGGAGAGATTTTGGCTCTTCAATCCTGTAAAGGTGATGCAGTCTTATGGGCTTGTAACGGTTTTCTGTGTGCTCTGCCATAACGCTCCACTAGATGGCAGAGCTGAACAAGGACCGCACCAGTTCCTGAGAGTCAGGTTGGGATGGATAGTGAAAAATATAAACATAGAACAGCTTAAAGGGATAGTTCACCCAACAATTCTGTCATCATTTACTCACCCTCAAGTTGTTCCAAAGCCATGTGAGTTTCTTTCTTCTGTTGAACACAAAAGAAGATATTTTAAAGAAGGTTGGTAATCAAACAGTTGACGGTAGCCATTGACTTCTATAGTAGGAAAAAAATACTATGAAAGTCAATGGCTAATTTTCATTTTTGGGTGAACCAACTCTTTATTAAACATAGCCTTAATTGCAGTCTAGAAATGCAGAACGGTTTCTGTACAGGTTAGATTTTGAGGTGTAATTTCATTAGCTCAGTAGCCTACAAAAACAAACCTTTATGTGTAGCCTATGATATTTTTCTCTTTGTCCTCACTGTAAAACAGAGCTGTGAGCTGAACATATTTACCCTCAAGTTGTTTCTGATGTCTCATGTAAATTCATAACTGTTCCATTAACGAGTGACGGAGAGGCAAATAATGAAATACAAAACATGTCGAGATTACCCTGCATCACTGTCATGTCTTTGCTAAAACGATTAAGTGGTTTTAATGGCAGTTTTAACACCTCTATGTGAACAAATTACATTCATTTGGCATGAATGAATTGAGAGCAATCTCAGGTATGACTTTTACTTTTGGGGGCTTTGGTGGATAAAGATCTGGTTTTATGTCTCTATCATTGTGCCCTTGTGTCAGGCACTTAAGCCCAGGTCCTGCCATGGAGGGGGTTTTTGTACTACTTACAATACTACACTCTTAATTAACAGAGTCAGAAATGTGTTTTACCACAGCAGCATTGTACACTTTTTCAAAAGCAACAAAAATGTATGTTATGCTGGCAAATTGTACTGTTGTGAAAAAAGGGAATGGATGAAAACTAAATTGTTTGCAGGAAGGAAAACAGTTTTGAAGAAAGAGAAAAGAGAGTGTAGAAGGAAAAAGACAAATCAATGCTGGTGTTTATGCCTGTTAAGCATGCTTATTTTAAGATTTTATTTGTCCTTCCCTGAGGCGATAGAGAGAGAGAGAGAGAGAGAGAGAGAGAGAGAGAGAGAGAGAGAAGAAAAAAGGAGGGTGCTGAACATCTTAGATGTTTGTTTATTTGACTTCATTTGATAATGAAGGGAGTCATAAAGACACCAGCAACAAACAGGATGAAGATAGAGATGTGCAAAGAGATTGTCGATAGTCGAGCAGAGGTCAAACTTAAACCTGAATATCTGTGAAATGCACTCAGTTATCACCAGAAATTTGATTTAAGAGAGTAAATATGGTTAGTTTTTTAATTAAGCTCATGATGTCATGCCACACTAAGATTTTATGCTTTAAAATTAAGTTGGAGGACACATTTAAAAGCCATTGTGCAGAGCCGCAGTTGAATTTCATGTTAAAGCTACAATCTGTAATTTTTTGCCTGCCAGAGGTTGCATTCTCAAAACAATAACAAAGACGAAGCTTGATGACAGAGTGGAACAATGGGAGATGTCGTTTTCACCATCCAGAGATGTATAGAATTCATGAGTCATATAAATTATATATCAGCTTATAAATTAGTTTTTGTATTACCTGTATGTTTGATCACACTATGTTATGTCATTGTAATGAATTGGCTGCCAGGAATGTGAAATGTAATGCTATATTAGCCTGTTACTAATATGTTACTATTTGTCAAATGATTTGGTGGGTTAATGCTGCGCAGTTTTACACGTTTAAAACAATCGTACTAAAAGTACATTTGAACAAACCCACAGTATTTGCAAGTAATGGCTAAATATTTTTGTGCAACACAGGCCTACTTAATTTCACTGTCATAGACTTGGTCACCAGACTTGATAAAAAGCGTTACTGAAGTACAAACAAAGTGCAAAATAACTGTAGTGTACAATAAATAAAATATATTTGGTTACCAATCTATTAAAACACAAGCGAGAGCGGAGTCTCTGTCGACAGATCAAGTCCAAGTTTGTCGTGGAGCTCTCCCCATCCTGAAAACGCCATGCCGATATTGATTCTTGATTTATTTAGGCCTATCCGTTTTTCCCAAAGCCCGCTTGCCTAAATTGATCTATGTTTACGTTTTTTTGGGGGATTTTCTGTACTCGCCAATCTAATCGTGAACCATGATGACTGAAAGACACAACAGCGGTGTGCGAGATTTTGTATCATAGAGATGCATACATAGATTCCTCATTAACGGGTTACATAGCGGCCCATTGAATGATGGATCTATGTATTTTATTTCTATGGGAAACCAAGGATAGCGCGGATATATTACATCATTGATAGGGACGAGCCATTATTAAAAACTGGAATTTCATTATTAAAAACAAGGATTTACAAATCCTTGGGAACTTTTGGGATACTGTAAGTACACAACTGCATGAAATATATCACACTGTGAAAGTGTTTTTTGAATATTTTATTACAAAACTCTTACATATTGTACCTTTAAAGCAGCAATGATTCATTCATATTATTTGTTGATTGATTGTTGCTATAGCAACTGTAAAGATTCAACAGTTAATGAACTATGTTACTTAAAAGAATGTACCACATTTATTTACTTTATACAACTGCTTTTTTAATTGATTGATTATATAATAATCATATGTTATTATCATTATTATTTCAATGTTTATCGTTTATTGATTAATGATGGATTTTATAAAAAAATCCGTATGCTTATCTGAAACCTGGCTTAATCAAAATGCTCCATTAGTAGCTCTGCATATTCCTGGTTATAACATCTACAGGAAAGACAAGGAGGGATCTAAAAAGGGGGGGAGGAGTGATGGTTTATATAAAAAGCACATTACAGTGTCACCAAATCCAGTGGTCAAATTGTAATCTATTAGAATGTTTAGGTCTCAATGTCAGGTTCTCACCACAAATGTCCTTTGTCCTTGTTGTAATGAATAGGCCTCCCTCTGCAGATAACAGCTTTTATGAAAACTTGCTTTTATGAAAACTTGCTTTTATGAAAGCTGTAAAAAGAAAACAATCTTGATAAAGAAATTGTTATAATGGGGGATTCTAACATCAACTGGGAGGACAAACCCTCTAGAAAAAAGCTCAAACAAATCGCAGACAGGTTTGACCTAAAACAAGTTGTCCGTGGGCCAACAAGAATAACAAACTCTACCAAGACACAAATCGATCTCATATAGACCAGAAAGAATTGTAAAATCATTTAATACGTTGACAGGTTTATCGGACCATAATCTTACTCTTGACATTAGAAACCTTACCAAAAAACGTTTCCATCCTTGTGCTAGAGATAAAAAAAAGAAACTATTACAATCCCTAAAAGTAAATATCAAAACGTTGTAGCTGCAGCTAACCAAATTCAATGGGATGACATTTTACCTTTAGTTGACTATGAAAAAGATAGCCAAATATTTCTAAAAACACTTGAGTGAACTATCAAAGAATTCACACAAAAAATCAAGCACAAACAACACAAAAACACTGTACCGTGGATAAATCCAGACATCATAAAAATCATGAAAGAACGAGATCAAGCCCTAAAACTAGCAAATAAAACTAAATCAACACATGACAGAGGACGTTTCACCATGTTGAGAAATAAAGTTGTAAGATCATTAAGAAAAGCAAAGGTAGATTTCTTTCTCACTATAATTGAAAAATCAAATGGAAATTCTAAAATAATATGGAACCAGCTAAGAAAAATGACAGGTGATCGCCCCAAAGAACAAAACACTCTAGAAATTAAAATAAATGAACAACGGACAAACAATATTCCGGTTGTAGCAGAGGCATTCAATCACTATTTTATTGATTCTGTGGCTAACATAGCAAGCTGTTTTACACCTGAGAATGTATACACTCGGTCAATAGACACAAATCAATCAGTTTTCAGTTTAATTACCATCACAGAATCAGAGGTATCACAGACCATTAAATCACTCAGACCATCCAGATGTAAAGATATTTTTGATGGTGATGCTCAAGGGGCTAAGTACATCAGTCATACCCCCATCACCAAAATGATCAATCTCTCCATTTCTCAAAATATGTTTCCAAGCATGTGGAAACCAGCTGTTGTTGCTCTAATTTTCAAAAGTGGAGATCCTCATTCCATGTCAAACTACAGACCCATCCGTATATTGCTCACAGTGTCTAAGATTGCTGAGAAACTGATAGCAAAACAAATTATTAACCATCTAAATACCACACCCTATGCTCTCCACCCTATGCTGTTTGGCTTTAGAGCCAATTACTCCACCGAGACTACGACTTGCTACTTTACTGAAAACATCAGAGCTCTGTTGGATCGAGGTAGGGTTGTTGGTGCTGTGTTCCTGGATCTCAGGAAGGCTTTTGACACTAGCCGCGTTTCCATTACCCTTCAAATTGCGCACATTGAAATTTCAAATTGAAAATACGCCCAATGGAAACACGTCAATTTCGCAAAAACTCCCATTTATCGCAAAAAAGTTTTTACGGTTTTTCAGGCAATTCGAAAAAGGAATATTTTGCAAAACTGCAATGGAAACAGTTTTTGCGCATTTACAGTCACCTGACTTAGAAGGCGCGGTGTGTTTGGACAGAATACGAGACAGAGTTCTTTATTAAATTCATAAAAGGCAAAAGAATGACAGAAATACTGGATTCTAAACCTCAAAGAAATGCCACAATCAAGACCTCGGAGCAGAAATGAGTGAGAAAAACCCAGAAACACCTCATACTGTATGTGCCGCTCACAGTAGGGTCTTTCCTTGCCATTAATGCTGCATAACACGCCTACATTTCCTTCCATTAATAATAACAATGTCTAGTGCGGTACATGGCTGATATATATTGTATATAAACTTACCAACGTCCGTTGCCATGCTTTTTTGGAATGACTTACTGTACCACTAGAGGAAAAATGACGTTTTAACATAACATCGCATAACATTGGTTAATGGAAACGCCTTTGTTGTTCTCAATTTATATAAATGACCTCCCATCCATCTGTCCTGATGTTTCTGTGCAGATGTGCTGATGACACCGTAGTCTATGTTCATGGTAGGAATATCTCCCAGGTGGCTGAGAAACTCACTAACGCCATGGATAATATAACAGCTTGGTTGAAACACTCCTGCTTGCAGCTGAATACATCAAAAACAGTAGCAATGTTCTTCACCAAATCTCACAAAAACTTAAGTGTTGAACCAGATATTTTTGTTTCAGGGGAAAGGCTGCAGATCGTGTCAGAATACAAATATTTGGGAGTTTTAATTGATTCAAAGTTGTCATTTACATCACATGTAAAAAGGGTCTGTAATCGAATTAAATTTACCCCCAGTAACTTTAGACACATTCGCCATCAAATGTCCACACAGGCAGCAAAAATGTACATGCACTCTATGATCTTCTCACATATCACTTACTGTTTACCCATTTGGTCGCAAGCTAGTGTTACATCTTTGAAACCTCTGCATCACTTTACAAACAAACTGTTAAAATTCTGGATAAGAAACATTCTGCAAGAAAATTCTGGATATGTATTTCTACCAGAAAGACTCGGGAGAAATACTGTGACAATTATCCATTTATTAACAACCCAGCAAGCAATAAAGTACTTTGGCATAGGCCCCGTCCGTAGCTCGCAATCTGAGGGTCTGGACTCTGCATATCCTGCCTGAAGATGAAGGCAGAGGCGCAGCCGACCCCCGTGAAGTATGGAAGGGACCATCCTGGTGGTGGTGATGGGGAGGATGGAGGGAAGAATTAGACTTGGAGGTGGTGGGGAGGATGGTGGTGAATTGGAGCGTCAGCATCTGCGAACTCAAACATGAGTAAGTACCGATCTTTTATACCACGAGTGTGATAATGTGATTGGATAGATGAAAGGTAAAGTGACGTAACAATTAAGTCTTCCCGGCAGAACTTTATGCTAAAGCTTTCATTTCTCATCATTGTCCAATATTACAAAAATATAGATTACTCAGCTGGGAAAACATGGTCAAATATTCAAATCTATGTCTTCTGTATAAAATTATTCATGGTTTATCATCCCCTCCTCTCCATCAGTTTGTTAACGTCACGTTTAGGAAAGTGTACTTGGTCAAACTGCTTTTTCTGTTCGAGCTGCTACCATCAGAAATCTAAACACATATAGTACATTTAAGATCCAATTAAAGAAATGGTTAATTGATTATCAGAGCTGTCAACATTAACTTACTTCTAGACCTGCTCTCGCTGCCCACTGCTGGCTTCTTGTCTTGTGTGTGTGTATGTGTCATGTTTTTGTCTGATGTTCAATGATGGTTGGTTTGCTGTGTTTCGATTGTATATTTTAACATAATAGTATTTCTTACTAAATATATTGTAATTTTTATATTGTTATGTAAATACAGGGGGGGGGGGGGGGGATTTTTAATTTGAGGGGTTGAGTTTAGACTTTTAATTACATTTATCTCGCCTAAATATATGCTCGCTCATTGCATTTTTACAATGGGGTAATTTTGTTCTTAAGAATTTACACAACACAAGGAAGCTTGATTTCAATCTTTGAATTAAATTGAAAAAAGTAGCACAAATAAATACAATAGATTAAAGATACCAATAAAGAGAAAATGTTTTGCTTAGGTCTAGAAATACTACAGAGACTGAATAAAGTAATCAAATGTAAAATAACACTGTGTAGTATTTTAGTTGTGACTAAATTAAATACATAGGCTACTAATCCTGATTCCTTAAAATGAAAGCTATGTTTTGTTGTTTTGACTACCAAATTAATGACAGACACATATGGATGCTGTCACTGTAAGAGCTAGTGCACGCATCTTGTTTTCATTATGGTCACGTGCGATTTATGCTGATTTAAGACTTAAGACTTAACTTGATTTAATAACCGATTGTGTTTAGAGGATACTCACCAAGACTGAAAATGTACATAATTTTCGCATGTTTTTGACTGTTAAAGCGATATAATCCACAAAAAATAACTTTTGTTACCCGCGAGCTGTTTGTGAGGCGGCTTTACTCTATGTATGTGTGCAGAGAAAAAAAAGACATCTCTCAGACAGCGCGCAAGTAGGCCTACCGAATAGTTTAAAATCGCGTGAATGTTTAAACTGGTAAGACTTGCAAATGGTAAGCTTTAGTTACTCATGATGCAATGCTGGCCCGATTATGCAAGTGACAATTCCGTCTATCCCGACTCCCGAAACGCGAGTGTATTATCGCCGCCTGCAGCGCGCTTAACGATTACCTTGTGCAACCCATTTAGAGAGACGAGAGATAGAAGACGCAGCGCCGCTGAATCACTCACGCTGTTTGTGAAATTGCGTCTCGCAGACAGTTTTAAAATGACTGATTTGATTTTATAATCTGTGTGGATTAATTTACCAATACAACCTACTACATGCTAAAGTGAATCAATGTTTGCGGGAATTTCCCGCATTATAAGTGGGAGATAAAAAATAGCCTTTTGGCTAATTCTGGCATATTGACAGAAATGTTTATTAATATGCACTGTCCCTGTAAAAAAACAACAACCAAAAAAAAAAAAAAAAGACTAGTTGCATTAATAATAATAACAATATAAGATTATTATATAACCAATAAATTGCTACAGCAATTGTATAAAGTGCACAGGTGTTATATGTTTATACTGTACAGTGTACATTCAAACAACAACAACAGTAATAATAATAACTATTATTATGATTTAATCAATCAATGATAATATTTAAACAACAACAGCAGCAATACTACTAATAATTATTATTTAATTATTTAATGAACATTGCTGTTGCACTATTTATAAAAAAATTAATATAAAAACTTTATCAAATTGCTGTTGCATTATTTATAAAAGCAATTAGCCACTCAAGACTGTGTTACAGCATTGTGCCATTCCTAGAAACACAGCGCTAACAGTGGGTAAAATCATTATAATACATCGTATCTCTGGGCTTATTGCATATTACATTTTGAATGCTATAATACAAAAAGCCTAAAACCGTTTTTTCCCTGTTTAGTATTTATAAAATATAGCTGAAGGTAACATTAAATCTCAATGCAATTTCTGCAAATGTGCAATACATAATATATGGCTATAAACACTTTATTGCATTGCACTCTCCCAATATAGTTTTATTGTATAGCTCTAAACTAACTGATGACGTTCGTTTCAGGACAACCACCTCATACATATGGATTTGCTATACAGTGAAATACAATAACACATCTCATCCGCCTCTTATCTTCCCACCCTTTTTCTCAGTCTGAATTTCCCCCTGTCACAAGAGATTTACTTCACTGATCTGTTTCATTTGCATTCCCACCTTCACTTGTGTTAAAAAGTGCTGATAGAGAGCTCTCTGCAGATGTGTGAATTAAACTGCCCCCTGTTTGCATCCAACCTCATTAGCCTGTCTCACAGTAGGACCCACCCTTCATACAGACACCCCTGCCTCACCCTCATCAGCTGTGTGAGACCACGCACGTTCAGAGCATATAGTGCCACTGACACCAAACAAACATGTTTTTCTGTGTCTGCGAGTTTAAAGTCCGCAAGGCACTGAAGCGTCTAGAACTGAACCTTTGTCTTTTGCACAATGCATTTAATTAAAAGCTGTTCCTGTGATTGTAACAGATTTATATTAATATGCAAATCGGGAACATCGGTTGAATTTTAACTACATCAAAATCCACTTAATTTGAGAGTAATAACATGGAGCCAGTGAAAAAAACAAAACAAAATCTTGTCCTTTATTTGGACATGCTGTCAGAATTTTTAGCACCCGATTCACTAAAGGAATCACACAAATCAGGTTTCGTCACAAATACGGCTGAGCACAGTTTGCATGTTTCGACTGTGGAGGATGCAGCAGACTAACTAAATCTGCCATGTTTTACTTGGACTGCATCACTTTAGAACTCTGCAATCCAGACAAATCAGGCTCTTTAACATGCAGATAACAGTGCATTGATCTGGGAGTATGCCTGGTTATAATGCTGCTATCCATCATTGGATCATCATTTGATGAATTACTTATGCCATGATCACTAGAAAATGGACACAAACATGCCATCTGCTTTCCACAGGTGGCAAATGCGTAATGTTAATTGCATTGACAGTAGAGCAGGGTTTTGTGAATAAAATGCAGTATACATTTTCATTAAAAAGTTTTTTTTTTAAGAAATTTATACTTTTATTCAGCAATGATGCATCAATTAGATCAAAAGTTACCTTTGAACTTCACAAACATGTCAACATCAAAATATCCTGATAAAAAATGTATCAGTGTTTCCACGAAAATATTAAGCAGAACAACTTCACAACTTCTTCTAAAATTGTTAACAACTTCTTAATAATAATAAATGTTTTACAAGCATCAAATCATCATATTAGAATGATTTCTGAAGGATCATGTGACACTGAAGACTGGAGTAATGATGCTGAAAATTCAGCTTTAACATCACAGGAATAAATTACATTTTAAAATATATTCAAATAGAAAACATTTTTTTGATCAAATAAGAATGGCCTTGGTGAGTATAAGACTTTAAAAAACACTTCAAAATCTTACATCAACATCAAACTTTTGAAGGTTATTGAATTATGAGCCTATAGAAAGGAGTTGTTAACTAGTTTAACCCGGCATTATCCTGTGTACATTTGGTTTGGTTAGTAAATGAAATGCAGGGTTTTGTACTGAAATACTGTCTGCACCCTTCGTGTTTGGCAAACCAACAGCTCCTCCATGAAGTATTGACAGAGAAGGATATAGCGATATCAGAAAGTCTAATGGATTTTTTTGTGTGCTTCAGTGGTTTATTTCCATAAAGTTTTGATAAAATGAATAAACACAACACACACATTCACCAAATTCAGTCGTTCTTTGGGTAATCTTAGCTTTCATTTATGTCCTCCAAGGACATACCTCCCCCTGCGGTCACTTTCATTGATGTCTTCACATGCTATTAGCTCTCTAATGGAACACTTTTCTCTCTCCATACATTACTGCAATCCCTTGCCAACTGGACGCAGTTTAGTCTGCCTGTCCTGTCAATAACAATGTCCACTGAGGAAACCACTAAATGAGAGGGCCGGTGGTTGGAAGAAGAGAGAAGAATGGGGTGAAAAGTTAAAGATACAGAGGATCTGTGGGAGGGAGAGTTAAAAAGAAAGAAAAAAGGTCCATCTTTTGTCTCCAGAGGCGTATGTGTTGTTGGCATCAGAGTGCTGGAAGTAAACTGTGTGGAAAACCTTTCTTGACTCTGACACCCCCACAAACAGTCTTCTCTCTGTGCTCATTTACCTGCTAGCAGAGGCCAGCATACTTTTGGGATTTCACTAGGAGGTGATTCAAGAAGAGAGAGAGAGAGAGAGAGAGAGAGAGAGAGAGAGAGAGAGAGAGAGAGAGAGAGAGAGAGAGAGAGAGAGAGAGAGAGAGAGAGAGAGAGAGAGAGAGAGAGACTCTTTTGATTTATACAGCCAAGCTAAACATTTGTCATCTATGTGTATTAGTCACAACAATCAGTTTAAAGAAATGCCTGTGTAAAGAAAGCCAAGTTTCATGCTAAATGCCAGAATGTTTTTATTTTTTATTTTTTTATCTTTTGCCAGTTTATGATAGGACAACATGATTAATAACCTGCATAAGTCAAGTGTACAAGATGGCATTGGTTCAACTCTTGACATACCTGTATGATTAAGCAAGCAAGCAAGCAAACAAACAAACAGGCAGCCAATGATCATCATGCCTTTTCATTGTTTGGAAAAGACCAACTTTGACATTTGGATAATCACTCCTTTTGTGTTTAATAGAAAAGAAACATTATGGCGGATTGATTATGACAGAATTTTTGACAATAAAACAAACAATGACCTGCAGAAAGTGTGACTAGATTGGAGTTTCAGCAGAAGAAAATACACCTTCTGTAGTGGCCCAGTCCGAGTCCTAACCTCAACCCGATTGAGAAGCTTCGGCATGACCTCCAGAGGGTGATTCACACAGACATGTCCAGAATATTGCTGAAGTGAAGTTGTTTTATTAAGTGGAATGGTGCAAAGTTTCTCCTGACTGTTTTTCAGGTTTGTTCAGCAAGGAAATACTTTCACATACATGAATGTTCAAAAGTTTGAGAAAGTATTTCCTTGCAGAACAAACCTGAAAAACCTGCCGAAGCTTCTCAATTTTTTATTCTCAAAAATTATGCTGAAAATTCACTTTTGCATTGTAATACTATTTCCCAATATTACTGTTTTTAGTGTATAATTGATCAATAAATGCAGAGACGAAAAAAAACAACAACAACAACAAAAAAACTATCCAACCCCCAAATTTTAAACAGTAGTGTACTTTTTCCCACACTGCACTGCAGGTCAGATCAGGTCGAATTTCATGACCAATTTATGCAAAAAATCTGCTGCAAGTTCACATACAGTACTTTTTCCTGCAACTCTTCATTTCTTATACAAGCCCTCTACATTGAGCAAGCAATACGACGTGACAAATCTGGGATGCTCTTTTAGTTTTGTTGCTACTGATGGTGTATAATCATAAGCACAGTTTAAAAGGTCAAAAATTCTTGAAAACAAAGTTATAGTTTTCCCACAAAGCATTTGTAGGACTATAACACAACAAATTAACGTGTGATCTTTAATGTGACAACAGCGAAGACTGAGAGCCTGTGAGACGAGATGCATGACCTTTGTCATCCTCAGCCACCGGCAGGTGATTGACCAGAATACTGAACACTCCAGACACTGGACACTGAAAATGTCAGACTGTCTTTGGCTAATTTTAATTGCAAAAACAATGCAGCTTCTCCAGACAGGCACACAGGTGTCATGATATGGTGGGTGCTTAATTCAAATTGAATCATGAGGTAAACAACTCAATGCGATTAGATTATGCTAAATGTTGAATTTCCATACTTATGGAGTTAAAGCAAATGTGGTTGGACGTAAAAAAAAAAAAAAAAAAAAATTGTGTTTTCAGTATTCTGGCCAAGCACCTACCGCATGCAGGATGAGGAAGGTCATGTTGCTCACCTCTCATGCTTTCAGTGTTTTCACTGTTGTCACAACATTGAACATTAGACATTAAATTATTCTGTTACTCTACGGACGCTCTGTGAGAAATGCATTTGTTTTCCAGGCCTTTCTGAACTGTGCTTATCATTATACAATGCAAGAAAGCAACCTGTCGGAACAAAACAAGAAGTGCTTTCTAGTTTTATCTCATCGCATTGCTTGTTCACATTGTAGACAGCATGTAAAACATTGTAAAGTTTTACAATGTGCCCAGTCATATCTTGGACTGGGCAAATGTCTTCTGTCCATTTATTATGTATGAACTTACTGTTTGTTCTTTACTGTTATTGTGAAGCGTCCTTGAGCTTGGGAAAGGCACTATATAAATTAAACATATTATTATTATTATTATTAAAGAACAGTTGCAAGAACTCTGATGTATAATGTATTTCTGCTTAAATTGGTCATAAAATTTACTAACAAAAGAAAAAAACAGTGTGCTGACATAACACGCAGCGTACATTCACAATGCAGGGGTGGGAGGGGAAGAGTATGTGAACCCTTGACTGGTCATGATGTCCAAATGGTTCCTCCAAATGTTTGCTTTTGGAACAGACTCGCAAAAAAAAAAAGTACATTTTGCACCAGTATGTTTGCAAAAGTGCATTATTAGGAATACTCCGGGGATGTCTGGTGTGAAATGCACTCTCGAGGTCATACCAAAGCATCTCAGGCAGGTCAACATCAAAACTCTGTCTGGGTCGCTCCAAAAGGTGTCTTCTTTTGCTGAAGCTCTTTTGTTCTCGACTTCCTCCTGTGCATTGGGTCATTGTCCTGTTGCATCACCCAGATTCAGTGCAGTCATCTTTGCAGGACGCCCACTTCTCAAGAGACTAAAACACTGCTGACCTTTCTCTGTTCATTTATCTCATTGTGAACGGATGATAGACAGTTGTAAGCAAGTCAACAATTCTTTGATGTTCCGAGGTCTTTTTTCAGACGATGCTTCCTTTGAAGCCTGACTTTGAATAGCTTTTGGAGGAATCGTTAATGTGGAGATTTCACTTTTTCCACTCTGCAATGTGAATGTTTTATCAGTCCAGGAGTGTGTCTCCCTCTCTCTCTCTCTCTCTCTCTGTGTGTGTGTGTGTGTGTGTGTGTGTGTGTGTGTGCACTAATGATGCAGGGAAATTAATTTTGTATAGCGGAAATAGTCTATGTTTGTGTTAGTAATACTTTGGGCAGCAGAAGCCACCAATCACTCTGAAAGTGCAATCATCCCCTGATAAAATGACCAGATTGTCCTCAGGATTTATATAGCACAGTCAGAGAGATTGTAGGGTGGGCAGGTGTGCTTTTTGTCCGTAAATTAATTCATTTTTGTAATATTTTCACATGATTTAATGTTGTATTATATTTATGCTGTCGGTGGAATGGTGGAATGATAGAGGGCATAACTATCAAGTGCCAAAACATGCATGATTTCAATGACTTGTGTGTTGCTACTACGTTACTACACACACACACACACACACACACACACACACACACACACACACACACACACACACACACACACACACACACACACACACACACACACACACATTTAAACCCTTAATAGTATTTGGCTGCTGCAGATGTTATTACTGTACTCTGTCATAAGTGGGTTTTCCACGTTAGGCCCTAATAGTGTGAGCATGCTGATGATAGAAAAACACAAACAAACACACACTTAGACTCCAAAATCACCCGTTGGCATTGTTTTCCTATATTCCTGGCTGTTATTGCTTTATATGTTCTGTTTGAAGACAAATTGTCCAATACAGCAATAAAGCAGCCCCTCTCAGGCACGTATAGCATTCAACCGCTCACTCAGAGACCCCCGTGACCACATACTGTATGTGTGTTAACGTGCAGAATCCATTCAGACAGATGGCATTCTGATTGTATATATTATTACTAGCGATTTGAAACATTGTGTGTTTAATATCAAACCACAACAGAGGGAGCATCTTCCCAGAGATGCCATTTACTGCCCTTCTCAATCCTGTTAGAGATGTTTAGAAAACTATAACTAAGGATTTATAAGCAATCAGACAGTATTGAAAACCAATGTTGTAAAAAAGTTTCAAGCAAGCTTTTAATCAAGTAGTTTTCAAAAAAGTTTTTTCCAAGAGCTGCTTTCAAATTACAAGGTTTGCCGTGTTTTAAAACGCTATAGTCAAAGTGTTTTATGGGCAGGTAAGTGGGTTGGCATTGCTTTTATATTTTTTTAAATAACTGCAGCATGCTGTTAGTAGCGGATTGGCCATAGACGGAAAGTATAGGCTAAAGTGTTTTTCCATTGATTCAATGTCACATTATTTTCAATGTGAGTTTTCTTTCAGTTCATATCTTAGATTGGAGTAGTATATTTGGTCCTGACAAACATATGATTAATGAACATTAGGTAAGTTATTGACTTAGCTTACTTTATAGTTTGACTTTATATAGCTTGACTTTAAAGTTAATGCACTTAGCAGTTTAAAAAAAAAAAAATCATCTTTCAAATATATTGCAAGCTGGAATGATTTCATTTCATGTCTATCCAAAATCAATACGAGGAACATTATGGAGAACATTCTGTATTTTCTGTTTTGTGTGTGTGTTATTTTTCTTTTAGGTTTGTTCTAGTGCAGTATTTGTAATCAATCCGAAACCCAATCCCTATTAGAGACACTGAAGAAACCCAATAGATTCCTCTTATTGCTTTATTGACTGTTGATTACCTTCACAAACATGTTGTTCCTCCAGCTTTCATATCAGAGCAGTTTTATTAGGTTCTGTTTTCCTGTAGATGTGCAGTGACTCTTTGATCACAGGGAGTTCAGAGGCATTTCAGCACAGCGTTGCTTTGGACTGTTTCATGTGCTCACGGCATCCTTTCAGATGTGTTCAAATGAACTTGGCTTTTTGAGCGCTGCAAGAGATGGACAGATGTTTGATGGCGGCGGAGCAGATTAAACATACTCTTTCTTATTCAAAGAACAGAAGAATGCAATAAAGAATGGGGGTAAAAGGAAACAAAGCATCATACAGACACAAGAGCATGATTTGATTATGCGTTTATTCAGCCATTCTGTTTTTTGATGTCAAGGTTTAAACATCAAGAAAAACAGGTCATAAAAGAATTAGCTTATCATTCCAATCTTATTATCGCTGCACTAGTTACCTGACTATAGACACATAATTTACATATGAATTTTGTATCTTATAAAAATTGCAGGAACTATTTTCTCACTGGCCCTGTGTCATGATTCCCGTCCTGTGTTTCCCTTGTCTTGTGTGCACTTTTGTTATTTCCTGTTCTGTGCCATGTTTTGTAGTCCTTTGTAGTCTTTCTTGTTTATTAGTCTCCCCAGGTGTTTCTGATTAGCCACGCCCCCTTGTTATCTTGTTTAGTTTGTTTGCCTCTGTATTTAAACCTCTGTGCTTTAGTTGTTGGTTGTCGGTCGTTGTTTGCTGTAGCTGTTTCCCTGGTCCTGTCCTGTGTTCTGTGTTCCTTCATTTGCCCTGGATTTTGCCCTGTTTGTCTCATTAAATTAGTGCTTGCACATGGATTCTCTCTCTGCTTCGTCCTTGCCTCATCGTTACAGAACGACCGACCAACAATGAATCCAGCAGCATTAAGGGGGAATCTCCAGCCAAGTAGGCGGCCACGCCTGATTCTGATTCCCAGGATGGCCGCTGCCATGACGCCTGAGTGTCTCCTGCCAAGAAGGCAGCCACGCCAGATTCTGGTTCCCAGGATGGCCGCCTCCACGTTTCCAGAGACTGTTCATGTCGCTTCTGCTGATGCAGAGACTGTTCACGTCGCTTCTGCTGATCCAGAGACTGTTCACGTCGCTTCTGCTGATGCAGAGACTGTTCACGTCGCTTCTGCTGATCCAGAGACTGTTCACGTCGCTTCTGCTGATCCAGAGACTGTTCACGTCGCTTCTGCTGATCCAGAGACTGTTCACGTCGCTTCTGCTGATCCAGAGACTGTTCACGTCGCTTCTGCTGATGCAGAGACTGTTCACGTCGCTTCTGCTGATCCAGAGACTGTTCACGTCGCTTCTGCTGATCCAGAGACTGTTCACGTCGCTTCTGCTGATCCAGAGACTGTTCACGTCGCTTCTGCTGATCCAGAGACTGTTCACGTCGCTTCTGCTGATGCAGAGACTGTTCACGTCGCTTCTGCTGATGCAGAGACTGTTCACGTCGCTTCTGCTGATGCAGAGACTGTTCACGTCGCTTCTGCTGATCCAGAGACTGTTCACGTCGCTTCTGCTGATCCAGAGACTGTTCACGTCGCTTCTGCTGATGCAGAGACTGTTCACGTCGCTTCTGCTGATCCAGAGACTGTTCACGTCGCTTCTGCTGATCCAGAGACTGTTCACGTCGCTTCTGCTGATGCAGAGACTGTTCACGTCGCTTCTGCTGATCCAGAGACTGTTCACGTCGCTTCTGCTGATCCAGAGACTGTTCACGTCGCTTCTGCTGATGCAGAGACTGTTCACGTCGCTTCTGCTGATCCAGAGACTGTTCACGTCGCTTCTGCTGATCCAGAGACTGTTCACGTCGCTTCTGCTGATCCAGAGACTGTTCACGTCGCTTCTGCTGATGCAGAGACTGTTCACGTCGCTTCTGCTGATCCAGAGACTGTTCACGTCGCTTCTGCTGATCCAGAGACTGTTCACGTCGCTTCTGCTGATCCAGAGACTGTTCACGTCGCTTCTGCTGATCCAGAGACTGTTCACGTCGCTTCTGCTGATGCAGAGACTGTTCACGTCGCTTCTGCTGATCCAGAGACTGTTCACGTCGCTTCTGCTGATCCAGAGACTGTTCACGTCACTTCTGCCGATACAGAGACTGTTCACGTCACTTCTGCCGATACAGAGCCTTCACCGCTGGTCCCGCCCAGCTCAGAGTCTTCTTCCCCGCTGGTCCCGCCCAGCTCAGAGTCTTCTTCGCCGCTGGTCCCGCCCAGCTCAGAGTCTTCTTCGCCGCTAGTCCCGCCCAGCTCAGAGTCTTCTTCGCCGCTAGTCCCGCCCAGCTCAGAGTCTTCTTCGCCGCTGGTCCCGCCCAGCTCAGAGTCTTCTTCGCCGCTGGTCCCGCCCAGCTCAGAGTCTTCTTCACCGCTGGTCCCGTCCAGCTCAGAGTCCTCTTCACCGCTGGTCATGCCCAGCTCAAGGCCCCCTTCATCACTGGTCCAGGACTCTTTACCGGGGAGCCTCCCCAAGAAAATTTGGGGGGGGGGGGGCAATACACCTCCGGACCAGCCCGATCCGCCAGGACCGCCAGAGGGGTGGTCTCCTGTTCCACCCTGGATGCCCGAAGGGTCGTCTCCGCCCTGGCCGCCCGAAGGGTCGTCTCCGCCCTGGCCGCCTGAAGGGTCGTCTCCGCCCGATGGGTCGTCTCTGCCCTGGCCGCCCGATGGGTCGTCTCCTCCCTGGTCGCCCGATGGGTCGTCTCCTCCCTGGTCGCCTGCACTGCCTGATCCGCCCTGGCCGCCCGATGGACGGTCGTCTCCGCCCTGGCCGCCCGAAGGGTCGTCTCCGCCCTGGCCGCCTGAAGGGTCGTCTCCGCCCGATGGGTCGTCTCTGCCCTGGCCGCCCGATGGGTCGTCTCCTCCCTGGTCGCCCGATGGGTCGTCTCCTCCCTGGTCGCCTGCACTGCCTGATCCGCCCTGGCCGCCCGATGGACGGTCGTCTCCGCCCTGGCTGCCCGATGGACGGTCGTCTCCGCCCTGGCTGCCCGATGGACGGTCGTCTCCGCCCTGGCTGCCCGATGGACGGTCGTCTCCGCCCTGGCCGCCCGATGGATTGCCTGCTCCGTCCTGGCCTCCCGTATTACCACAGTCTCAAGGTCCTCTTCCGCTCCACGGACCTGGCCCCCCATCCCGCCCCCGAATCCGCCTCTGGGCCACCTCCCATCTGGACAGTTTTGGAGCGTCTGGAAGCCGCTCTTTGGGGAGGGGCTATGTCATGATTCCCGTCCTGTGTTTCCCTTGTCTTGTGTGCACTTTTGTTATTTCCTGTTCTGTGCCATGTTTTGTAGTCCTTTGTAGTCTTTCTTGTTTATTAGTCTCCCCAGGTGTTTCTGATTAGCCACGCCCCCTTGTTATCTTGTTTAGTTTGTTTGCCTCTGTATTTAAACCTCTGTGCTTTAGTTGTTGGTTGTCGGTCGTTGTTTGCTGTAGCTGTTTCCCTGGTCCTGTCCTGTGTTCTGTGTTCCTTCATTTGCCCTGGATTTTGCCCTGTTTGTCTCATTAAATTAGTGCTTGCACATGGATTCTCTCTCTGCTTCGTCCTTGCCTCATCGTTACACCCTGAGAACAGGTGACACTGGTATGACCCGGCTCATGACATATTTTGGCAGTGGGAGGCTTGTTTTAGATAGCGCTGGCATTTTGTTCCCAGGATGTTTACCACCATTTCCTCCAGAAAAACCTGTGGCTGAAAAAGTGAGAGGAAAGGTAGATTAATTATTAACAAAAAAGACAATATTGAAGGGGTTTGGGGGCTTCATTGGCACCATTTATTTTCAAGCATGTTAATGGCATATTTTTATGAATGAAGACCAGTATCACTGATATAGCTACTTATGTCTCGATGAAATTTTATTTTTCCAAAATTTGAAACATTTATTAGGCTTAAAAATATATAACAACTTTTAATTTAAATGAACTTAAAACAATCCTCACTTTAACCCATAATAAATGTCATATTTACCTGTACCTTACCTGTCTAACCGATGTGAATTATATAGAAATTGAATAGAAATTGAATACGTTTATAAAACAGTCCGCACTGCATAAATTATAAATGAGGAAAAATAGATTAATCCTTAAGCGTTGAGCAGTTAGTAATTTTCTCTGTTCCCATTGTTCTTTGGTTAACTTTACCGCTGCTGACAGGATCTCACGCATCTCATTCTACTCTTTACTTCCATTTAAGATTGTATTTAACTCATTTGACTGTTCTTGTGAAGATACTCGACAAAACTGACATTTTGGCATAAATTTGGCATAAAGCTCGTTCCAGCGCGAAAGAGAACTCGATGGCGCGCTGTCGACTGCGATACTGGCGCGCGTCTTTCTGTGTGTGTGTGTGTGTTTCAGGAGGACATTCACTGACAGCGCGTTCTCTTTTGTCTTCTCGCGCATTGATAGTTTAAAACATTTGCGTGAAGGAGAGCATGATCATATAACCCAAAGGATGACAGAAAGAACGGACGCTGCGATAAATATTTTAACACGTTAAAGCTGGACAAAAATTAATCGCATGCGTTTACGTTGACAGCACTAACGTTAGGCTACTTGTCATACATTGCTGACAGAAAATGCTGCTTAAAGTGGACTCGTTTTCATGGTAGGCCTACCTGCTTCTGATAGGCTTGTAACGTTAGTAGAGCTGCGTTCCTTTCATATGATTGGTAGGTGAAATCAGTTGACTCGAAAATATTAAACCGCATGCAAGTTCCAAATTTATTTATTTATTTTTCTTCCTCACGGCCGCACGCCGGAGATCCGGCACGGTGCCGTAATACTTTAAGCCCTGCATTAGTCAATATTTTTATAAATTGAATCCTGTAATACATTCATTCAAATCACCATTTGTGCATATTTGCATGCCTTGCTTCTCTCAAGGTTTCTTCTTCATCTACATAAACGTCTTTCCCACCGTCGCCTTTGCCTGACAAAACCCCTAGCGAGCAAGGCAGTGTTCTTTGTAGCTGCTTTCCAGTGATTTAGAATGTACAAAGTGCTATAGTATAACATTGAATTTAATTGAATTTAATTAAACTCCTTTTAGGCCAAGTGTGAACGGGCATATTAAACACTTAGACTTGTGACTTGAAAAGCGCCAGGCTCTTTCTCTCTCCCTCTTCCTGTCAGACAATAGCAAGTGAGTTGCTTTGTTTTGTGTTGAGAGCTGTGCTGCCACAGGTCTGCTTTCCTGTTGTCACTCATGGGCGTCCTCTGTCCCTGACCCTATCCTCTGCCATCACATCCAATTAAAATGTGACAATGGCCACCTTCACCGCATCCAGAACACCATCTACTGACCATCATTGCTGACATACACACTCACACTCGAGTCCTCATTGAACTCCACAGGGAATTTTTCTCATTGGTTTTCTTACTCATTTCACACGTTTCACACTTTCAGGCCAAACTGCGTGTCAAACTGCACCAGCATTATTATGTTGGTAAATACAGGAAGTGCAGCCAGGATGTTTATAGCCTTCCATAAGATGTTTATAGCCTTCCATGGCCTCCCATCAAAAACATCTTCTTTTTTTTTTTTTTTTTGCAGTTTTGGATATAAGAATAAAATTGTCATTGTTCACAAGCTACGAGCTACTTCATCATTGACCAACAATAGAAGAAAAGTAAGTTTTTTTCCAGCAGTGAATTGTATGTAAATATCCACCCTATCCAGTTTTCCTTTTTATAAAGTATTCTAATATTACTTCGAAGTGAGAAACCACTGGAATAGATTCAGTTTGTGATTGTCCGAATGAATCAAACTGAATCATAAACAATTTCAGATTTTAAAAAAAAACAAACAAAAAAAACGGTTTGACCAAAAGTGATTCTTTTTTATTTATTTATTTGGCATCGCTTGTTCTGTTTCTAAGCAGCTGATTGAAAACTCACAGGACATAACTGCAGAATATTATCAGGGAATATGATTCTCATGCTGGTATAAAATAATCTGGACCATCAGACATGTATTTATCTGTAATATTTTACTAGGGCACAGAGTTTGTCACATTTCGTGATTAGGGATGGTTGATGATGGTCAATAAGTAATGCAAGAAGCTTGCCTAGTTTATTTAAATTTGTTTTTGTTGTTTTGATATTTCAACAGTGGTACTTAAATTAGTGTGCTCTGCTTTGGCTGTTGCATCGCTGCATGGTAAAACACTCTCAAAAAGTTGTTAATTCCCTTGATAAAAGCACGTCTTTGGCCATTGTGTCACATCTCAAGCTGTTTTTTTTTTTTTTTTGGTGGTAAGTGTTTTAACGGACGCTTCAAGTTAACAATAGTTATACTTTTGAAAACCATACTGTTTCACTTCTACAAACTCTGTCTAGTTGTTTTTGAGTGCAAGAACATGTCCGCTGAGAAAAGTGTCAAACTGGAGTCTTCCAAACCTGAAATCAAAGTAATTATTCATGGCTTCCTTAAGACTACCAGTGGTTAAAGCAACCCACAGACCAGTATTTTGAATATAGTCTTACACATCCTTAATTTGAGTTGGAGAGGAAAGTATGAAAAAGCAATTTGTTCACTTGAACCACAGGAGAGAGAAGCGAACCTCTTCATCCTTCTCACTGACAGTGCTGTCAGATGGCCTGTTCCAGCTGCTCTGGTTGACAGAGAGTGACACTGAAGCCCATCTCTCACTCTCCGGCTCTGTTGTCTGCTCTGTTCAACCAACCCACTAGGGTGCAACAGTGCAACTGTGTGACGTAAACACACCATTGTTCCCGCTAAAGACCTCTTCATCTTCCTTTTCAGAAACTCCTGTCTCAGTATAAAAGCCGGGTCATCATGGATCTGATACTCAGTCCTTCATGAAAACAAATTATAGGGGGTAGTAATAATAGTTACGCACATGTGTAGCTGTGAAATCAGACTGGCATCCGCTAGCAACCTGTTGAGCACAGAGCTTTAGCCCCTAGTAGACCAGCAATAATTTAACACACACTTTTATCCAAAGCACATTACAGTTAACTTATTACAAGAACAATCTGCAGGATAAGCGCCTCACTCAAGGGCACACTCCTGGTGCTTTATGGCTCGCTCTTAGAATGGATCAAACCAGCAAACCTTTGGATATCAGCCCACATGCTGTAGTCAGCAACATCATCTTTTTATGGAGGATCCTTATACTGTTAGTGAAGGGTTAATATGGTCACTTTATGGAATTCATTTTACAGTTTATGACTGCATTTTGAAGGGTGAGTCCTTCTAATTCATTTTGTAACCTCATATGTCTTCAGTGTCACATGATCCTTCAGAAATTATTCTAATATGTTAATTTGCTGCTCATGAAACATTTATTATTATTATTATCAATGTTCAAAACAGTTGTGCTGCTTAATACATTTGTGGAAATCGTGATGATGATTATTATTTTTTTCAGAATTCTTGATGAATAGAAAGTTCAAAGGAACAGCATTTATTTGAGATATCATTTTTTGTAACATTACAAATGTCTTTACTGTCACTTTTGATTCATTTAATAATTAGAATAATAATGTAATTAGAATAAAAGTATCAATTTCTGGTAACACTATTTTACAGTATCCTTGTTACACATGATACATGTAGTAACTATTGTAATTACCCTTAATTATGCATAATTACATGTAACTAACCCTAATCCTAAACCCATTAGTAAGTACATGCAGTTAATTATTATTACTCAGTACTTAAATGTATAAGTACACTGTTACACTGTTGTTACATTGTCAAAATAATGTGTAACCAAATACAGTGTAACCCAATTTCCCCAAACTTTTGCATGGTATTATAAATTGTATATGTAACTTGTATAGCAGTCTAAATTAGATATTAAGAATTATTACAGAGTTATACAGAGAGACAATACACAAGTTAAATTTGCAACAACGTTTGTAACAGAATGTAGCAATATAAAGAATAGTTCAACCAAAAAATGTAAATTCTGTCATAATTTACTCACCCATAATTCCACACCTGTATGGCTTTCTTCCTTCTGGATCAGTGTTGTTTTGGACCCAGTTATATGGGCAAAAATATTCTCCATATTATCTTCTATTATGTTCCACGAAAGAAAGAAAGTCATGCAGGTTACATGCGAGTTTTTGTGCTTTAGGGAAGCACACAGAGTTATTGACTGATGCCCATGTGCTACGTTTCCCTCCAACAACTAATTACAAACCGCTAAGCAACATGCATCTCTGTAACCTGCACAGCTTGGCCTGATCTCAAATCAGTGCTGAGCCCAGATGATCCATGTAATACAAACACTCTCTCAGTTGAGTTTCATCAGCGCAAACGACTGTCTGCACCTCTTAATGCACTTCGCTTGCAATCATTTTTCATTTGTGTAATTATAAACACCGCCACTCTGAATCACACAAATGAGCTGAAGTGTGTGATAGCTGGAGTGCTGCGCATTATTAAGACAGCGTTTGGGTTTTCCACTGGTTTGTAAGAGGATCCCGTTATGCTGATGTTAACCCTTGTGCATCAATTAAAAAAAGTTACACATAGGTCCTAAAAAAAAGTAAAAAAATTAAAACCAAAAAAAGTTATATAGGTTTGAGTTTATGAAAATGATTTATGAACATTATTTTATATACAATTTATATTTTATGAAACATGTTGAACTCTAAAACGGCTAGAAAATCACAGCCATACATCTAAACAAGTTGTGTTCCAAATTTGAGGTTGATATCTCAAAAAATGAGCTTTCGGTAAGATTTTGTTTGGCCGCAGTTACAGATTTTCCCCATTGGATGCCAGCAAAACTCCACTGGTCACACGGTGGTTGGCTTTGTTTTTTGCAGTTGAGTTTTTCTCTCTCACATATAATTTTTTTATTATTATTTTTTTTTTATTACACACATACAAACCACACCCATACCAACAGACCCACACAATTATCGCTGCATAATTTATCCAATTGGCTCTATAATATGCCGAAGCAGAAAACAGGAATAAAGCGAGTATTTGCTTTATAGGCCAAACCTGAAAGAATGGCACCATCTGATAAAAAATAGTACAAATTTAAATTTTGAGGCCTTGCCAGTCTATTTTAAATGGCCCTGGGATTAAAAATGGCTGTTTTAATGGGTTTCAATGCGGACATTTTTGTCCTTAAGGTCCTGAGAGGAACTATTTTGTGTACCTAGTGCAAAATAGATTTTTTAAAAGAAATTGGGGTGAAATAGTAAAATTCCAATAAAAATATACCTGTGCCAAATTTTATTCAGGTAGCACAGGCAAAGTTATCAAATAAACAAAACCGAAAAAGACAAAAATGTCCATAAGGATGCACAAAACCCTATTCAGACAGCAGGATTAGGACTGGATTTGGAGCAGGGTAAAGTGTATCTGTCCTTAGAGAGGGTGGATATGCAGTGAGAGAGAGAGAGAGAGAGAGAGAGTGTGAGAGAGAGAGAGAGAGAGAGAGAGAGAGAGAGAGAGAGAGAGAGAGAGAGAGAGAGAGAGAGAGAGAGAGAGAGAGAGAGAGAGAGAGAGAGAGAGAGAGAGATCTGGTTGTTATAGGAACAAATGATGGCATGAGTTTGCCGAACGTTTGTCACGTTCAGTTCAATGTGCTGTTCTTGTGTCACAGCAGAGCTCAACTCTAGACCTGAACCCTCTTTATCAAGTGCTCTTAAATGGTGTGCTGGCAGAACTCTGTGTGTCAGTCCTTTCCAAAGGACCCTCAGGATGGGAGATTAAAAATATTATAATACGCCCCTGCTCTGTTTTAGAGGTTGTAAGAAAGTTTTAAGTGCTCTTCTGTGAGCGCCTCTGCCCTTGATGGATGGCAAAATAGCTAAATATTTGCATTGTGAACCATTTGTGTGTGTGTGTGTGTGTTTCTGTGTCCTGTGTTGAAGAGATGACTGGAGATTAGCACAAGGACAGACTGAAATGTTCTACACTTGGTTATGTCTATATTTATGTTTTCTTGTACATAATATCTGCAGTGTTACTGCACTTTTTGCCTGTTTGTACTGTCTTGTATTGCTCCGTCCTATGACCCACTCTCTTGTTTTCTACTGTGCTCAATTTCACATCTATTTTCTTCAAGCTGCTAAATCACGTTTCAGTGCCCCCGCTCTGCCCCTTAAGTGTCCTTGTGTTGCATGACTTGGGCCCCTGGTAAAACAATAATTCATTCTCTCTTGTACACCTATATATGTAGAGTTCAGATGCAAAAGCCTCTAAGTGCCATCTGAAATTTTCTTCTAGAATGATAATTTTTATCAAGCTCGTTTATTTCAGTTCAGTAATTTCACTTAAATGACAATTAATAGGTAATCTCCATTGCCATTTAAGTGAAATTACTGAACTTAAATATACGAGCTTGATAAAAATGATCATTCTAGAAGAAAATTTCAGATGGCATTTAGAGGCTTTTGCATCTGAACTCTTCATATATATCCTGAATCACAATAATACTTGAGAATCTTGTGGGACTGTAGTGGTTTTCGGTCATGACCTGAAAATAGGTCACATGTCTGTTCTGACCAATTAATAAAACGCAATTAGTACAGCAAAATAACTCTGTAGAGCAAAAAAGAAAGAAAGAAATATATATGTGTCATATATAGGCCTATATACTGTATATATATGTTTCATGTTAGCTATTAAATTAACTATAATGTTAACGTGCAGAACCTTATTATAAAGTGTTTCCATGTTTGTTTGTGTGTTATGTTGCAAAAGCACTTGGGATCCTCTCTGGTATACCAAGCTACTTTACTTTTTGTTGGTGTTTTCAAGTACACATGTATAAACAAGCAGTGACCTCTGACCAGTGACCTATGACCTATGACCACCATTACTGTGTGTATGTGTGTGTAATGTTAGGCTCCTGTGAGACTCTGATCATTCGAATCTCATTACCAGGCTCTTCACCAGGTGAACTGACCTACATGGCACACAGGTACCCAACATTATTAGCCCTCATTTCTGCACCTCACCTCTACAACAAAAACAAACACACAGACACAGACACACACACACACACAGGTACAGTTACATAAGGTATAGTCTTTCCTTCATTAGAGAGCTGAACGTTCACAGCAGACTCTCTTCCGTGAGCTTCATGCCTGCGGTGAATGGTGAGTTTTGGGTCCTGAACTCACACTGCTCATTATATCTAACCACCACACTCCCACATACTCACTGCACAGTATCCAGAAGAGATACACACTCATACCACATTCAGTCATTCTGCTCAAGTATACACCTCTCCAAATGGCTTTTTAAAATGAATCTTGTTCATAACAATAACTGGTAATTTAGACAAACAAAACAAATGTGGACATTATCCTGAAAGGACCTGTATAAAAGTTTGCGATCAGTAAGATTTTTTTTCACACACAGAATTTAACACATTAAATTGATCAAAAAGTAACAGTTATGATATTTACAATGTTACAAAAGATTTATATGTCAAATAAATGTTTTTCTTTTGAACATTAGTTAATCAAGTAATTCTGAAAAAAAAAAAAAAAAGTAACACGGCTTTTAACATTGATAACACCAAGTAATGTTTCTTGAGCTGTAAATCATAATATCAGAGTGATTTCTGAAGGATCATGTGACACTGAAGAGTCATGATGCTGAAAATTCAGCTTTGACATCACTTGAATAAATTACATTTTAAAATTAGAAAACAGTTATTTTAAATATTATTCATATTTAACAATATTGCTGTTTTACTGTATTTTTAATCAAATAAATGCAGCCTTGGTGAGACAGACTTAAATCTTCCAAAAACATGAAATAACTTACCAACCCCAAACTTTTGAATGGTGTAGCCTACTTACAGGGATAGTTCATCCACAAATTATTTACTCATCCTCATGTTGTTCCAATCCGGTATGACTTATTATTATTTGTTGTTCAAAACATCTTCTGTGAAAGAAAGTCATATATTTATGGAAATGGAAGTTGCCAATTAGAAGAACATTGTAGGAAATGTATTCAAGTAACTGATATTAAATGTGCTTATTAAATAAAAATTGCAAGGTAACATCATAAATAATATCAAGACAACCTAGATAAGTGGATGTTAGGAAATGTAAGAGCTGTTAGCTCAAAAAATGCTCTGAGTGATTCAGTGATTGAATGTTTACTTTTGTGGCCTTGGGAAACAAAAGTAAACTAAAGAAATTAAGCCACGATACTACAGGAATAGTCTACAACAAAATAGAATTAAGATATGAAATATGTATTTGTAAAGGGGCTGCATAGTCGCTCTGGGCGATGCATAATTGCTTGGATTTCCACCAGAACTGAAATAAGGAGAATTTCCTTGCTCGCCTCTGCCTAAATAATAATAAATCACAAATTAATGTCGAGAGCGATGTATGTTTTCACATTGTAGCTGATGATTTTATATGTAGTCGTGTTTTTAAAAGATCAGTTTTGCAGATATTCACTCAGTAAATAACGTTAGCGTTGTTATTTTCAGCCATTTTCATGAGCACATCTGGTTCTTTTTATTGATTCACAACTCCCAAGAACATGATATTAAACACATGGCACCTTGGTAAAATTTGTAACTTCATTTTATTGGCTTCTGGACACTACATCTGCTAAAAATGACAAATATGAAGATTTCTGCAGGACATTGGGAGACTTATATCTCATGAACAAATCATATTACACATTACTTGTATTTTGCAACTTTCATAGTTTAAGAATGTATCATATATTTCCAAAACACATGGCTCACATGGACAGTTTCTTCCGGTTAGATTTCCCAGTTGAAGCCATTGTGTGTTGTCCGGGTCACTTATTTGTTTCAGATTAATGATTTGTAAAACAAATGTGAACTTTGCAAACCAGTTTTTGATATCTCCATGATATCTAGCTAATATCTCCATCATCTCAACGTCGGTTTCTTTTTTAGTTTAAAGTCTCTCGTTCACTGTCAATGGGTAGGTTTTTTATTTTATTTCACTTTCACCTACTGGTTTGAGTTCATGCTGTGTCATTTTAAATTCTGAATTAATTTCAATTGAGCATGCTTTCCTGTCCCTTATAACTTTCTGCACTGTTTTTAACCCCCCGGACAAGAAATTTAACACACCTTTTTCCATGCATTTACAGCTCAACATGCTCCTTCTTGGCACAGATTGTTGAATGTGTGTGTGTGTGAGAAAGAAGAGAGATAATCTTTCTACACAGTTGTGTTTAATTAACTTTGGTCTTGCCATTGTTCTATATCTCTGTATGTATGTGTTTTCATTTTCCTCCCTAATTCAAAAACTTGTTGAAGGTTTTGCTCAATGATTATTATTATCCCATTATTTTCTCTTTTTCTCTGGTGTTTATTTGCTGGTTTTTAGATGCTGCTACACCACTCTGCTGCCAAAAAAAACATTTTGTTACAGTCATTCAGAATTTCTTCTGTAATTGGACTAATAAAACATATTTTACGTCAAACATAAATGGCAAGTATTTCATTCATTTATAGTACCATATTTTCTAGAAAATAAGTCACACCGGATCAAAATTTACCATTTATTTGCCATCTGGAGCTTATATAAACTCAGGAGCTGTGTCCAAAATCACCCCCTATATCCTTAAAGAGGGCACTATTTGAGGGGACAGCCATTTGTAGTGTTGTCTGAAACCATAGTGGACGTTATCGAGTGCACTCAATCACAGCTAGAGAATACCCATCCATGGAATCATCCATCCGTCCATTTTCCAAACTGCTGGTCCAATGTAGCTACAGCGTAATATCATACTGGTATACATTTCTTTTTAATTAGTTATTAAATTGTTTTATTAAGGTTTATACATAGTTTCCATGACAGAGTTCAAGATAAATATTTTCATTTTACTACTGGAGCTGCCAGATTGCTTAGTTTCAAATAATTATTAAAAAGCAAGCACAAACTATGCAAAAGCAGCAGCCCTTCCGGTGCACTCAGTGTCCGAATTCACTCACTCTTTTTCATTCACTCCTTCAAATGGACTATGTTAGTGGAATAGGGACTGGTGAATGAGGGTATGGGGGGGTTTTCGAACACAGACAGGTAATAGACAAACAAGACACACCTGGACAGAATCGGGGAAATAATCATCAAGAAAACTACAAAGGACAACAAAATGTGGCACAGGAAACAGGAAAAGAACAGGGCAGAATGCAACCTAAAAGTCCAAATAACAAAAACACAAGGTACACAGAACCGGAAATACGTCACAGTATCTGTGTATAAATGGTAAGTGGACTGCATTTATATAGCGCTTTCACAGACCTATGGCCACCAAAGCGCTTTACATAGCCTCACATTCACCCATTCACTCACTAATTCATACATGCAAGGTGCCATCCAGCTCGTCGGGAGCAGCTGGGGTTAGGTGTCTTGCTCATGGACACCTCGACACTTGGTCAGGTGGAACCGGGGATTGAACCACCAACCTTTCGGTTTGTAGACGACCTACATGAACCACTGCCGCCCCACAAGACACATTGTATTATCACATTCAGAAAAAATGTAAAAGACCGGTAAATAAAGCGAAACATTTAAATACATTATAAACAGTATACAGATATATTATAGTTCCCCTCACTCCACAACAAACCCTTTAAATGTAATGGTATTCTGAACACAACAAGAGTGAAAAGTACAAGTATAAAACAATCGTAAAACAAATGTATTGAATGTGAAAATGAAACTAGTATGGGAAAAGCGCTATACAAATAAACTTGGGCTTGCATACCACTCCGAATCGACACAAATCCAAATGTGTGCACTTTGTGTATGTGTTGAGTGCATTATATAAATTGCTTTGGAATATAAGTTACAGCATGTTTGAGATGAAAAAAACGTGTCATATTTCAGAAAATACAGTCGATTCTTTTTGTCAGTGTGAAATGAACTGATTCTTTCCCCTTCTGCCGTCATTGTTACAGCTCATGTTCTTGTGGTGCCATCAGCCAATCAGCATTAGTATGATGTTATTTTCCTGCGGCTATGGCTTAGATGACTGGCTTGTGTGTTCATGAGGAAAGATGCGGGTTTGAGCAACTGCTATTGAGATGAATAGGAATGTTGAGACCAATCATCAACTGAATATCACTAAAGCTCTTCCCTTCACAGAACGACCAATCTCCAGTCACACATCCCTAAAACTCCTCCTATTATCACCCTACATCCAGAGCACTTCCAAGTGACAGCTTAAAAGTTGATTACACTCCTGAGTAGCATTAATAATTCATGTCTTTTGGCAGAAACAAAATAATAAAATGCATTAAACATTTATATTCATTCATTAAAACTAAAAGGATAGTCTCAATTTAACTGTATAAAGTATTCATGGTCTCTAGCGTCAGCCCAGGGCACCAGATCAGATGTTGATTTAGCGACCTTGCTATGGTTGTGTATTGTGCTAAATGTTTGTCATTAATCAGTATCTCTATGTGCAATCACACTGTTCTCAAGTCCCAACCGCCTTCACTGCTGTGGTTGCAGAAATACTTCAATATGTAATCAGATGCATTTTCCCCCTCAGGATTTAATAAGAAGTGGCAAATGGTTGTATATGCTTTTGGACTCCTGTACATGTGGCTTTAATTATGCCTGATTTGTGTCTTGGGCATAAACTGTGATTCATCCAAATGTCTATTTTTCTCATTTCATCCTCTGTGTTCTTCATAATAAAAACTCCTCTGTTTTCATCATCTCTCCTCAAACCTGTTATTGCAGCAGTCTTAAATGTGAGAGGCTGGGCTTTTTGCATCAACTGTAGCTTTCTCCTAGCCATTTGTATCATTTTGAATTGTCATAATATGCATCATCATGAATGCTTAACTTGCTTTGCCAAATCTACCCTTGAGATAAAAATGCTGGTTGCTAAAATAGTCAGGTGTGAGAATGGGCAACACCAGTTTTTTTTCTGTTCTGTCCCATTCCAAGAACCATTAAGGCAAATACACCAATACAAATACTGTTATTAAACTGAAAGAATTATGGGAATAAAATGGCAACTTATAGCCATTTAACATTAAATCATTAAATTAAAGTATTAAATTGGCCTAAAAGTCCTTTTTGTTTTTTGTTGTTGTTTTTTCCCCCCATTCATTAACAATTATAGAACATTAACTACATTTAACATGAGAACATTTACATTTAACTATAATATATATTACTAATTTTAACAACTATTATCAAACACCACAATACATAGATGTATTAATTGAAGTGAAATCCTCCAGATGATGTTGCTTGTCAGTCACTTGAATGTCTCTGTGAATGAGTCATGTGACTCTGTGTTCACATGTGCAGAAGAAGAAATAGTTAAAGGGATACTTCACTGATTAGCATTAAGCTTTGTATCAGTAGAAACCCGGTAGTATTTTCAAATGACCGTGCTTCCCTTCCTCATGTCCCCCTGAGACCAGAGATTTCTGTATTGTGTGTCTGGAAAAAAAACCTCTTGTGGCACATAAATCGTCATTTAGCATCATCGGAGGCTTTTTTGTCCAGAGGCTAGAGACTACAGCCAGTAGTAGGAGCTCGTTCCGCATGTTTTCAACCCGCCCATAGAGTTTGGGATCTCACGATAAAACAGCGTCTTTTCAGTTTCGAGTCAACTAGTTGCCTAGTTGTATCATTTCTTCCGATACGGCCCTCTGCCCTCTGCCCGTGGCTTGGGTTGCAAGGGAAGCGAAGCAAGTGCATTCTGGGAGTTGTTGTCTTTCATCCACATGAGCCAAAAATACATTTTCTGGCTTTTCTCAGTCTAGAAGGCACCAACTTCTAAAATAATTTCACATTTCTACTACATAAATGACCCAATTTAAATACACATTCATCTTTCCAGCAGTGAAATATCCCTTTAATATCCTACAAAACTATTTGCTATACGTAAGACTTTTAAATGTTTTTGAATGAAGTCTTTTATTCTCAACAAGGCTGCACTTATGTAATCAAAAATGATTAAATGTCACATGATGCTTTAGAAATCATGTGAAATCAAATTTGCCGCTGGCACAACCAGCAATGTAAGTTTGAGAGGTGGCGCCCCGACACGACTTGCTTTACGGCACGACGTCACATACATCAACAACATATGAAGCAGCCTCTATGGAAGACACTACTTTCAAACTTGTGATATACTTTAATGCTAAATAATAAAATAAATTATATTGAAAACCACTTTGGATCAGTATTTTCATGTAAAGATCGATCTTCATTTTGAAGATATCGGTTGAAAAGAAACCTTTTTTCACGTCTCATAATTGTGTCTGTCATATTTTGAGTATTTACAGTTCATTTATCTTGTGTGAGTGTAATTCTCTGAGAAACTGAAGTCAATTCATTGATTTTGTTAACCTTTCAGAGCCTGGCAAAAATGTTTGATGCTTTCATCAGGAGTGCAGGCATTTGTTTCGATGTCTGTGATGCCTTGTCCTTTATATCCATTAGTCTTAGTCTTTCTGGATGTCTCTTTGTTTCTTTCTACTGTAAGGCAGAACATCTTTGATTTCACTGTTTTTAATGCTGTTCTAATGCCAGTTTTTAGTTTTCAGTGATAAAAGTACTTAAATGATACATGTTTTTTTGACTGTGATGTTTTTTGATACTTCTCATTCTTCAGTTTTCAAATATTTCAAGTGAACAGAAACTTTCCAACTTTCACTGTGTATGTACATGTGTCCAAACCTCTTAACTTGTACTCATCAATACTGCAGGCTTTAAATAATGATCAGACAACTCTTAAAGTCACAGTGCATGAAATTGGAAGGAGAGGACTGAGGAGAGTGAGGGAGTGAGTGAAGCAGATGAGTGGAAACAGAATGTTTGTTAAGAGGACATGCTGTTAAAGTGATGTAACGTTACCAGACTAAATCATGCTGACTGTACCAATGAAAGACTTTAGCAGCAACTACAGCAGAAATAACTTTAGTATATTTCTATTATCAGAAATCATAACCAAATGACAACCCAACAGTCAATAACAGTTCTATATTCTTTGCCTATGAAATCACGTTTTGAAGTCTATTTCTGTCAGCATGTGCAGCATGGCCCTCTTATCTGCTCCTAAATCTGTTTTTAGTGAATTTAAAACATTTAAAATGTACAGTCTTTTAAAATATACTCACATGTATATCTATTTTCCCACAATCATACTCTGTCTAGAATGAAAATGCTCCTCCAATTATCACCGGAACTTATTTGAACTTACTCAAAGCTGACTATTTCATAAGGTAAATTTATAATCTGAACTCATTGGTGGCCTGATTGAAATCTGCTGAGAGTTACAGTAGTTTCAGCAGATTTATATCTAGTAGTAAACTTTATCTGCTGTCTATCTCTCTGTCTGTGTCTAGCTGCAGTCATAAATCAGAGCTTGTTATTAGCCCTATCGTTGACCTCTGTGGATGCAACTGCTTAGCCTGTCTCCACATGTTCTATTTGTACACACACTGACGACCTGGCCCTGTGTGCTTAGATACAGAGATATTGATTTAGAGGATACTTCTGTGCAATTTACTACATATAGAGTACAGTCTGAACGATCCAGAACAAAATGACAGTGGCTGCATACACATCTCAGATCTATATAACTAGCAGATTGGCAGAATGAGTATTTGATCTGAATCCCAACGTTTAACCAAAAAGCATTTGAAAGAAAGAAAGAATGCGCAGTCTGTTTTAAAGTCTCAGGAGTACTAAATGGCAGTTGGATACTGAATGAAGTACGGGGCTTCTTTCAATGGCTTGCTGCTTTCAATTTTCATACTTTGCAGCTTTTTCCCCCTGTATAATTGAGGTGTCATCTAATTGGTTAAGATTGCTGTAAATCTACATAAATTGACTCTACATGGGCAGAGACTTTAAATGACTCTATTTAGTTTAAAGGGAAAGTGAACCTAAAAATAAAAATTCTGTCACCATTTTCTCAGGTTCATGTCATTCCAAACCCATGTAACTATGTTTCTTCCATGAACACAAAACCACTTTTATGTTATGTTTATGGTGTTTTTTGTAACTTGACACCTCCAGTCCTTATTCACTTTCATTATACAGAAAAGTAAGTTTGAAACAACATGAGGGTGAGTAAATAATGACAGAAAGTATTTTGCGGTGAAGTAATCCTTAAAGGCATTGCATATCCGTGCCAACCAGGATGCAATTTTTATTTCAATATATATTCTCTCTCTCACACACACACACACACACACACACACACACACACACACACACACACACACACACACACACACACACACACACACAGAATATTTCTGTAGCCTAGGCAAAGGCTTAAGATTACACCACATCAGCTGCCTAGCAACATATTGCTCTGAACCTTTTTTTTTTTTTTTTTTCTTGCAGGAACTTTAATACTTTGAAGCTGTCCAAAGTTATGGGTCTGAAATCATCCCTCAGAGGGGAACCTAAGCTTCAAATCATCAGCGCCCTGCCAATCCTCTAACACACAAACACACACGGGTGGATAATACTAGATTTTAACTACAAACCCTGAATGGTTTTTGTTGTCTTCAAGGACACCATGTATCTTATGAAATTTACTAGTCCACTTTCTGTATGAAGGTGTGCATAATTAGAATTTCTGATGTATGGATCTGTTGCATTCATTTTAAGAACACTCCAAAACTTATTGGAGTTTCCATGGATATACAGTTTCATGAACTTTGCATTTGCATAACATTTACAATGCACATACAATTGCTAACTTTGTTCCTTTTCAAACCCCTAAAAGGTGCATATTTGTACCTCAGAGTATACATACCCTTAAGATGCTGCTATGAAACTTTAGGGGTAAATAAGATACAAAGTTGTTCCTTTAAGTGTACTGCCCCATGTGACAATCTGTTGTATCCCTAAAGATACACATTTTGCTAAAGAAAATTCAGATAGTGAATAATATAAATAACTATTTATTTATGAATGTTTAAGTATCATAAATATGTTTTATTCTTGCAACATAGTAATTTTTTTTTATTGAGAATGAAGTGAAGTGAGAGTGAATTTGCCTCGCTTTATTGGACTAAAATTGTGAGTAATTGCGGAGACACAGAACAACAGGAAACCAATAAAACACTCCATTCCGGCATACTAAACTTTTTTTGAGAAAATAAATGAGTAAATGAAACACATCCTTTTCTCTTTCCAGAACGGAAATGTTCCATCTATCATTACTGCATATATTTATCACTAAATGTATGTTTACGATCATCTGTCATTTTTGTTCAAACTCATTTTGTACTGAAACAGCTGTGTCATCTCCACCTGAATATCTAATCATTCAGTCAAACATGTAACATAACATTTAATTATCTGAAACCTGTTCTTTTAGTAGAGAATCATTCCCTGTTCTCACCATTGTACGTCTCTTTCTCCCATAAAGATTGCACCATAATCATCTTCATATTAGTTTTCAATGTCAGTACTACAGTAGCATCTCGTGTTTAAAGGTGATGTGTACAATTTCAGCATCAAAAGTAATTGCAACAACAATGTTTTCAAATAGCTTTCCAGGCCTTCCATTGTTTTACAGGAGGTCTGTAATATCTGCAGAGAACTATCCTGTAACATTCCCATTCATCTCAATGGCATCTGCTTATAGGACGTCCTGGAAATGATTTGCAATACATTTTGGGTCCAGTTGGAACACCAGGAGCTAACAGCCTTCTTGGTTTGTTTTGTTAGAGAAAATATAGGAAGAAATGACACTCATTTAATTGCAAGAAATGTCAAATCCAATTAAAAGCCATAGTTATGCTTATTTAAGTACAGATGAAAATGTTGTGTGCCTTTATTATGTCAGCAGTCTGATAAATGAATTAAGTGCAGCAGCTAAGTGCCTGTTAATTAATTATGCTTAATGGCTGATTGTGAGTTTGCAAATTTGTTTACTGCTCATGATGCTATAATGTTTACAGGGCTGTGTGTCGTTCTATTCCGTCTCTTTGTCAGAGGAGAGCATGTACAGCTCGTAGTTCACCTTGAAAATACGTGTGTGATAGCATCAGACTGAGTTGACATCTTAATAAGAAGACTGTGAGACACCGCAATCAAAGAATTGTTTGCGTGTATGTGACACCGACAATCAGGAAATTGTTGTGTAACTGATTTGATGGTAATGTAGAGGAGGAGGGATGTGTCTCTGTGGTGAGGATAAACACTGCCCATCACTCACATCACTGTCCCCTCAGAGCAGACATGAGCAATCAATATAACTGCAAGGGTCAGATGTCAGCACCCCTCCTTCTCCCCTGAGGATCTGAGAATGTGATAAAGCTCCTTTCACTATAGATCTCTCGTGTTTGATTCTACCTTGTAATGCTGCTACAGCAACCCTCATGTTCTGTTTGGGATTCCAGGGCCATTTTAGGACAGTAGCTCCAAAAATACTGAACATCGAAGCGTCAGATTCTTCATGACTGTTCCTAATCTTACTGATTACAGACACAATTTCAACTTGATAAAAATAAATAAAAATAAAGTAAAAGTGAATGTTTTGCCAGTCATTATTACATATTCGGGTCATCGCCCCAATCTATATGGTACATGGTTGATCTCTAACTGCCACATCTGAGATCAGTGCTGTCACTGGAGAGTATACTATGCCTCAGATCTAACACTTAAACTCATATGTACACATATGGATTTGAAGTGTCAATAATCACTGTTTGCATGAGAACTCCGCAGACATATGAGGCTTTGGTTAAACCACGTCTCTAAAACTGAATCATAGGCATCACTGGAGTACTGCTTCATCTAAATCAATTTACAGCCTATGGCAGGACTGTCAGGAATGTATTCAACCTGTCAGTTATTCATAAAACAGTATTTATGATGCCAGATGTTTTCAGTTTACACTGTTAATCATTATGTTTTGAAGCAGAATCAGTGAGAAGCCTGTGTTTTATAACATATCATCAAACGATTGCACTGTTTTTCTGTGCAATCGAATTTTTTTAATGTATTGATATTAGGGCTGCACGATTTGGGGAAAATGTCATATTGCGATAATAGAGGTCAATATTATGATTGCGATATGCGATATAATAAACAAATGGTTTCATGAGTCAACTTGCTTGGTTCTCAAGGAAAATAAATGCACACACAGATTAGTGATAATCTGCCTAAAGAAAAAAGTTCTTTAGTCAAGAGCAGTGAGTGTTTTTCTCTGTTCCCTTTGTTCTTTGATTAACTTTAGCGACAGATATAATTAGTGGCTACTGTGTACTGTCCCTTTAAGACCAGCCGCTGCTGTCAGAGACGCGGATCTCACACGCCTCATTCTCTCACGAGTCACAACTCTTCACGTTCATCATAAGACTACTCTTATGTTATGAAGATACTCGACAAAAAGACATTTTGACATAATTGTGTGTGTTATTGTTCGTTCAAGCTCGAAAGAGAACTGTATTCTGGCATGCTGTTTTGTGCGCACGCACGATATTAGCGCGAGTCTTTCTGTGTGTCACAGTCAGGACATTCACAGGCAGCGCGTTCATTTTGGCATACATGTGTGTTGTTCGTTCTACCCTATTTTTTACAGTCTATGGTTCTACCGCGAAAGAGAACTTGATACTGGCGTGCTGTCTGTACGATACTGGCGCGCGTCTATCTGTGGGTCGTGTGTATGTGTGTGTGTGTGTGTCAGGAGGACAGTCACTGACAGCGCGTTCTTTTGTCTTATTGCGCATGAATGGTTTAAAAGCATTTGCATGAATAAGAGCGGGATCATGTAACACTAGCCAAAGGATGCCAAAAATTAACAGATGCCGCGTTAATTGCTAATTTGTTTATTTAAAATAAAATCGCAGCATTTTGCGTCATATAATCGCTTAGGCTTGACATCGCGATTGCGATTGCGATACGATTAATCGTGCAGCACTAATTGATATGCATTTCTCCTCAGTATTGCACGTGATTTAAATCAATGCGTTGGAAAGATGAAATCTGTTTATGTGTTGTAAACACTGATACTGGAATGGCAAAGTTAAAGGGATAACAATGAAAATTCTGTAATCATTTACTCACCCTTACGTCATTCCAAACCTGTATGACTTTCTTTCTTCTGTGGAACATAAAAGATGATATTTTGAGAAATGTCTCAGTGTTTTGTGCCCATACAATCCAAGGCTGCTTTTCCCGATAACGTTGTCTCTTAGCGTGCTACAAATGATGTTTTATTAACAAAGTTCGGGAGGAGCACGTTCAAATAATCAAGCAATCAATCAATCAATCAATCAATCAACTCATCAAACAATTACCATGTCTACCCTATCAGCATGAGAGGAAGCATATATATATTCACTCTGTCAACTCACCTAACTTCCTTGACAGTTTTCAGCATCCCTCCACCACCCCGACTCCTCACTCTTGGCTTGTTCTTTCACAGCCAGGAATACGGGGGGAGTACTTTGGGTTCGGGCCGAATACCGAGCCCGGAGCCCTCTCCTCGGACAGCACGCCAAATACGCATTTATTCTATCTGACTTATTTGTAAGTGTGAACTCGTGAAAGACTCTAAAGGTATAACTTAACTAAAGGTTAGGCCTGTCACGATAACAAATTTTGCTGGACGATAAATTGTCCAAGAAATTATCGCGATAAACGATAATATTGTCGTTCTGAGACCATTTTCATTTAATATAATTATAATGGCATAATAATGCAGGTACACCTTTTCAACGATCTATAAACTTTTATTTCTAAAGAATATTAAACATTGAAAACGGAAAACATTTTAAATATCCAAAAAAATTAACAAAACAACCAAAAACAATGAAAGCAATGGACTCTTAAGCGGGTCGCACACCGGACGCGCAGCTCAGCGCCGCGCCGCGCCACGTCTAGGACAACTGTCACCTGAAAATCCGATAACATCAGCAATTTTCTGATTTCTGTAAATAAATATAAAACTAAATGTATATTGCAGCACAGGGTTAAGTCCATATGTACATTAACTACGATTTGAGACACATAAATGTAAATTTAATATAAAACTATTTAAATGGCGCTCTGTGGCGCGGCAGGATTTTGAACACGGTCCTGAGCCGTTGCTGGGCGCCGCGGACAGACACCGAAAGGTGCCGCCGGTGTGTGTACACTCATATGTGTTCGAATTTAAAAGACGTGGCGCTGAGCTGCGCTGCGCGTCCGGTGTGCGACCCCCTTCAGGACCGTGCGAAAGTGGTCATCCAGTCTCTTTGGTAGAGAGAGAGAGACGAGGAAAACAAACAAGCATGCAAATGGAATTATCGCGGCCGGAAAAATTATCGAGCTCATTTTTTTTTATCGACTATCGCGACAGGCCTACTAAAGGTATACCATTTCTAGGCGTGTTCCCCGAACCACCTTAGGAAATTGCTTAAGATATACCTTCTTATGTGCGTCGTTACCTGGTGCTGTCCGTGGCGATGGTGCTGAATTTGTTGATATCGATGGCTCGAGAATCAATTATTCACTCATACAGGGGCTGCTTCTCTGTGTTAAGTGATCTCTACTTGTAAACTTAGAGATGTGGATTCGGACGGCAGTTAAATCACCACACGACCTTGGTGTTCGTCAAAAAACAGTAGCCTAGGTAATTTGACCAGAGATTTTTACGCGGGTGGTGGGAGAAAAAACGGAAGTAAAATCACCGACTAACCCATGTAAATGTTTAAAATACCGTACGGCCCCATGAGAAACAATTAGCGTCCGAATAGAGCTAAACTGACAGTATGCTTTCACTGGCCATTGAAAGGGCTCCGCGGACAGCACCGTCTTTCATTTAGCACAACTATTCGCTGTATCGCTGCCATAGTTTGAGCAATCATTCACAGTCATTCCCTTTAAATAGACTCCTAAGCCTTTACTGCCTTATGGTTTGCCAGCTGATGTAGTCTACCTTTGGTTAATATAATTAAAAAGCTAACAACAATCAGTGTAATTACAATTTTATTCTGTGCATGAAAACACTTTAATTCGCCTAATTGAACACTAGGTGTATTAACGTCAGAGTTATAACGTATACTGAGATGTAAAGAAGGTTTTTTTTTTTTTTGCACCTGTTAACAGTGATAAGGTAAAGCTAAGAGTGGTCCAGACCAACCTTCCGAACGTATGACTTACAGAAGGTATACTTAACTAAGAATGTTTTGGGAACCAGCATTCTTCAAAATGTCTTTGTGTTCCAAAAAAACAAAACAAAGTAATACAGATTACAGTTGTGAGTAAAAAATATATGTATAACTTTCCTCACTTATTATAAACCTTCTTTAGGAGCACTTGAATGTCTAATTCATTTTAGTGAATCAGTTCATTCATGTACAAGAATCTGCTCAAAAATTCATTGGCACAAATTGGTGGATTGTTTTTTATCAGATCGTTTACATAAACTGCTGAATGAAACAACGTTTTATACACACACACACACACACACACACACACACACATATATATATATATATATATATATATATATATATATATTACACAACATTTATAATCTTTTTTTTTTTTCCTAATGAAATATGAAGTTTAAGTCCATTATACAGATTCATTAAAAAAAAAAAAAAAAAAAAAAAAAAAGATCCAAAAGATCTTCATTGATTTGGTACCAGATAAATTCTATACTGAATGTAAAATTAAAATATATCATCTGCCGGTTTCATATTTAACAAGATATTGCCATCTAAAATAGCTTGACTAGTTTAACTGCTTTACAATATGAGTAGCACTTTAAAAGTATAACTTGCAGTAGCAAAGTAGCTTCTTCATCACTGCTAATAGACTGTGCAAAATGACCCCACAGTGTGCAATAAATTAATGTCTCTGTTTAAAAACTGGATTTCCATTTAAAAGAGATCTTTAACCAGTTAGGCAATAATATGATGTAAATGATGTGAAGACTATACACTCGATTCATTAATTCAGCTTTGAGCTGCATTAATTCACATCCACACAGTTTAGAAGAGCATGACTGATACATCTTTCAAGATGGCAAAATATGCTTCGAAACCCAGAAGATTGAAAACTAGAATAACGTTATGGACTATCAACATTGCAAATGAGAAGTCAGTGGATGTGAAGATGTCAAGAAATGCAAGATGGCTGTCCAACAGCGCTGAAAATAGCGTTATCACTAAATAGACTTTTTGTTCAAATTTTGACGAGGAAGGATGTTTTCTGCCCGTCGCTGCATTTGCTATCTGTCTCTTCAGATGAGCCTATTTGCATACCTGGTTTCGAACCTAGAGTAGCGATACAGCATCACAAAGTGTTAAACAAGTCACAATCTTGTCAAGCAGTTGAAATCCAGAGCCCAAGAGTCTTAGTCCAGCTTGTCCGCCTGAATTTCATAAAATATTCAAAAGCTGCTCCCCCGTGGTGCTCTGTCCGATAACACTGAGTGTATTGAGTCCCAGGATGGTTCCTGGTAGCCCAGAAACGGTCAGATCCAGACACCCTCACTCATTTTACCCCTTTGCCTTCTCATGTTGAGTGTTTAAACAGATCCTTTAGAGAGCCTTTAGGCCTACACAAAGACAAAGTAGAAGGCACTGGGTCTCCCGTTAATAATACATAAGGCAAGTGTGGAAGAAAGCTGTCTCTAACAGTGATGTGAGAGAGCAGTGAGAGATGGACAGGAAAGCCCCAGAGAAAACCACTGCCAGTTGGAGAAGAGAAATACGAATATTTCATTTCACCTGGGACAGAGGGACGGGGAGGGAGGAGAGACAGATTGCATTTCAGAACGACTCGGTGGATAGCTGCTGACCCGCATCAGTTTTTTTTTCTTCGGTTTTTTTTCTTTCTTCAGCTCGCTCATTAATTAGCATGGAGAAGAGAGGATAAGATAAAGAAAAAAAGGGTCAAGTGTTAGCTGAGATGCACATACAGTATATGCATTCACATTTGAATGTGAATTCTCCTCCCGGCACATTTAGGATATGAACACAACATTTGTGGAGTGGAAACAGTGAAATTGTTCCATTTGTTTTCCCCCAAAACAACTGAATGAAATAAAGATGAAAAAATTATGTAAAGAATAAATGTTTATAAATACTTCTGTCAGGTATCGGTGTGGTTTTACAACACTCAGGGAAACTAACAATGACTGGGAACTTAGACAAACAGGAACAGAACAAAACCAAACTAAAACACAAAGAAACTAAACAACTTCAGGGTTCATAAAATATTGAATTCATGCAACTAATACGTTTATTTTATTTTACTATTATTATACATAAAATATCTGTATAATATTATAATGTAACTAAACTATTATTACTGTACATTGTCTGTTTATATATATAATGGAGAAGTTATTAGGTTTATTAAGATTCTATAATATATATATATCATATATATATAATATTATATATATATAATATATATATACAAATATATATTATATATATATATATAATATTATATATATATATATAATATATATATATACACAATATATTATATTATATAATATATAATATATATATATATATATATATATATATATATATATATATATATATATATATATATATATATATATATATATATATATACAAATATAATATAAGGGATTTGCAAATATTTTTGTTTCTAAAGCTGTAAATAGGTAAATTATTTTACCGTTTAGATGCTAAATGTCAATATGTCCATATTGTACACATTACATTCATGGGAATTACTAATGAGATCAGAATAAATGTCTATTTTAATGAAGGTTTTTTTTATTTTTTATTAATCAGTTCTGTTTATTATTAGAATATTAGCAATTAAAATAATAATTAATATAACAGGTTTTTTATTTCAATATATTTTTTAAAATGTGCTATTTTTGTTCTATTCTATTTACTTATTTATTAAATAACTTTGCACTACGTAATTAAATACAAGTACAGTGCATCTCTTCGAATACAGTACATATACTGGTTTGATCCAAAACATGTATCCAGTGCTGTCAAAGTAAATGAAATGAGACATCAGCATGTCAGTTGAACCTCACAGTTAGATAAGATCTCTCAAAAGCCACATCCGTCAGCTTTGCTAACATCAACAGCGCATTACTATTTCATAGTCACAGAGATGGCTTATATCTACAGGCTTTTCTAGAAAGGTCACACCAAACAAAGTCATGCACACAAACAAAACAAGCCAGGATCAATGTGGTATATTTGTCATGGAACGTGGTGTATAAGCACACGAAGATGGGGAATAATACTAGGAGACAGACTTTAATAACAAAAGTAAATCACACACGCTAACGTTAACAAGAACCGACAAACACTAAGGGTACGTTTACACAACAACAATATGCTTAAAATGGAGAAGTTTTTCCTTTGAGTTTTCTGCGTAAAGTCGACACCATTGTCAAAATGATCCCCATTCACACAAATTGAAAGCTTATAATCATGAACAACATAGGGAACTAATGAGTTAATTAACAAGACACAGGTCAGGTGAATATAATAACTAATTAAACAGACTGAGGAAAACTAGATCACAGGACAGAACCAAAAACAATGAACACAGGAACACAGAACATAGATGTTACAACATTGTTTTAAGGTTATTTTGTCCTAACACTAACTTTGTGTCTGCATTGAAAGTGCTGCTGGAATAGAAGGACGGTATAGTAACCAGAAGTCAAAAGTGCAATTGTATAAATGTGTGTTATTTTCTTACTGTGCTTTTGTGTGTCTGAATGATTTGAGAATTTTCTGCTCCAAATTAGAATGGATCTGTTGCCTCAATAAACTCCTAATTACTGCTTATTAATAGTTAGTGAGTTGTTACGTTTAGGTATTGAGTAGGACTAAGGGATGTAGAAGATGGTCATTCAGAATAAGGCATTACTATGTGCTTTATAAGTACTAATAAAAAGCCAGTATCCAAGTAATATGCATGGCAATTGTCACATTCACGTTAGTTTGGACTCATTATGTTTTGTCATCACCTGCCTACGTCACTCATTTGTTGTCACGGACACTAATCACGTTCAGCTGTGCACTCATTAGTCACCATCATTAACACCTGTATGTATGTTCAGTTCTGTTTCAGTCCAGTGTCCGGTATTGTCTATGTTCAGTGGGTGTTGCTATCTGTTTGCCTTCCTGTTGGATCTTTAGAGAATAAACCTTTTGAATTGAATTGTATACGTCTTCCTCATCTGTCTGCCAGCAACCACCCGTGACAGTAATAAGCAACTAGCTATAATATATATATATATATATATATATATATATATATATATATATATATATATATATATATATATATACTAAAAGAGGATATGGTCCAACATTTTGGCTTCTCTATTTAATATAATTTCAGCCAGACTCTTCTCACCATCTTTATCATCACATAAGCTGAATTTAGATCAAAGGCCGCTGGTTATGTGATTGTAATGCAGGTCTTTCCTCTCAACTGTGGGGATAAAGGACCACCTGAGAGAGCAGAGCTCTGGGCTAAAGCCATAGACAAGCATTCATTAACTCACCTTTTGTGAGTGCAGACCCTCCCGCTTCATTTTGCTTTTTGAAGAGCCCCCTTGATTCTGCAAGCTGCTTTAATGAAATCTCCAGGTATTATATATTTATAAATTACTCTCATTATAAAAGAGAGAGGATAAGTTTCAAATGAAGCCAATGAAAGATCAACATTACAGTTTAATTTCGGGTATTAAATGTGCACTTTTACTTTGTATTCTATTCCACTTCTTCAACTGAAAAATCTTCAGACACTAAATTAAATAACCATTTTATGATGGTCAAAAATTACAATGATTACATGAAATAGACCTCATGCATTAGGAGAAGCTATAACTGTAACCACGATTACACTTTGGCAGCTGAAAGCCAATGGTTAAAAAAAAAAAAGAAGAAAGAAAAAGTACCAATCCAAATGGTACTTGATGGCAAACTTTGATGTGCGATTCATATTAGCTGCAGGGCATAAACAAAGCTGTCTCTCTTTCTGAAGTGCCTGATGTGAAGGCTAAAATTAGTTGCACACATTAAGATACAGTGAAAAATCTTAATTAGACTAATCTCCACGGGAACCATTTCTATTTGCAGCTTGTGTTAACTGTGCATGGGAAAGCAAAGAAAAAAGATTTGTGGACAATGTGGTGCTAAAGAGTCCCTGTGGGCTGTATAATCGCCACTGCTAATCATTTGATTTTTGCAGACATTAGGATCCGTCTCTTGTGTTCATAACATTGTATTGTTGACTACTATTTTGAAGTGTTGTGTAATGACGTAACGTGAGAGAACGAAAGTGAAGAGTAAACAAGACGGATGAAGTTCACCATTCCTGTTTCATGTGTTTTATTGCTTACTAACTCCTGACAGATACCACAAATAGGAAGTGGACAGAGAAAAAGAAAAGAAAAGTGGACACATGTGTTATTTACAGAAATGGCCATCACATTTGGTTTTGGTAAACAGAGGTCTACAAGAAAAAGAGTGATTAAAGAGTATGCCAGGAAAGGTCATTCCTATGTGAAATATGGTTGGTATCTGAACCTTCAAATTGGCTGCAAGGATCCAGTCATGCATTAAAACCAAACTCAGTCTCCTTTAGCAAGAAGAAAAAAAAAGGCAGGGGTTTGCGGAAAAGAAGATATCCCTATATCTCCAATATATCCCTATATCGATATCTCCAACACTATTCTCATTCCCTAACACCTACTTAATTTCTTCTCTTCTGTGCAATTCAAATGAGGCTGCATGCATTGGCAGCTCTCGTACGCTGGTTCTCCTGAGCCATGGCTTTGGAAAATTGCTGATTTTGGCAGCTCCCTCATGCAGAAGTCTACCTGTTACTTTGATCCTGTCATGGTGAATGAGGGCAAGCAGTCGAAGGGTTGGCGGATAAGCACTTTGCAAGAATCATTTGCGGATGGGGACGATGGTGAGTGTGTGCTTTTGATGAAAGGGAATTTGGATACAAAGAGGTTTGCCTAACATTTCTTGCCACAAAAAGTCAAATCAGAAAAAAGAAAAATGCGAAGAAATGTCATTTACAATGAGTTGTAGTCTGATCTACAGTATTAATGTCACTGGGTACAAATTATAAATAATAAAGAAAAAAATTACAAGTGAAAACTATAGTGTCTGTATCAGTACTAAGCTACTCTGAAATAGAGAGCAAAAGAGGAAGGAAAAAGAACCTTATACTATAATTTACAATGAAAAATCCCCAGAAATCCCAGTGTGACACCTCAAATTTGAAGGCTTTTTAAACTGTAACTTTGTCACAATTATGTTTGTGTTGCTATCATTGTGTTGCTTTTAGTTTGTTTCAGTCAAATATGTTCCTTTGTTCAGTTTCCCAGCCACTCTTTAGTTGTCATGGAGATTAATTTAATTATCACAGGTGTTTTTCATAATTACCCTCATTTGCCTTGTTAATTTTTTTATGTTTTATTTTTTATTTTTTTACAGTGCAATCACAGGACTCCAGGACCTTAAATAACTTTAAGATGTCTTGTTATCACTAGATAATGTATGATGTCTCATAAAAAAGAAGAGAGTTTGGATCCTAATAACCTCCTAACAACAATCTAATCTACCCACATTATTATTCTTTAATAAGGAAGCTTGAAGCTTGACGTAGATTAAGCTTCTGTTATGGATGTATGAAGATATTTAATGGATCTGTCAGTGGGAAAACCTTCTATCATCTCTCCTGTATGAGGGTAGACCCATAAGGATAAGTGTTTTCGTCTATGAAGAAAGTTGTCTCAGAGTGAAGGGCAGGCAATTACACTTTGGGCTGTTGCCCAATAATTACTTTTTTTATTATTAAAAAAACTTGCATATTGATATGAACTTCCAGACTATCAATTATGGAAATAAGTTAGCATTTAAATGTGTCACACGTGGCTGATGTAGGAACACATCTCGAATGGTATAAGGAATAACAGTCTTTATTAACCAACGACAAAGACTTACAGTAACAGAGCAGCCATCAAGTGTTAGACAGTATTCTAGGTTATTACGTGAGGAAGTTTTTTGTCCAATAATTAAAATCTCTGTTTTTTCAGAATTTAGTAGAAGGAAATTACTAGTCATCCAATTTTTTTATATCAGCTATGCATTCCATTAATTTTGTGAATTGTTAGTTTTCGTTTGGTTGTGAAGAAATATATAGAGCTGAGTATCGTCGGCATAACAGTGAAAGCTTCCATGCTTCCTAATGATATCTCTTAATGGTAGCATGTACAGAGTGAACAGCAGTGGTCCTAGTACTGAGCCTTGTGGTACGCCATACTGAACTTGTGATCGATGAGACATCGCTTCATTTACTGCTACAAACTGATAACGGTCAGATAAGTATGATTTAAACCAAGCTAATGCAATTCCACTAATGCCAACATAATTTTCAAGTCTATTTAAAAGAATGTTGTGGTCAATAGTGTCAAATGCAGCACTAAGATCGAGTAACACTAATAGAGAGATACAACCACGATCGGATGATAAGAGCAAATCATTTGTGTCTTGGTACTAAGGTACGGTCTAAATCCTGACTGAAAATCCTTGCAGATATCATTTTTTTTCTAAAAAGGAACATAGTTGTGAAGATACTGCCTTTTCTAGTATCTTTGACAGAAAGGGTAGATTCGAGATTGACCTGTAATTGACTAATTCTGTAGGATCAAGTTGCGTTTTTTTTAACAAGCGGTTTAATCATAGCCAGCTTAAAGGTTTTTGGTACGTATCCTAGAGACAAAGATGAATTGATGATAGTAAGAAGTAGGGATGTCATGGTACCAAAATTCCAGTAGTCAGTACCGATACCATTAAAATGTTATGGTTCTCGGTACCAATTTCGGTACCACAGCAAAATCTGTTGGAACTATTTTTCTATTTTATTTAACTATTTGAAAAAAATATTAAATTCAATTCAATTACTTTATTTATGACGGTAATCATAAGTAAATAATACATATAAGCATTAAAGGCTACATGCTGTTTAAACGTAAATATTGCTTATAAAAAAATCCCATGGAGATGTAGCTAAATCTACTGTACAGTAGCCTAATTATTTCTGTCAATTTCTTCAAGTTAAACCGAACTTTTATTTTGACGGGTTGCCGTGAAGACCTTTGAGTTACTGTGTTGTGTATGATATGACGATAGTTTTTTCTCAAATTAAACGGTAAAATGCTAATGAAGTGACTCTCAGAGTGGCTCTGGAGATGAATTTCATCATGTCATCATATCGTGAGGCAGCGGAGACTGAAAACAGCGCGAGCGTCACTCGTGCTTCAGTGTGTGTGTGAGTGTGCGTGTGTGTGAGGTAAATGAAACCGCGCGTCTGCGCCATTCATTCACACAGAGACAAGCAGAACATGCAGGGTTAATATTTAAATAGTCTTTTTGCAGTTTGATATACACAGATGCTATATATCGTGGTATATATCGGCTAAAGACAGTTCTCCAAGTAAAAAAGTTAGTCTGGAGCCCGGAAAAAAAAACACGGAAGCGACTTAAAGCAGCTGCCTATTAGTGGGTACCGAATGTACCCGGTACTACAGAAATGCTGGTATCGTCACATTTTCAGTACCGACTTGGTACCGAAGTACCGGTACTTTGACAACACTAGTAAGAAGAGGATCTATGACCTCTGGAAGCATCTCTTTCAGTAGCTTAGTCGGTATAGGGTCTAACATACATGTTGTCGGTTTAGATGATTTAATGAGTTTAGCGAATTCTTCCTCTCCTATAGCAATAAATGAATCGAATTTTTCCTTAGGGAGACTACAATGCACTCCCTGATGCGATACTGTAGTAGACGGTTGCATAGTTATAATTTTCTCCCTGATATTATCAATCTTATAAGTGAAGAAGTTCATAAAGTCATTACTGCTGTGTTGCTTGGAAATTTTTTCGTTAGTTTAGCAACTGTTTCAAATAAATACCTAGGGTTTTGTTTATTTTCTTCTAATAGGGTTGAAAAATAAGCAGATTTAGCAGCTTTTAAGGCCTCTCTGTATGCAATTGAACTCTCTTTCCATGAAATGCGAAATACCTCTAGTTTTGTTTTCTTCCAGTTGCGCTCCATTTTTCTGGCTGCTCTCTTAAGTGCCTGAGTGTGCTCGTTGTACTACGGTGTTGGACTATTTTCTTTAATCTTCTTTAAGTGCAACAAAGCAACTGTGTCTAAAGTGCTGAAAAAGAGAGAGTTAAAAGTTTCTGTTGCAATATCGAGTTCTTCTAAGCTATCCGGGATGCTGAGATGATGAAACTGATTAGGAAGATTATTAATAAAGCAATCTTTAGTGGCAGAAGTGATAGGTCTTACATATTTGTAACACGGAGTCTGCTTTGCAGCCTTGGCTAAATGTAATCTACACGAGACTAGATAATGATCTGAGATGTCATCGCTCTGCTGCAGAATTTCAACGGCATCAACATTTATTCCATGTGATAATATTAGATCTAGAGTATGATTACGACAATGAGTAGGTCCTGACACGTGTTGTCTAACTCCAATAGAGTTCAGAATGTCTTTAAATGCCAATCCCAATGCATCTTTTTCATTATCTATATGTATATTAAAATCACCAACAATTAGTACTTTATCAGCCAATACTAACTCTAATAGAAAGTCAGCAAATTCTTTGATAAAATCTTTATGGTGCCCTGGTGGCCTGTATACAGTAGCCAGCACAAATCTCAAACGTGATTTGTCATTTACACTATATATTTTTACATTAAGCACCAACACTTCAAAAGAAGTATATTTAAAACTAGATTTCTTAGTGATTTTGAAAATATTACTATAAATTACAGCAACACCTCCCCCTTTGCCTTTCAGATGAGGTTCATGTTTATAACAGTAATCTTGCGGGGTGGACTCATTTAAAGTAATGTAATTGTTTGGTTTTAACCAGGTTTCTATCAAACACAGCACATCTGGATTATAGTCAGTAATCATATCATTAACAATAAGTGCTTTTGAAGTAAGGGATCGAATATTCAGCAACCCCAAGCTTTATCATTTGCTCATTTGTATTATAGCTGTTTTTTATTTGTTGAACATCAATTAAATTTTTAACCTTAGATGGGTTGAAACGTTTTTTGGATTTCCAAATTTGGGGAACAGACACAGTCTCTATGTGATGATATCTAGGTGAAAGAGGCTCTATGTGATGGGATTTATCTGACCTTGGTGATGTGAGACAGCTAGCAGACGGTCGGTTTAGCCAGTCTGTCTGCTTCCTGACCTGAGCCCCAGATTGTCATGTTTTATCTCTTAAGACTATGAGCCAAATTACTAGAGAGAAGAGCAGCACCATCCCAGGAGGGATGAATACCATCTCTTTTCAACAGGTCAGGTCTGCCCCAAAAACTTTTCAAATTGTCTATGAATTCTGTATTATTTTGCGGACACCACCTCGACAGCCAGCCATTGAGTGAACACAATCTACTGACTATCTCATCACTCCTGTGAACAGGAAGGGGGCCAGAGCAAATTACAGTGCCTGACATCGTACTTGCAAGTTCACACACCTCTTTAATATTAATTTTGGTGATCTCCAACTGGCGGAGTCGAACTTCATTTGTGCCGACGTGAATAATAATCTTACAGAGAATGTACGATTAGCATTTGCCAGCACTTTTAACTAGTGATCGACCGATGTATCGGTTTACCGATATTTTTCCCGATATTTAAGCATTTTCCCATAATCGGGTATCGGTTTTGTAATATCGGATTCGCCGATAAACGGCGCCATCTTGTGGCCGTTTTGAGAATTCCGCCATTGCAGCCCGCGTCTGAGGAGATCAGTCAACAACAACTCTGTGCACAGGTAAAACATATGTTCTGCTTGCTTTGCTTTAATTATTCAACTTTATTTAACATAACAGACATGCAGAAATGAGATTTGAGACATGAATGCCTGATATAGTTTATTTATGCAGCTTGGTTCTAAAAAATTGAGACGAACTCATGGAGTCACGTAGCGAAATCCGTCATGTCCTGCCCCAATAAAGACGTAAATTTACATGGATTAAATGAAACAGACATGAATGAGTGCATGTTGAAAATAAAAGCACTGAATTTAATTCTCTATCTGTTGTATTTGCTCACCATTAGTCTCGAGAAAAAAGTTCGTTCATATTGCTGAGCACTCACTGGGTTGATGACAGGAATGCTCAAGCACGGCCACTGAATGAAACTTTTGACAAGATTATCTTGTTTAAACATCCTAGATTATATTATCATTTACTACATAGCAATTATTTTGCTAATACACATCTACATATACCGCTTTGTGGAAATTAATTATTTATTATCTCCATGCGCGATCGCGGTTGAGTAGTTCTGTGTAAAATAAATGCATAGGCTAGATAAACAGCACTTTGTCAGTTGGCATTTCATGATCTAGATTCGATCTAGATCATGAAATGCCTTACTGACAAAGTGCTGTTTATATAGTCTCGAAAAAAAAAAAGTTTGTTCATATTGCTGAGCACTCACTGCGGTTGATGACCAGGAATGCTCAAGCACGGCTACTGCATGAAACTTTTGACAAGATTATCTCGTTTAAACACCCTAAATTGTATTATCATTTACTACATAACCATTATTTCGCTAATACAAATCTAAATAAATACCGCTCTGTGGAAATTAATTATTTATTATCTCCACGCGCGATCGCGGTTGAGTAGCCTAAGTTATAGTTCTGTGTAAATGCATAGATAAACAGCACTTTGTCAGAAAGGATTTAATTAATAACATACTAGTTGGAAAATGCAAATATGCTGTTTTGTTTGTTACTTTCCTGACAATGTTATATTCCAGCTAATATTATTCAGTGAATTAATATTACCCAGTGAATTATTCCTCACTCTTTAAACCTATTAAACGGCACATAAACCTTCTAAAACTGTTTAAAATAAATTACATTTCAATACAAAATATAATACAAAAAATACCTCCAACATGTGGAACCACTTAAAAATACATCACTCAACTAGCTTTGAATATATGTTAGAATAATTTTTGTGCTTTATTTTTTACCTCATCAAAGCTTTTATTTTCAAACAAAGACACTTAGTAACAGTGCACTTTATTTTTTGGACTCAGACCCCTCTATTTATTTGTGTATAAATATAAAGTTTTTTTATGTATGCAAGGAGGGAGTGATTGTTATAAATAAAATTGTTTGTTCAGTTCATTTGTGTTGTAATAATTGTCAAAAACAGAAGTATAACAGTAAATAAATATCGGTTCTGCATATCGGTAATCAGCACATAAACATGCAAATAATCGGTATCGGTATCGGTTATAAAAAATCAATATCGGTCGATCACTACTTTTAACCCTCTGGGGTCTAAGGTGTTTTTGGGGTCCTTGAGATGTTCTGACATGCCCTGACATTTGTGCTTTTTTCAGTTGCTTATAAACATAGTAATGGCAAAAAAAAATTACACACTATTTAGCACAAACAGGGCTACCATAATATGTGAGCAACAAGAATGTACATGTCTGCATTTTTGAGAGAATAATGTTTATGCGTGGTTATTGAAAAAAACTAAAAACTAAAGTTTCTGAAATAAGACCACAAAACACACACTAAATATGTGCCAATAAGACTTTTGTCTAATGGATGTCATCGCCTAGTGTTTTTTCTTCAAAATGATATGAAAATCACCCTGCCTAATCCTTCACATAACACAATACATTGATTTGAATTTTGCAAAGCACTTTCTGTTTGGAAAGGCAATATTCGAGTGGGCGTCAACGATCATGCATATTTAGTGGTTCACACCTGAGGACCGCATACTTAATGAGCCATTCATTCAGGTGAGTCACTGAGCCACAAGAATGCAAGAGCAACAGTTGGAAGCATCTCAATTCTTTTTTATTTTTCCACATATTGTGCTTGCAAATTGGCCTATAATATCCAAGGAAAACAAGTCTAGTAATTGTGCAGTTAATTCTCATACTGTATTTTCAGTTTTGGAATATTTATCCTCTCCCCAAATTTGTCACTAATAAAACACAATAAAAATTATTTAAAGAAAAGGCTTATATTTACCTTTTAATAGTTTGTTTACATCTACCTTGTAAATATTTCAATAAACAACAATTCAAGTGTAATCTTTCTTTGTAAAAACTAAAGTATACATTTTATCATACATATTTCAAAGTTAAGGATTTGATTGATTATTTGATTATTTTTGACAAAAAATTGGCAAATAAAAGCTTATTTGAGGTGGCAGATATTTTACAGTAAAAATGTATAATCTATCCAAAACTAATCAACGAAATGTTGTCTTTCATATGTCTGTAACATAGGTCTTTCATTTTTATTATAAGAAATATAAATGTTAATTTGCAGTTTAATACGTTGCTTATACAAATATATATATGTGCATACACACACACATATATATGTGTATATATTTATACACAAAAATAAATTTTATTTATATTTTTTATATACATTTTTTTTCCCACAAATTGTGCTTGCAAATTGTATAATATCCAAGGTAAAAATGTCTAGTAATTGTGCAGTTAATTCTCATACTGTATTTTCAGTTTTGGAATATTTATCCTCTCCCCAAATTTGTTACTAATAAAACACAATAAAAATTATTTAAAGAAAAAAATCATATTTACCTTTTAATAGTTTGTTTACATCTACCTTTTGAGGGACATTTTCCATTATTATTATTATTCCTCACAGCGCTGCGAGACGGTGTAAACAAGTAATGATCTGAATAAACTTTCGGCGCAAAAAAAAAAAAATCGGCGCAAACCTGTGAGGGGCTGTGTTTTCTCGAGCCCCATATCAGCTCGAGAAAACACAGCCCCTCACAGGTTTGCGCCGTGGATTCCTGCGAGTCAGACGCGGATACTGTGTTTGTTTTAGGCTCGCGCAGTCTTCACTCGGACGCGCGCTTCAATCCGTTGTGGAGACTCTCTTTTCGTTCCAGTGAAATTACAAAACAAAATACACACAAACATGTCTCTGCCTGATATACAACCACTGATAAACATAATCTGATTTGATAAAAAAAAAAAAAAAAAAAAACTATATGAGTGCTGAATTCGAACTCAGAACCTCTGACACGCTAGGTAAATGTTCTACCACTAGACCACTTGAGTACACGTATTTACTCACGTGAAAACTCGGTGTTTACTCGGCGTGATCAATTCGCTCTTGAAAATACTGCCGTTCGTGAGTTACAATCTTCCTCTGAGGAAAAGGTGAGTTCTTCCTGTCCAGAATCATCCGAAGGGTGTCTTTACCGGAGAAACGAGCCTCTCTAAACGCGATGAACTATCAGTGAATCTGATCTGATGAAACTTCGTGTTTTCAAGGCATTGATCGGGGGGCGGGTGCGAAGCATAGATTACCTAAACTATTTACCATGTGAATAGCGCCGGGGGCGTGGCGGCCGCAGCTCATTTAGAGATAATGAAGGGAGAAGGAAAAACGGTACCTCTCCTTGCTTTCAAACGGATTACATGAGTTGAAAACATTTGTTTTTTATATTAATTACTTCATTTAAAAGAATAGATTTCAAGCTTCATAAAGACATATATCACGTGTCTGTGTGAGAAGTATTCGCTGAGTTATGATTCATTTTCGGACGCGTTTCAGAATGGACTACACGGACAGAGAGAAGGCAGAACTCGCTCCGTGTTTATTTTTCTTAATTTGGCGAAAAGCACAACACTTTGTTTTTATTGTGAGTATACACAAAAATAATACACATTTAACAGAATCGATTGATGTATGAAACTCCTATGGAAAATCAAAGTCAACAGAGTATTTATGAGTTTCTTTTACACTGATAAAAAAAAAAGCGAGCTGGTATCGCCGGCGATACCGCCGACCTCAGGGGGTTAAATTTGCTTTGATGTCAGGCGCTCTGGCTCCTGGCAAACATGTGACTATGGTGGCTGGTGTCTCTATTTTCACGTTCCGTGTAATAGAATCACCAATAACTAGGGCACAATCAACAGGATTCTCAATGGGTGTTTCCCTTAGTGGGCAGAACCTGTTTAATGTTGTTATCGGAACAGAAGAGCAGTGTTTTGTCCCGCGACTATAGCGTCTCACCGTCACCCGATTGCCCTGCTGCATGGGCTCTACTTCAGCCGGAACCGAACAATGTACAGAGTTCACTAAGCTAGTCGCATCCAAAGTAGTATCTAAAGCCCTTGCATTCTTACTATCCTCGATTAAAGTTTGGATGCGTGTCTCTAGTTCTGAAATCTTCCCCGTCAGCTTTACTATCTCCCTGCATTTATCACATGTAAATCCTGTGCTGACAGAGAAGGATATGCTAAACATGTTGCATGTGGTGCAAGTAACAATAAGAGGAGAAGATGACATGGCTTACCGTGTTTGTTGACTGATCCTACTCACCTAAGTTGTTTGATGGACTCGTAAAAGGCGCGAGAAAAATAAAGAAAGAAAGAGCGCGCGGATGGCATGCTAACAGGCGTGTTGTGCTAGCAATAACGATTTAGTTTGAAGCTAGCTATGTCAGGTTAATGTGTGATGTTGAGTAAGTTATATTTAGCAGTATAAACAACAAGGAATGATAGTAAATAATGATTCAAAACAGGAAGATATACGAAGCTTTTTAGACGCACACCAACGCAAACAGCATCAGAAGCAATGAAGAAGACAGGAGCAATTGAATCCTGAGGGGGACATGAAGTCAACCCCACATGCCACCAGGGAGGCTGACCTGGTCTAATTTAATGACCTAGTCATGCCAACAACCTGTCTGTTTCCTAAACAGAGTCTCTAACATATTTTGCCTCACTCGTGGAGGCATCCTTTAGGGATGACTGCAGATAGTGGCAGTGATCACTCACAGACTGGATCATAGAGACGGGCATCCTGGAGAGTAGAACTCAGTATAGTGCCTTCTAACCCTTGCGAACGAGGGGAGTAACTCTACCCAATCCTGGATCTACACAGTGCTTCATAGCCATGTGGAGGCTGGGCACTCTGAAAGGGACCCTAATAGGGGAGCGCCTCCAGCTCTAGGGCTGATCTAACAGGGAGGCCTCGTGAGAGTCCTTCAAACTTCCGACCAGACTTAGGGAGCTAAGTATTCATACAGAACGATCCTCAGATAGATTCTGGAACACTATACTCAAAACCTGATAAGTATTGACCAGGCTCTGGGCTGGGTTTTGCCTTTGCAATGCTATGCATCCAACTCGTTGGGGATCCGCCTTCAAGCGGGCCTGTCAAGGCCTAAACTACTTGATAGCGGGACTGTTAGCAGAGCTAGCCACAGAAGTCAGGTTCTCTCACAGACATATCTGTGGGCCTGGTTATACTTATTTCACATTGCCAACAGGCAGTGTACTCAGAAAAAGTGCTATCGACCCTTTAAAGCAAGGGGAGTACAATCCTACTGTAAGCCCTACAGCTTCGACTTTCACGGACATCAGCCCGAGCAGTGTTTTTAACCCTCTGGAGTCTGGGGTGTTTTTGGGGTCCTTGAGATGTTCTGACATGCCCTGACATTTGTGCTTTTTTCAGTTGCTTATAAACATATCAATGGCAAAAAAAAAAAAAAAACACTCTATTTAGCACAAACAGGACTACCATAATATGTGAGCCACATGTATACATGTTTTCATTTTTGAGAGAATAATGTTTATGCATGGTTATTGAAAAAACTAAAAATGAAAGTTTCTGAAATAAGGCCACAAAACACATACTAAATATGTGTCAATAAGACTTGACTAATGGATGTCCTCGCCTAGAGTTTTTTCTTCAAAATGATGTGAAAATCATCCTGCCTAATCATTCACATAAAACGATACATTGATTTTAGTTTTGTGAAACACTTTTAGTTTGGAAAGGCAATATGAACGATCATGCATATTTAGTAGTTCACACCTGATGAGACAATGCCCCTGCATACTTAATGAGCCATTCATTCAGGTGTGTCACCTATAGCTAACTTATATATACGAGCTTCATAAAAATGATCATTCTAGAAGAAAATTTCAGATGGCATTTAGAGGCTTTTGCATCTGAACTCTTCATATATACACACACACACACACACACACACACACACACATATATATATATATATGTGACCAGTCACGGAAAGTAAGGACACATGTCGGTTCTGGGGCATTTTGAGTTATTCACATATTCTGAAAGTGTAGTCTCCAAGCTTTCCAACGATGTGTAACACAAGGAAATCTGATAATATTTGGAGAAGTTATGGCCATTTAAAGGTAGGCACTCAAAAACGCACAAAGGGGAGAAAACAGCATTTGAAGATTCTCACCTTTCTCCTGCTGAGAGTGACAATAGGGCTCATTTACATCTCATTTAGATAAGCCATACCCCCCTGTAAAGCTGTAAGCAATGGGGGAGCAGAAAGGCCAGGAAAATGTGCCATCAAATAAAAAATAAAAAATAAAGTTTGCAGGTAATATATAAATAAATGTCTCTTAGCATCTACCGATAAAACTGTATACTCTTGTGTACACTGAATAAAAAATAAGATAAACTCTAGACAATGTTCAAATCAAAAACAAGATGTGCTATGTGATCAGCGCTCGCAAAATCGCCTGCCCGACGTCCCGGGGCGTTGTGTTTTCCAGTCGGGCTACCAAAATGCATAACCGGCCTGCCCGACGGGCTATCTGAAATAGTGTTCGCTTCAGTCTTGTTATAATCAGATTCAGCGCGTTATTTATCTTCAATCCGCAGCGGCGCGCACGTCAGAAAGAGAGAGAACAGGGTGTGCGTGTGTTCATCTGAGTCTCATTGGTCTGTCACTCATTGGTCGGTGGTGCTCGTCAATGTCAGAATATTTGAGATGACCAATCAAATCAAAGTAGGCGGGCTTTATGTTCACAAGAAGCTGCTGAGCGCGAATTTGAGCAGAGCGACTCGCTTCAGTTTACGGTCAAGTGCGAGATAAGATGTAAGTAGCTAAACTAAACATTTCATATTTAACAGCTTTTTTAGGTCATAAATGTGAAACAAATGACAAAAATAATCAGGCAAATGAATATACTTTTGTCTAATTTCGCCATTTTGAACTGAAAATAGGCCTGTAATGTGACTAATAATTAGTTTACTGTCATTGTGAGGGGACATTAGCATTAACAAAGCCATTTTCATCATAGGCACAAGAATAATAATGAATGTGTACATGTTGAGAATTAATATACAATTTGTAGCCTTCAGTAAATTAAAAAAGTTCAGCTTTAGGTGGGGAAGAACCAGGGCAAGATGAGGAGACTGAGAGAAAAAGAAAGAGTGATGGATAAGAAGTGAGAGCAGGTATCATCTACTGCCCGCTGACATGGTTTTAAAGCTATTTCTTATCCTTTTTGGGCCTTCAAACATCTTGAAATGGACATATCAGAGAAATAAAAAATTTGAACCCCCTAATAACTTTAAATGTAGGACCTCTTTGATTATAAAGCCCTGTCTACGGCCCTGTATTAAGAATAAGCTCAATAATGAATGTGTACATATTGTGAATGAATTTAATAAACTTAGTTAGGCTACCTAGCTTTCCTAGTAGCTTTCAGTAAATTAACGTGTCTGAGAAAATGATTCATAAATCAACCTGTCAGTTGACCCTTTGTTAACTGTCTTCACTGACAGACAAAAATGAAAAGCCTATATCAGTCAAAGCTCAGCTTTAGGAGGGGAAGAGACAGAGCAAGAGAAAAACAAAGAGAATAGGAGTGTGATGCGAAAAATAAGGAGAGAAAAATAATCAGCTGCCCACTTACATGGTTTTAAAGCTATTGTTATCCAATTTTTTTTGCCCTTCAAAACATCTTAAAATGCACATATGTAGATCAGAGGAATCAAAATTTTCTCGGGGGAGCCCCCTAACTAGCATATCTCACATTCAGGACCTCAGTGATGAAAAAGCCCTGCCATCTCCATGTTAATGAAACTAGTTAATAGTGAGTATTAGACCCTAAACTAAAGAGTTACTTTTATTTTATTTTATCATACCCTCATTGGGGGCTGAGCCACAGACACAGACTGATTCATGTTCCATACTGGTCACACAAATTTCAGTTCAGTTATTACCAGATGCATATTTGTTGATATTTGTGTTTTGAAAAAGTTTTTGATTCATTGTTTTGACTCATAAATATTCTACATTAAAAATTGTAGTCTTTTTATATGGGCTAGTAAAATTCATTTCGGGCTACCAAAATCTGAAGAGTGCCTGCCCGAAGGGCTACCAGCGATTTTGAAATTTTGCGAGCCCTGGTGATATATATAGCCTATAGTATGAGTAGGCTATTAGTAGGCTATAGCATTCATTTCGTTCGTTTTTTAAATAAGATACTAGCTGAAATGTGTTTTTTTAAATCAAGTGATCAAAGTGCTCGTTGCCGCGGCGATCAGTGGCGCAGATGCAGTGTTTTCTCGTGTGGCTTGCGCACACACCCCATTGTCTTCACTCAACGCACGCTTCAATCCGTTGCGTATACTCTCTATTCGTTCTGTTTAATATCACAAAACATAATGCAAACGTTTGCGTGTCCCTGCTTGATATACAACCACTGCTGAACATAATCGTTTTGATGAGAGAAAAAAACTATACGAAAAAAAAAAAAACCTATACGAGGTCGGGTTCGAACTCAGACCCTCTGACACGGCTGGCGAAAGCTCTACCACTGACAACTGACAACATGTATTAGGCTGCATCTCATTAAACGACAAATTAAACCCCATGTAACCTACTATTTAAATCGATTGCTGGACATTGTAATGTTATTGGCGTCCATCTTCATTGAATTTTGAAATCAGATAGAGCCGGCCAGAGCGCTGCATAATAAGCAGTATGGAAATACACACCGACAATGACACGCCCCTACTGCGTGCTAGAATCTCCGAAAAACAAGCCGATTTCAAAATCAAAATGTACGCTTTTAAATATACCAATACTGCTATCTCAAACATGCAGAGGCTTCTTCGTGATCTCAACTAACAGATTCTGCAAAAAAACGAAAATCACAAATTTTGAAAAAAAAAGCTTCTTTCTCATTTTGCTCGAAAGTTGTGCTGCCGACTTGAGTCCCTGGTTTCCGTGACGGGTCACATATATATACACGGGTTTCTTGTATACAAACAATACCGGATGCGCGCATCCAGGAGGCAGAAAACCGCTAGCTGTTATGCCGAGTTCTGTAAAAGAACATTGTAATTAACGTAGATTTCGCATTGTTTGTAATTTCTTGTTGACTCAATAATAAATTGCAATTTCAGAGTTGGATCTGTTTGTGTTTCATATTAATATAACATTATGTAAAACGTCCAACTGTTTACGAATCAAAATCCGGACATACTGTGATGTATGTATGAATTATCATGTTAGACTAAGTTAGTAATGTAACAAATAAAATATAAAACATGAAATTAGATCATTGACAGTCTTATATATTAAGAATATATTACATTTTTTAGAAAGGATGTGAATTAAAACAACCACAGCAGGCAAGTTGATAAATTCTGTTAAATTTAAATTGACCAACTTATCTATTTGTTTTCTGACAGAAACGACTGATCTATATGACATTCTATATAGATCAGTGCAGGAAACACATGGAACGAATCACCGCTCCACATTTTGATTGACAGCCGTCACAACCTATAGTGACCGTGTTTACTCCTTTCCTTTCAACCATTGGATAGGATTTAAAAAACGGCTGTTGTATTTATACTTCTGACGAAGCGCTGTTAAATATAGGTGAGAAACTACTCGGCAAAAATAATAAATAAAACTTACTCTGGTGAGATCTTGCCGGATCCCTACGCAATACATGACGATCTTTGGATTGTGGATGACAAGAAGTGGCCAGCAATTGTATGGCCTGATATATAGCCATAATTATCTTATTCAAGCAAGTGTGTATAACTTACAAGAGAAATTATTAGAGCGTACAAATCCCTTGATGCATACAACTACGTGCTATGTGGTCATGTGCAGCTCGTCAAATTATGAATAGAAAGAATAACATACAACTTCCTCCTTCTGTCCCACTCTTCCATTTGCCTAGATTTGGAATTACTTGCAACATGTATAATTTAAATGAGCAGATAAAACACAACAGATAGGCCTGCATGTAAATAAATTACGCAACAACTCCTTGGTATTTTGACTTAGCGACAACACCACCACTAACTGTAGCCTATGCTACTAGCCTAAACCCTTTACTCCAGTACGAAGACCGCGGGTCTTTCTGCCTCCTGGATGCGTGCGCAAGCAGTGATGACGTCGCCGAGAAATCCATGTATACACTACCAAATTGGTTCACAGTTGGAGGCATTGCATTTTTTTTTTTTCACAAATTGTGCTTGCAAATTGTATGATATCCAAGGTAAACATGTCTAGTAATTGTGCAGTTAATTCTCATACTGTATTTTCAGTTTTGGAATATTTATCCTCTCCACAAATTTGTCACTAATAAAACACAATACAAATTATTTAAAGAAAAAAATTATATTTACTTGTTTACATCTACCTTATAAATATATATTTTTTATTAAAAAGTTTACAATTACAACAATTCAAGTGTAATCTTTCTTTTTAAAAACTAAAGTATACAAAACGTATTATTTGATGACTTTATTTTTGATAATTTTTGATATTTTTCCTCATCTCAGTATAGCAATAGAGTTTGCTAAAAGCTGTTCATTCAATACAGCAGTATTTGAAAATCGATAATATTTTGTAAAATTACATTTATATTTGCATTTATGTCAAAACCTAGACACTTTATTTCAACATATTTCAGTCGATTTTACTCATCTCAGTATAGCAATACAGTTTGCTAAAACATCATCATTCATTCACACACGCGATTTAAATTTAAACTGTCTTTTTGTGAGCTGTGGTAAACAGCGCGCATCTCTGCCGTTCATTCATTCATAAACAGCCCGATTCACGTGAGAAGGAAAAAAACTTACTACACCATTCCTCAGCTCGCTCCTTGATATACCCGCACTTCTGAGGGACATTTTCCATTATTATTATTCCTCACAGCGCTGTGAGACGGTGTAAACAAGTAGGCTACAATGATCTGATTCAACTTGTTTTCTCGAGCTGATACGGGGGGCGTTCCAGGCCCGTCGCCAAGGGGGGGCATTGGGGGGCAGTGCCCCCCCAAGTGATTTTTTGTGCCCCCCCACATGTAATGCACAGGACAATAAAACAAACTTGTATTAAACGTTCGATATTGAATATCTGCGATTGTGATCATTTCAATTCAAACTTCTAAACATAATGTTTCAGCAGAACTTAGCTCACAGGAACAGTAATCTCTACAACGGTAACACTAGAATAACACATTATCTTCAGAAATGATTCAGAAAATTCATTATTCAACGCATTATTACACAGAACGTAACTTGAAATATAATTATATTCATAAATGACTGTTAAAACATCCCAAAAACAGCGCCCAAACCTTGTAAAGACCCACCTCATTAATTATTCAAATACAACAGCCAATGGCAAGTCTCCAGCAGCAGACCTTTCAATAGGTTATTTTTGTGTTAGTAGTTTTATTTATTCAAATTACAATATGCAGTTGTGTGTAAGTATATATATATATATATATATATATATATATATATATATATATATATATATATATATATATATATATATATATATATATATATCATGCAATTCATTTAGTTAAGCATACAGTATTGTTTTTACGTAATTCCTTTGCGCAGCTGCGCATTGCATGCGATCTCAGAATCAAATTTTGCCGGTTTTGTACAGCAAAGCTATGGATATAAGAAAGTGGTTTAAAGATTCGTCGTTAACAAAGACGACTTTGACCAACAACAACGTGTGTGGAGACGAGTCGACTCTGGAGCTAATGAGATGGTAGGAATGGAGAATTTGTGTAATGAGACACAAGTTCACAGCATAGACAGAGCAGCGGGTGTAATTATGAATGGGCCTACTACTAGTGACGTGATCGCCGTCGCTGTGGCTGTGACTGGGCCAAAGCTGCAGGCCATTGATGATCTTGGAAATGAAGGACCGAATCAGATCATTTTACAGCAATAGCCTGCTCGCTTGTATAACAATAAAAATCGCTCCTTTGTGTCTTCATGGTATCAGAATAGTAATGATATACATTACGTTGATTGTGCCTGTTACTCCAGAAAGCCACTAGATGGCACTGTGTTGTGTATGTGATGAAAAATGAAAAAAAAAAAAAAAATATTACTGCTACTAGCTAAATGTGGAAATGTTAAGAGAAAATAAACGGTGAAGTATTTTATTTGAATAATTGAACAAAACAAGACTACTGTGGTCTATTTTAGTTATAACCTAATATGGGTTGTTGTTTTGGTCTGTCTCAGATCATTAAAAAAAGTGTGCCCCCCCATTTGGTTTGTTCTGGCGACGGCCCTGGGGCGTTCACAGTTTGCACGGATTGCTCAGTCATTTGCGTTTGAATAGCGCGCGCTCTCCGAGGGCGGAGTCACATTACAAGTAATTAGATGAGATGAGAACGACTGACATCTCGCTCTTTTCTTACAGATTACATGAACTGAGAATATTTGTTTTTTATATTAATTACTTCATTTAAAAGAAGAGAATTCAAGCTTCATGCCTGTGTGTCTGTGTGTCTGTTTGACTGAGTATTCGCTGAGTTACAGTTCATTTTCGGACGCGTTTCAGAATGGACTACACGGACAGAGAGAAGGCAGAACTCGCTTCGTATTTATTTTTCTTTATTTGGCAAAAAGCACAACACTTTGTTTTTATTGTGAGTATACACAAAAATAATACACATTTAACAGAATCGATTGATGTATGAAACTCCTATGGAAAATCAAAGTCAACAGAGTATTTATGAGTTTCTTTTACACTGATAAAAAAAAAGCGAGCTGGTATCGCCGGCGATACCGTCGACCTCAGGGGGTTAAACTAAAACTTAAAATATAGTTTCTAGTGTTACTTTCCTTACTTGTGGAGGCATCTGATAATGAGGACTGCAGATAGTGGCAGTAATCACTCACAGACCGGATCATAGAGACGGGCATCCTTTAGAGTAGAACTCGGGATAACGCTTTGTAACCTTTGCAAATGAGGGGAGTGACTCTACTCGATCCTGGATCTACATTCTGTGTACCCTGTGGAGACTGGGCACTCTGAAAGGGACCCTAATAAGGGGAGCGCCTCCAGCTCTAAGGTTTATATAGCCAACAGGCAGTGTACTCAGCAGAAGTGCTATCGACCCTTTAAAGCAAGGGGAGTACAATCTTACGCTACCGGACTATCGAGGAGGTCTACTGTAAGGCCTAGAGCTTTGAATGTCACGGGCATCAGCACAGGCAGTGCTTCAGCTCTAAGGGAGCATACTCAACCATCCCAAGTGGGAGGCAGTACCTAATCTGTCTCTACCTGAGCCTGGTGGTGAAGGGTGATATCATGTGAGCTATGGGTAGCAAATAGCTTTTAGACCCTAACAAGGGTAGTACTATCAGCATGACCCTGAGGAAAGTATCAGGGTCAAGGCCTATTATCTTGTATTTTTTACAAGACAGATTTTACATTCTCTACTAAACCCAAGGAAATGGAGGCCACAATAAGCGGCCAACGACATTCAACCTTATGACTTGAATTATTTTATTCAAGGGGCTTAGTGGAAAAAAAAAATCCTTTTTCAATTTTAAGGCCTAGCTGGATAAACTAGCTACAATACTCAGCTCTAAAGGGTGGAGGCCTGAGCATACTGCTTCTTAATTTCTATAGAGAAAAGGCCTGACAACACCCATGAGATATCTTCATGGGAGGCTTTTTGAAGGTAGCCTGCTACCTTCTCTGCTATCTACCCTGTAACACCACTAGCATTTTTGTATGCCTTGTGCAAAAGGCGGGCCTTGGCTAGACGACTCTTGTAGTAAGAGGAGGCCAGTACTAGGAACAACTAGATTTACAGAAATAAATTATCCTGATGGACTCTAGCTCTAAGGAGCCTTCTCTCAGATACTGAAAGCCTCCAATTTCCGCCTCCAATTTCCTAGTTACTAAGCCTAAGCCAGAAATCGAGGCGGCCCCGTGAGGGCCGACACACAAATTTAAAGTGACTGAAGTTCAGAACTATAATCTCAACGAAGGTGGCTATCAAGGTGGCCCAAAGAGGACCAATTATTGACTTTGTAGTTCTATGTGGAGCTTGACAGAGCAGTGGCCTCAGTAGAATAACTCCCGACAGGGAGAAAGCCATCTCACACAAAAAAAAGTCTATTAGGTGCTCGGATGAACGGTGGCCTCACTAGAGAATTTTCCATATAGCTAACCTGTTCACTACTACAGATTGGCACTACCCGTTATATAAGCCTGATGACTAAGAGGAGGCCTATGGGAAGGGTGGGAACCTATATGTGGGAACTTCAGGGCCCTAATTTCACCATCCTATGAAAACCATATTTAACACCCCCTTAATACTTCCTAACAGGGAACCGTGGCCTATTATTCTACCTTACTAAAAACTCACGTAAAGGGAGAAGACCTGTAGAGCTCAACCTGCTGCCCATAGAGCGATGGCCTAAACAACATTCACAAAATGGAGGACTATCACCATAAGAGCACAAAAGAGCGCACTTACTACCAAACCCGACGCCAGAACTACAGAAGGGTTCCAAATTGAAGGAATAACTCATAATAGGTCCAGTCTCAGGCTGATGCAAGAGAGGTGAGAAATGCTTCAAATCTGTCAGCAGATTAGCCTGGTATACTTGCAACACCGTCATTGTGTGCAAGGCATCACCAGCCAGACCCGCCACCGCATATGCCCTGCCATTTAAGCGTGCACAGACCGGCAATATCACAGCACAGACCCTGTCCTGAGCATCCCTAATGTCTTCTGAAATTGTGTGTGTGTGTGTGTGTGTGTGTGTGTGTGTGTGTGTGTGTGTGTGTGTATGTGTGTGTGTGTGTGTGTGTGTGTGTGTGTGTGTGTGTGTGTGTGTGTGTGTGTGTGTGTGTGTGTGTGTGTGAATACATTTTCTGGCTTTAAATGATTTATATTTAAAAAGTCAGCAACAGATGTTAATGAAAATGATTTTTGAAACACCTTGGATACATGCAGGGGATGCACACCTTTTTTTCCCCTCTTGTTTATCGTATTACAGCTGAAAAAATAATATATTAGCTAAGAATAGCTGGTTTCTTTGCTTTACTCTTAACTAATATATAGTTTAAAAAAAAAGTTTAATCCACAGTCATTTTCTCTCTATCCTTAAATACTTTATATATTTCAACACTGGCATACATTGTCTATGGTTGAATTTGGAATAGTTTTTCTCAGTTTTTTTTTTATGTATACAGTAATGTGACATGATCAAGTAACATAAACTACTGTTGAAAAGTTTGAGGTCAGTAAGATTTTCGTTGTAATAAATGAATACTTTTATTCAGCAAGGGTGCTTTAAATGTAACAAAAGTGACAGTAAATATATTTATAATGTTTCAAAAGGTTTGTATTCCAAATAAATGTTGTTCTTTTGAGCTCAACTGCTCTCAACATTGATAATAATAAGAAATGTTTCTTGAGCATCAAATCTTCATATTAAGCTGCATTTCCACCGAAATTACAGGTACTTTTCCCCCTAGACCTGTTGCTGTCTGCGTTTCCACCGCTGTCTAAAGTACCGTGAAGATTAGGCAAATTAATCTGGTGACGTAGGACTGCGCGCTACTTTACAGTTCCTGCTGGATTTCATCCTCTGAATTTAATCTTAATAAAGCCTGAACCTCGTCGTTGGTCCATCTGTTGTATTTTTTTAAACTCCATTGTTAATTCGAATAGCAAACAACTGTTACTGCACGCACTGCAACAGACTTTTAAAAATGGTGGTTGAAATAAAATGCTGCGTGGAATCAACCAATCAGCATGTTTAGCACCCAAGTCCCACCCCTGAAAGTTCCTGAACTTTGAAAAAGTACTACCTCGCAAGCAGGGACTTTTGGAGGGGGATTTTACAACTTTTTTAAATTGTACTAATATTTCACAATATTACTATTTTTACTGTATTTTAAATGCAAATCTCTCTTCTGTGAAAGTTTACCTTGTTTACTCTTACAATGGATGCGTTTTTTAATTGTGTTAGTTCACCAACTCTCTGTAAAATACTATATCCATTGTGTAAAAATCTAAATGATGATGAATGATGAATTAGCATGTTGAACTTACTGTAATATAACTGTTACTTTATGAACACTTTATAAACAGGAAAGACAAGAAAAGTGCAATGAAGGATAGAAAAAACCCTGGGTCAAACTCAATTCATGTGTGCTTGTCTTCTTTAAACTGTGCGAGACAGAAGTGGAACGCTGTTGATCTAATGCAGCTAACCTTTAAAAGCCCTTATTACGGATAATCCCCCACCCGGATCACTGACCTTTTCCTGTCCCTCTCACTCCCCGGGGCCTTATTGACCATCTGATGAAAGTAGTAAGAAGCCTAGAATGACTGGAGATTATAGAAACACCCACCAAAAGCTTCATGAATATTCCTAAGACTCGTCCTCGCCATTTTAGAGAAGATTGCTGGATTAGATACTTCATGTGGTTATCAAAGAGCATAATGTCTTATGAGACATAATGGCCAGCGTTTATATGTAGGCAGGCACTCATCTAGAGCATGCCCAATTTATTTGCAAGATAGTGCTTCTTCAGTCCATTCACTGTATCTTTGGTCGAAAGACATTTTGTTCATGTTGAATTCTGGTTTCCATGTCACCCAGGCAGAGATTTTGTGTCTGAAGCACCATACAGTGGTCCAAAAAAGTATGCTGATACTTAAGACACAGTAAAAACATACTAATGTATTTGTAATTTAACAAAATCTCAAATCAAGTTGAATTTATTTCAAAGAAAGAGCACAAACACTTTTTCCAAGTGAAATGTTGGTCCAGGCGCATTTATGATGGTTAGAGCTGGTATAGTGCTTGTCTCCATATGCTGGTGACCAGCAAACCAGCAACCAGCATCCCATCCTGGTCCCAGCATACAAAACATACCTTATGTTGGTGACCGGCAATGCTGGATTTTTGTACAGAGATTATGAAAAAAATTTAAGTTTCCAAATGTGACCAAATATTATATTCCTCTCAGTTTAATTTCAATTGAGCAGTTGATGTCCACTTTATCTATCACATGGCACAAACTCCACTGTTTGCTGCCTTTTAAGCTCTTCATGTGGGAGTGATTGTAGAGCATGCCAGGGACATGCTGGGATTGTAGCAGTTGTTACAATGAACAGATGAAGGTTCTGGTGGCCAGATTTAATCAGTGTAGGATCTGATACTTGGCTCTGACATCAAGATAACGGCCTCTCCCTTTTGAGAGTGTCTCCATGGGAACAGTCTGATGGAAAGCAAACGTCCAGGACCCAGTCTTCATGCCTCATTTGATCTTGTAACCATCTGTGCTAAGTATGGGTCTCACATTTAGCCCAAAGTTTTCATTGTCCTCAGTTGACTTCTACAAGATACTACTATTTCTACTATTTCAACACTGATAATAACAAGAAATGTTTCATGAGCAGCAAATCGACATATTATAATGATTTCTGAAGGATCATGTGACGCTGAAAACTGGAGTAATGATGCAAAAAATTTAGCTTTGACATCACAGGAATAAATTACATTTTAAAATATATTCAAATAGAAAAAAAGTTTTTTTTTATATATTGAAATAATATTTCACTTTTTTTAATTAATGACTTGTGATGAAACATTTTTATGACAGAGATGTACAGTATATTCATATAAACATGAATAATCAATGTATTATATATTTATATATTTGTTTGGCCTATTTTAAACCCTTGTTATCCTATATCTTTTGTCAGAACTTTTTGTGATAACTTTTGCTTGTCTACAATAGGACCTTGAAGCACTTCAAACCAAAATTGTCAAAAATATATGTTCCTGCCAAATGAGCGGCTGATGCTCACAGGCTTCTTAGCAAAATGCAAATTGAAAATCTGTTCCAGTCAATTCAAGTACTGCTAGAATAATGTGAGCTCATATTTTATTCATGGATGTGTTTTTTCTTGGGCTGCTGCATTAGGGTGATTGTTTTAACATTAACACAGATGTCCGTTAATCCCATCACCGAGGAGGCCGGATTGGTCCCTTAGGGAAACGACTGGAAAACATTTCACCTGCTGCCTTCTTCCCCTGTTTCTCTGTGCTTTTGATCTCACTCATTCCTTTTATACCTCCCATGTCAGCACTCTTTCCTCTCCATCAGTCCTGGTTCAGTCTTGACACAGCTCCGCGTGATAGAAACATGGGTTTGTATTGTTATTGGGGTCGGCAAACGCGCCCAGCACGTTTTGCTGGATTTTCTTCACATAGTAGCACAATAGACTTAAATTACTCCGTCATTTATGGTCATACAGAAAAAATAAATATGAAAAAAGAATCTGTGAGATGTCTACTTTTGTATGTGTCCACTTACAATCAAAACAAAACATTGTGCTTTTGTAAAATAAAGAAAATAAACAAGGTGTGCTTTCTACCTATCCGTCTCAGTGAACTTTTTTTTCTTGAGCACGTCTATAAACTGAAACAAAACTCAGCGAATACTTGTCACACATTTATGAGCCATATATCTTTATAAACATTTAAGTGTGTACTTTTAAATGATCGGATTCAAAATGAAAACAAATATTCTCGGTTTAAGTAATTTGTATAAAACCAACAAGATGTCCAGTTTCTCAAACCCTTGCTCATTATTTTTAATATGACCACGCCCATGCGCACAAAAAAGATTGACATGCAAATCTCCACGTTAAGGAACGCGAACGCGCTCATTACCTCAAAAACAAAGCACCAAACTTCATCAGTCTCTGCTTTTCGTCGAGTTTGGAAGACACGCTGTGAGCTTAGTCTGCTTACATAAGATTTACCTCAGAAGAAGAAGAACGTGATTTGAAGACAAGAAAGATGTAAGGTAAGAAATGTATTCTGAATTATATTAGTTAATGTTATTGTTGCATAAACTTCACATTGCAGTTGAACTGTTGCTAGATATATGCTGAATATTATAATGTTTATACCCGTGTTCACTGTTAAATACTGTGTTTGTGGATATCTGCTCAAACGTAGATATGTATATGGTAACAATAATGTTTCATAGTTTGGAGCGGCTCGATCGCTTCAGTAAATAACGAAGCTGTGCGTTTGAAAAGCAAAACGCACCAAACATTAGGCTTCATGTTTTTACTCCAGTCTCATTTCATAACGTCATAATGAATGGAAACATTTGAAGTGACATGATAATCAATTATTTTTTCTCTAGTGTAGTGTTACTGAAGTGTTCCTTTTTAACGACTGATAGGCTGCCTGCTACAGGTTATTGTTATTATTATTTTATGCAGAACTGTAGCCTACAAACCTGGTGTTCTATATATATATATATACAGTATATATATATACAGGGCTGCCAACTCTCACGCACTGAGCGTGAGACTCACGCAATTGACACTTTTCACACGCTCTCACGCCACACATCCATTTTCTCACGCACAGAAAAATTGCGGAGCAAAGAGGTACTTTTAATATTAAACTAATTCTCAGCTCTTAGATTTCGTCAATTTTATTACGAAATTCAGACAAAAATACGTTTGGCGCTTGTAAATGTGCCCTGACAGATCGCTGAGCGCCTCAGTTCAAGTGCACGTGAAGTGAACCGATCATCTGTTACTTTTTTATTTAAAGATGCAGTACAACTTACCGAAAGTATACATAATATCGACCAATTAGTGTTTTTCAACCACGGAAAGAGGTCAATATAACAGCAGGAGAACAATTATGTCACATAACGTTACACTTACCTCAGGAAAGCCATTTAATGACCATAGCATGTTAACTGAATAGAAAAAAATAGCTAGACAGGAGATTTTGCTGAGCACTATATTACATATTTATTATATATTTTACTTATGTCATTAAATAATTGTTATTATAACAAAAACTGCATTATATTTAATTTAATTTGTTATTTTTAACCTTTAATAATACCAGCAGATTGGGCCCTCTATGTTTACAGCATTAGGTGAGATTTTTTTTTTTTTATAAAATTAAAATATCGGAATAAATTCCGATAATCAAAATCGGAATCAAATCACAAGAATGGAATTGAAATCTTGAAATTTTTGTCAAGCAATAATAAAAACTGTATCCTACCAGTCATTGTACAATGTAAACATTGTAACATGTTGTCACTAAACTTCATAAAATTCTATTTAGTTACCAAATGTTTTGGTAACAATCACAATTACATATTACACAATTACCCCCCCCCCCCCCCAAAATCTCATTCCAAGCTAAACTCAAAAGTTGGCAGCCCTGTATATATATATATATGTATATATATATATATATATATATATATATATGTGTGTGTGTGTGTGTGTGTGTGTGTGTGTGTGTGTGTGTGTGTGTGTATGTGTTTTGTGTTTTGATTTTTAAAAAGCAATTTTAACCAGAAAAATCAAAAATGTATTCCCAAAATCCCAAAATACGCAAGTAACTTTGTGGGTGGGTCTTGGGCGCTGTTGCTATTATACCGGCGGGATAAAGACTCTTGCGCCTGACACAATTATCTACCCAAAATATATGCAAAATCGTGCATATTTAATGAGATAATGCCTAATTTGCATAATTAAACATACAAATTTCTAAAACTTGTAATACATTTTTTTTTATATACTTATGTAAGTAATCAACTGAGGAAGTTTCATGGTGATATCTATTATTTTAAAATTTTACCCTATTCACCTGTAGTGTCTCGCCTTAAGAGCAGGCGTGCTTGTTCCATGGCGGATTGCTATTATAACGCCGGATTTGCCAGGCACACGCCAGGAGCGGTTCACAGCCGAGGAGACCGACATTATCGTCAGGGCCATAAAATACAGAGAAGTGACATTGTATGGGGATGGGAGAAACCCACCCAAATTAGCTTCGGTTAAACAGGCGTATAAAAATTTGGGTAAATGTGTAACCTAGATTTATGCCCATTTTTTCACATCTTCATGGACACAAAAATGAGAACTGCTGCGTCTGTGTGTAGATGAGATAAGCAAAGTGCATACGCGTTGTGCACACGCTACATTGATTATGGCCAAGAATGCGCCCTTAAAATAGCATATGAATAACATGCGCAACGCGCCACTGACTTTAGACTAGGTTTTTCCTGGTCAGTGGCGGAATTGTTTTCTAAACCTGCAAAATAGCACCAGGGAACGTTTGCGCCGGAACACGCCTCCTCTTTGCGCTGAACCGCCCCCGGGAGCGCAAGTTAATTTCCTAATTTACCGACATGGGTATGTGGAGGGAAAAGTCCGCTGTGCACGGGTGCAAAATAGGAATGATACATGCGTCGGTGTACAAAGTCAATTGCGCTGGGTGCAAAATAGGGCCCTTCAAGTCTGTGTCTTTAGTTCAGTGTGTTAAATAATGTGCTTTTTTGTCATTTGTTGTGTATCTTTGGATTATGTTGTGTTGTAAATAAATCGAAACAATCAAAAAGCCATTCTTTTTTAAATCTCCTCATTCTTTGTGAAAGGTTGCTCAGAATGATAGGGCCTGATAGCACCTAATAGGGCCATTATGGGAGGGTCTTTGTCTTTCTCAGGTGTGAAATCCATAAATATTAATGATGTGTTCACGCCTCCTTGCATAAAGCTTTCTTACACAAAACATGTCTTACAAATTTAAAATCGATATATTGTTTTATCTGAATGAGTTGTCAGGATGATTTACACATAATTTTGGAGCAAATATTCTAGGCTACGTGATACAATTATCAAAAGTCGTGTGAAAAAAATAATCAGTATGGGTTTCATGGCCTTATTTCAGTGACAATTGTTTTTGTTTTTTTCACAAACCACACATAAATGTCATTATCTCAAAACTACAAACTTTTACGTACATGCTGCTGATATATTATTGTAGCAGAGTTTGTGCTATGTAAGGAATAATTGACAACAGGCCGTTGAATTATTAGAAAAATAATGCACACCTGAGGTGGTAATGCGGTCATGACGCGAAGCGGAGTGGCCGTTACACCTCGGGTGTGCATTATTTTTCTAATAATAAGACCTCGGGTATGCATTATCGGCCTGAAGTCAATTATTCCGCTTATACTACAGTTACCACACCTCGAAACATTGTTCAGATTATGTATTTCAAGACGTTTGTAAAGTTTTTGTCATTAAAACGCTCTTGTATGTAGGACTAATTTCTTACGCATCTAATCCAATGCCTCCGTTGCTAATTCCAAAACATCATTTTAGAGCTAGTAATGGAGGTTTGAGCCATTGATAGCAGACTAATGCTGGGGACACACAACTAGCTGACATTCTCTGACTGTTTTCATCGCAGCAGATTTTAAACACCGACTTTGAACACAGACTGAACGCGCTGAACACGCGTTTGGGCATGATCAGTCATCAAATTACATTCATAACTGGCCTTAAAGTGTGTCCTATTTATTAAAAAAAAATTATTAAGTGTGACCCAGTTATTAAAATTAAACTGCATGTTTCCATTGATTGTGAAGCTAGACATTGAAAAATGCAGATCAAGCGCATGGAGCTAAATGTTTTTTCTTGTTATGAATTGTATCCTATTTTCCGTTATTACAGTTAACTACGCAAAGTAATATGGAACTGTAATGCGGTCAAGACCTGCCTGGAACTACTTTAGCTGTGCGTTTCCCTGAAAATAATGCACACCATAGAACGTTCGTCAACCAATCAGATTCAAGCATTCAACGGCCCTGTAGTATAAATACAGTGTAATCAGACTTTAGCCATGAAAATGTCACAAGTAACAGAAATAAGAACAAATGTCAACGCATGTCAGAACACCTTCAGGGCCCAGAAAACACCTCAGACCCCAGAGGGTTAAAAGAACAACAGAAAACAAATATTATTTTATTATAGTTTTTCTTACCTATTTGTAACAATGTGCAAAAACTTTTCATGTAGCATTTCCTTGAGAAATGTTTCCATCCTTCCATTTCCTAAATTGCAGAAGAGCCATTAAAAGTAACCTAGATAAACATTATTGTTTGTCATTAAGAGTTCCCTGTCTTGTTGTCAGTTGTTGACAGGCAAAGATTACACTATGACATTCCTGCTGATTTGGCATATTAGCCATCTGGCATGCCCTCCTCCTGAAGACACACACATTTGCACTGGTGGCACAAACCCACAGCAATCCATCTCCCCCTGTGTCCATTTAGTAGCTGAAAATGATGCCTATTGACTAATGGTGTGCGTGCCTTCCTTTAGTTAGCACTAATAACCTCCTGATTGATCAGCTCCCTGCTGAACGTCTAATCACTGTTTTCACTGGTGTGTTCCTGTACTTCTTCAAGGGGGTGATCTGGTCATTTTTTGGTGCATCAAAAGCATGCAGGGACATTGCTTTATTTTATTTTATTTCATTTTATTTTATTTTATTTTATTTTATTTTATTTTATTTATAATTTTATTTTCTCAAAGTCACTGTTGGTATACTTCATACAGTGTATAGCACTCTCACAGCATATTGCAATTAGCGCTTTTGGCTAAATATAATGTTAACTGCCTATTCAGACACGTGCAGTTTTGTATAATACAAAAGAAAGGAAGAATTTTTTCCAGTATATTTCTTTAACTGGATACAAGTAACCAATTAGGACAAGTGTTCAGTCTTTTCATGTTTTTGTAAATCTTCACTCTTACACTCTTGACCCCTGACCATTAGCAGTGGAGTGTACAATTACAGTGAGCAATTGCCATGGAAACATGCTATAAAGTCCACATAACTAATGGCAAAGTACAATCAAAGAAAGAAAGCAAGTAAGAAAGAAAGGAACTGTGTGATTCAGTGGAATAGGACAGGTTTTTCTGGGAAAAAGCAAGGCATTTATAACTCAAGTTAAATCAAATAAATTGTCATTCATCAAATTACAGGGCAAGTTTTGTGAAATCAAGGAAAGAGCATAGGAGTACTTTACAAGAATGTCAATCATTCCAAGTTATTACCTTCATCTGATTAGGCGCTGACTTGCAGCGATATATGCCCTTTTGTTAGCGCTGCCGCTGAGGTCCAGTCTCATGCTGCTAAACACCACTAGAATACATCATTTCAGTTTACTTCTGGAGCTTTCAAATTATTGCATAAAGAGCATGTGTCATTAAATAAGAGTATACATGTGTGTCACAGTAAGAGTGAAAGTTGATAATGAGAACAGTATTTGCAATAGTTGCATTGTTACATTTAAAAGCTGTCATGTTTCTGTATTGTGCTCCATGCAGTAAATATGAATATTTTTAAGCTTTTTATTGTTTTTAAATAACCTTGCATCTCTATTTGTGCAAGGTAACATTAGTAAACTTGTTTTATGACATTTGAGAAACAACAGTAATACGATAACAGCCAGCACTGTGTGCATGAGGCAAGTTGAGCTGGAAAAGTTTGCTACCACATTGTTAGTGCTCTCTATTGGCATCACACACCCTTGTAATTTGCATATACTGTAGGCTCATAGGCTGTGGGTAGATTTTTGAGGTGCAGGTGCAAGTAAATCACATAAGTTGCTGCCCAGAAAAAATAAGAAAACCAACATGTTGTCCTTCTTAAAAAGCTGTGCAACTAGAATCTTAATTGCCAGCTGAATAGGCAGTGGACTGAAGTCAAAAACACTGCTATGAGACAAGGGTAAGTAAGGAATGAGCCTTTATTAGACCAGACAAATTACCAAAGTACAATGAAATCTCCAATGAGCTTTGCTTCTGACTTTAATTGTTAGGTTAAATGGAGGACTGGCCAAAAATAAGCTTTTGAGATTCAAGCAGGTGTTTCCAAATAATGAATGTCCTTCTACCATATGTTATGCAGAAACTTTAAATGGTTCAGATGTGCATAGTTCAAAATGTTACAACAAGCTCTAAAGCTCTAGTAAAGCTCATATGAAGATCAGTTTCTGTAATTACAAGTTACAAATGACAAGTTTCCCATCGGTCAGATGTTTAGTGCACATCGTGTATTTATCGTTACAAATGCGGTAAAAATGATTTTTTTAAGTTGTAACAAAGATTATTGAATTGTACTTTACAAGAAAATACAATTTCTGGCTTTCTACTTCAAACTTTCATAAAATAGTTTAATTCAAGGTTTTTCTTGCAGTTTCTTTGTAATCATTTAACATTTTCAAAGGAAAAAAAAAGAAATTCACTTTAGAGGGACTGAACATTTGTAGTCTTTATACTGGTATTTAATGGGATAGATCAGCCAAAAAATGAAAATTTGTCTCATGGTCTGTCTCTGACTTTCTTTCTTCGTGGTGCTGGTGATCATTAAGAATCGCTCAGTACTGAAATACGGTTTGGCCGGTGGCCAAATGTTTTCTCTTAGTTACCAACCTCTGACTGAAATTAAACTCACCCTTTACGTTCTGCATGAGTTTGCCATTGGCTCCGTGGAAGGGAATTTAAATCAGATCTCATCTTTACGGACCATAGGTTTCATCTTGTTTAGGGCTGCTAATTTAAGAAAGTGCAATGCTGCATTTGTTGTTTACAGCAGTTTCCTTAATCTATAGAGGAGCATGTGCATGTTGTTGTCTGAGTTTTGTTCCATTGTTGTTCATGTTGCGAATGTGAATTAATTGAGAAGCAGTGACTATATGGCTGTTTTATTCTGCACTTTATACCATATTTACCATCTAACCTCTATATTTTGTGGTGAATGCCCATTTAATGTGCCTAGGAGTATGTCGTTTTGTGCTGGCGCCTGCTGTGGCTTTACGCTGCAGTGATTAGTCACTGCTGAGTGTGAGTGTTTGAGGGGGAATAAATAACCCAGTTGGTAATTCAGGTCACGTCAGAATCACTCTTTACAAACACATACGCAGAGTCTGAGCAGTACCACAGCTTGGTAGGCGGCACTGGTCACCAAAACAACTGACCAAAGGGAACGTTGATGCAATTGTATTAGTTCCAAAGAGAGGCAATGACACCACATGTGCACAAAAAGCTGAATTTAAGTGTTTTTACAGACACTCTCCGACACATTTTATGTAACATTGAGAAATTCTGTTTTCATCATCAAAAGTTGGGGGGTTAGAGAACGGGAGTAAAGGAAGTAAAATATCACACTGTGCAGAAATTCTGTAATGATTTTATTGCTTTTCTGAAAACAGGAAGCAGCTAAATGTGAAATATGCCACTTGCATGGTGATTCGAAAAGGTCAGAGATGTTGGAAGCTTGCGTGTGCTGCTGTGTGTACAGATAGATTTCTTTCCTGACCTGCCAGTGTGGAAAGGAATAATCTCCCAACACATAACATTTCACTATTGTAGCTAAATCTTACCTCAAAATTTGTCATTAAAAACCCCAAAAAGGATCAGAAATTAGACACTTTAGAAACATCGATCTAACCATCTATCTATCTATCTATCTATCTATCTATCTATCTATCTATCTATCTATCTATCTATCTATCTATCTATCTATCTATCTATCTATCTATCTATCTATCTATCTATCTATCTATCTATCTATCTATCCCACGGTAAGTTAGTGCACCTAAACTGGCCAAAAATTATAAAGGAATAAATAGTTAATCTACTTACTTTTCAACTAACTTAAATATGCCATGGCATGGAGTTCTATGACCCCTAAAAACTCTATACCTTAAGATGTGCATGCAATTGGGCCACTTGGCCATGCAGTTTCTGCTTGCTGTTATATTTATATGTATTTTTGGTGAAACAGAGCTGGCTGAATGAATAGATGTGCATGTAATGGAAAGATTAACAGACAGACAGTTAAAAATGAAGATGTCCAGAAACAAAAGTTGTATCAGCGTCTGGACTGAGTCTGAAAATGTAGTAGAAACTATAAAATTGTTTTTATAGTCAGTTTATTAGTTTTGTTTTCTTAGAGACCTGACAACATAGTCGAAGAGGCTCCGGTGAATCATTGCTAATAGTTTGTGTGGCACATCTTCGCTCCCTGGTCAAGCTTGTCTGGGAGAACACAAGCAGGCAGAGCTCTAAAGAGCCTTGGGAGCAGATGAGATTTCAAGCCTGTAGAATAGATGAGTCAAAGTGCAGTGCCAGTGGCATTGTAACACTTCATCCCTTCTGAGATTCATCCTGCGTGATCGCTGTGTTTTCATTGTTTGCTTTTTTGGGGCATGACTATATATGTCTTTTTGCCCAGCCTTGAAAATCCTGACCTTAAAAATGGACGGCAATAACAGTTGCATTATATATTTTTATTGAAAATACGACATTTAAGGTTTGCATACAATGCTCAGAGATGATACCAGAATCAAAATCTTGCTGATTAATTTGTTTAAAATGGATAAAAAAAAATGTTGGTCCTCTCCGCACACGTTTTATAACATGGATTTTGATGTGGCCCCTGGTTCCCAGGTTCTTCCCGCATGAACTGGTCGCTTTTGTCCTGGTTGAGTTTGGTCTGGCCTAAAAAACGCTGAGGAGGCACAGCCAATGAATTGGCATGATTCTATACCAGTTCAGACAATCAGCACCACCCAAGGGCATTTCCCATTGTGTCATCGCTATGCAGCGCCTTGTTCTCTATTCAGAGAACATGGAATAAACAGTTAACCCAAGACAGTTTGAACATTTAAAAAAACATTCAGAAATAACGTTTTTTAACTTAATGGGAATGTTAGCAAAACATTCTAAGAACATTTTTGTTAGCTGCAGTGATTGTAGTCATGCTACAAACAGCTAAACTGATGTTATTATAGATAATGCCCTTGCATTTTTCCGCTTGCAGGGTACCAGGTAGGCAGTGATTGCTATAGATTGAAAAGTTGTCATACAGTATATGTTTGATGCTGCCTGCTCTGCTTCCATCCACCATTACAGTTTTTCTCAGTCGCTTTGGTGCATTTCTCATAACACTATTTACATTTGCACAACAGTTAATGCAGTTCTCAAAACAATTAGTACAAACTGCAAAACCTAGTTGATAACCTGCAAAAGCGTGTCACTTGCTCAAAATGGATAGCTCATTCCTCAAAAGCAAGTATTTATGTCAATGAATGTGTCAGTGTCATCAAAATGAAAAGTCCTGACACCATCGTTTATGAACAAGATAGTCAAATGGCTTAGTCATGTTTTCATTATGACAGTTTACTCTGTAAATGTTTTCCAATGCAAAAAAGTCAGATCTTGGTGACACTACCTGAAAATGCTCAAGACAGCACTAAATACTATTTGCACAGCCATTTGAAAAAATACAGTAAAGTTACACATTACTGTATTTATGAGGTAACGGAGTACAAGACACTGAATATGTATGTTTCACATTTTTACTGCATATGCTCTTTGCAATTCTAATTTGTTCACAGCATTGTGCAAAAGAAAAAATACACCATTATTTACAACAAACATAAACCCCCTTTGGGTAGAGCTGTGCACAACTGTAAACAATATTGCAGTAGGCCTATATACTGTATTGGAAGTGAACATACAACATACATAGGACTGTAATCATTCATGCACATCCAGACGTTCCTCTCTGTCTGGTCACATAATTTCATCTACATCCCAGCGAATATCATCTCTTGCTCAATTGCAAATTGTTCAATTTAGGAGACTTTTTCAGGATTTTTTTGTTGTTGTTGTTTTTTTAAATGACAGATTTTGACAACTAGTTCAACATTTTTGTATGTAATGACTCAAGCAATGAAATGAGGACTATTAGTTTTATATGGAATGACTATTCAGCATTCACAAGTATAGTTAATTTTGACTGACATGACATAAGCAAATGATAATGTTATAAAACAGCAGAGAGTTGTATGAAAGCAATTGATGCATGTCCAAAAGCATTTGCAATTTGTTGGAAGGAATGAGAAACTGCTACTATGATGTGCACAAATGACTAAATGTTGTGGAGGTTGAACTAACTGTTGTGCAAATGTAAATAGTGATGTGAGAAATGCACCAAAGCGACTGAGAAAAACTGTAAGACCACAAAGCACCCATGACATTTTAGGTGACATATTCACACTTCCTTTAGTTGGCCCACATACTTGATTGAAGACACTTTTTCTTTGCCATTTTCTTGTATCAGTCCAGAATCACTCAGTTGTCTTGGTCATGTGACATCTGTGAAGATGCCAAAACGGCAGTAGATGGCCAAAGAGTTTAAGATGAAATTTTCTCTGTAATGATGGAGTGTGTAATGATATTAGTCTGTACTTGTGTGCCTGAACAAGAAATGCTCGGTTTCCATCACCATCAGCAGAACACTTGCACACAAACAGGTTGACAATTTTTTTGTCTGTTCTGCTTTAGTCAAATATAAAATATGCACTTTGATACTCAATGATAAGAATCACAGAGCATATATTGTATCTTCCTCTTGGCTCTCATTAAATCATCGCTATCTATTTTGTCGTTTACTCTCTTTGCACTTTAACTCTTCTGTTGTCCTCAGCTTTCTCCCATTTGTTTTGGTCCTCTATTAGGTGCCCACAGTCACGATATCTCAGTTCACCCCCTTTTGTCCTCTCCCCCTCTCTAATCTGTCCTTTAATGAGTTCATTTTCAGTGGCTTTACAGCAAGACAGACTGCTGTGACATCCTGCTGGCCACCCACACAGTGAGAACAGAGCCGAAAAGCTTCATTATGACTTAAAGTACTGTATATTGCAGCATGTCACAGACTGCATCATATGTAATCACACATTTATAATGATTTAATTTAAATTGAGCTTCACTGTGGAAACAACAGACTATTGTCATGTTGGGTCAGAAATAAGTTTGTAGTATGCATACCTGCTATTCTACCATCTAAATGTGTGAATGTTTGTATAGTCTTTTATGATATTCAAACACACCCTGATATAAACTGACTTTAGCGGTCCTGCCAACTCCATGGAAACTAACATGCACGGACTCAACCTGCGAGAGAAGGGCTGTCATTCGTGATTGATTACCTGCATTTTTTTTAAGTGAATGTGTTAAATTGTTCGGTTGTTTTTTAAGGAAAGAAAACAGTGTTGGGTTCAACAATTTGAGAGGATTGTGACGATTTAGTGTGTACCAAAAGGGGTGCCAGTCTGGTATATTATCCAGACAAATTTTAAATATTCATAAATTAAACCGTCCCAAAGGAATCTAATAAAATGTTCTCATCAAATTATATGATCCCTATCATATCCTGCAGGTTTCATGTTTCTTTGGTTTTATTGTGTTCTTTTATCAATTCAAATGACCTTTCACAACCCAGAGCAGGTAAAACAAGATACAGTATATTCACATATTCATGAAGTGTAATTCAAGTTCATAATACCCATACACAGATTCCACCAGTACAACAGATCAAATAAGCATAAAAAAAATACAAATCAATTACAAATTCATAACTCCTCAGTCCATTCAAAATACTTTTAGTAATGCACATTGAACTTGTGTATAGTTCATATTAGCTCGAATCACAATTTTTTTAGGAATGCCCGTTGAGTTTGTGAATTGTTCATAGCTTGCATCGTATACAGTTCAAAGGAAAGAAAAGCCCACCCCTAAACACAAACAAATGAAATACAGTTAGCACAAAGTAACTATCAAATTTACAATTTCCCATAAAAATTAACAACAGCAAGAGAGAGTTGCACTTACACTTTCCCTAGCATGACTGGTTTATTGTCAGTCTCCATTTAAATCACGTTAGGTGCACAATTTCTCTCCATACACTGCTCCAGCGGGAGATTCAAACATTCCATACATGGTGGGAGAGCAGGATATCAACGAGAGTAAATCAAGCTGAGCCATGTGAAACACCACCGTGTCTCCTGACACTGGACATTTTTATTTCCGCTATGGATATGACATCACATTTACTTGCTTGTTATTTAAAGGAAAAAAAAAAATGCTTTAATTTGCGTAGTTCATCACATGAAGTTCGCTACAGGTTGACACTCAAATGTGTGTGCATATAAAGACACCAGAGTGCACTCTTAAAAATAAAGGTTCTTTATTTGCATCTGTGGTTCCATGAAGAACCTTTCCATTGCACAAAAGGTTCTTTATAGTTGAAAAAGTTTCTTAGATTGAATAAAATGTCCTTCACACTTTTCAGGGATCCACCAGACTCCACCTTCACTCCCTCACAACGTTCACTATCGCCTGAGTATTAACCACCACCTGTCATCAATCAGTGCACTCATCAGCACACGCTACACAAGCCTGCACCACACACACAGTCATTGTCTGGTCTCGACTAGGACTACCATTGATACTGATGATCATCTTACCTGAGACACCTATCACTGAGTGGTTCCCTTCGACTCCAATCTGATTCCATCTTCTGTCTCCCAATCTCCAAGTCTATTCTCCAGCAATCTGCAAGAGAGAAAGATATCCTTTACCCAAGTTATCAGCGACTGTGTGTGTGTGTGCTTGTGGTGAACTGTTTATTGAAGGGTTCTTTTGTGAACCAAAAATGGTTCTACTATGGCATCACTGCGAAAACTCCTATTTGGAACCTTTATTTTCAAGAGTATGGGGTAGATGAGTGCGGCACAACCTAACGCATGGCTATAGTTGTAACACACATGGTTTAAAATTTTCCACACATTCTAGCATATCTAAACTTAAAATTTACTAGTTTACTTGTATAGTTAGTTACTTGCCATAAACACTATAGAGAAAAAAAATGTGCCACAAGAAATTGAACATTTTAGGCTATTTAACCAAACCAACTGTAGATTTCTTATTGAAGTTAAATTCTCACCTCAGTTGCCTTTTGAGGGCGTCGATGACACTTTGGGAACGCCCCTACATGATAGCGTCAACTGGCGAGAATGAGCGTCATGGGCGGGTGATGTCATGACCAGGAAAGGATAAAAGCACATTCGGTCTGAAGCACATGTGTCAACTAGTCCAATGGCGAGAATGAGCGTCATGGGCAGGTGATGTCATGACCAGGAAAGGATAAAAGCACATTCGGTCTGACCGGCACTAGCTTCTGTGCCTCAGCAAGCACTCTGTGTTACAAACTGTCTGTCTTATTTATTGTTGTCTGTCACAATATATACAGTGGGGAGAACAAGTATTTGATACACTGCCGATTTTACACTTACAAAGTATGTAGAAGTCTGTAATTTTTATTATAGGTACTCTTCAACTGTGAGTGACGGAATCTAAAACAAAAATCTAGAAAATCACATTGTATGATTTTTAAGTAATTTGCATTTTATTGCATGACATAAGTATTTGATACATCAGAAAAGCAAAACTTAATATTTGGTACAGAAACCTTTGTTTGCAATTACAGAGATCATACGTTTCCTGTAGTTCTTGACCAGGTTTGCACACACTGCAGCAGGGATTTTGGCCCACTCCTCCATACAGACCTTCTCCAGATCCTTCAGGTTTCGGGGCTGTCGCTGGGCAATACAGACTTTCAGCTCCCTCCAAAGATTTTCTATTGGGTTCAGATCTGGAGACTGGCTAGGCCACTCCAGGACCTTGAGATGCTTCTTACGGAGCCACTCCTTAGTTGCCCTGGCTGTGTGTTTCGGGTCGTTGTCATGCTGGAAGACCCAGCCACGACCCATCTTCAATGCTCTTACTGAGGGAAGGAGGTTGTTGGCCAAGATCTCGCGATACATGGCCCCATCCATCCTCCCCTCAATACTGTGCAGTCGTCCTGTCCCCTTTGCAGAAAAGCATCCCCAAAGAATGATGTTTCCACCTCCATGCTTCACGGTTGGGATGGTGTTCTTGGGGTTGCACTCATCCTTCTTCCTCCAAACACGGCGAGTGGAGTTTAGACCAAAAAGCTCTATTTTTGTCTCGTCAGACCACATGACCTTCTCCCATTCCTCCTCTGGATCATCCAGATGGTCACTGGCAAACTTCAGACGGGCCTGGACATGCGCTGGCTTGAGCAGGGGGACCTTGCGTGCGCTGCAGGATTTTAATTCATGACGGTGTAGTGTGTTACTAATGGTTTTCTTTGAGACTGTGGTCCCAGCTCTCTTCAGGTCATTGACCAGGTCCTACTGTGTAGTTCTGGGCTGATCCCTCACCTTCCTCATGATCATTGATGCCCCACGAGGTGAGATCTTGCATGGTGCCCCAGACCGAGGGAGATTGACTGTCATCTTGAACTTCTTCCATTTTCTAATAATTGCGCCAACAGTTGTTGCCTTCTCACCAAGCTGCTTGCCCATTGTCCTGTAGCCCATCCCAGCCTTGTGCAGGGGCTCGTTCTTCGTACGTTGCTTAAAACATCCGAGATCAAATGAGACATCCAAGATGATATCATCGTGCTAATCATGATCCAGCTAATTAGGTTCTTCGAACACACTTGCCGGATATGATTAGTATAGCTGGATTGAGTTATCTGAGATAATTGCGCGTTCATGTGCTGTTTAAAAGGGGATATGTATCGATAGTAGAAACATTGATCAGCAAAGCTGCTATTGGCTGCTCAGCGTGGCCAAAGAGCGCACTCAGTTTTTCTCCTCTGCAGAGCAAGAACTAATAGTCGAAGTTTATTCGGAATTTTAATGTTTAATCAAAACGCCAGGGAACACCTCAAAGTCTGCAAAAGCCAGGAGAGAGGGCTCGCAAAAAGTAGCAGACAATTTAAATCCGTTAGAAGTGGCCATGTTAGATGTTTTTATCACTTATTAGCCTATATTTTTGTATTTTAATAATTGCATAATTACTTTGTTCATTGTAATGTCAGAGTCACCACACTAGAACATGGGAACAAATAAAAGTGAAGTACAAAATATTCTACATAATGGTAATTTTTAGTTATATTATAGTCTCTTTTATAAAAGGCACTGTTAAATAATTGGTTGTCTGTTTATAAAAGCAACCAAGAAAAAGGCTGAGAAAAAAAAGAAAGAAAAGATCTTAGTAGCCTACACTGTAAAATAATTTTTGCTGCATTAAATTAAGGCCGTATAGTCATTTCAACTGCTAAATCTTGAGTAGGCCTAATGATGAATTGCTTTGACTTGTGAAAGTGAAAACTGATAAACTTATGTTAATGTAAAAATATTTTGCCATGAGTTATTGATCAAATTTTTCCCTAGTGTAGTTCATTGTAATGACATTGTGTTTTCCTCTTTTGTGCACTTTTACATAATACACACTTGTATCTGTTCCCAAGAAAGTGGTGGCTGAAATATGTGCAGTAAGTGTACATTTTCTAACTTTCCAAAGGAAAGAAAGTATAAGACTTTGTAATGTCCATTTGTTTCCATTGCACTGGACAGTGAATAAACCCTCTCAGATAACTGTCATATGGAGGAGCTAGCCTACCTGCAAGAAGTGCATAAATAACTTTACTTAATTTATACTTGTATGCTTTATGGCTGGAATATAAGTTGCAGGATTCCACATCTACAGAAAGGCCTACAGAAGAGTCTGCACAGACAGAGGAGACATACAGGTGGGCAGTGTATAGCCAACTTTTCCTTTTTATTTGTTGCATGAGGCAAGTGTCTAATATCTGTTGTTGCAGGCACTTGACCACTGGCTTTTCTTTACAAAGAACAATTGAAATAAAACTCAAGGAACTAAGCATATTTGTCTTTTATTAAACATTTAATGAAAAGGAATTTTTTTTTTTTTTTTTTTTTTTTGCAATGTTGTGTAATATGGCACATGCAACAATGTCACAGGCCCTGTCAGGTGTGCAACCCCTCAGACTTTTCAGACACTGAAATCTTCCCTTTAGTTAGCCAAAGTTCATTTCATTGTGTGCCCTTGTCCTGGCTAGAGCTGCATTGTAACTGGTTTGGGTCAGGGAATGGGGTCATAAAACACCTGTCTGCAGGCAGGAACATGTCATAATCACCTATGAAAAAATGCAGTTCTGTTAGGATCAGCATAAGTGTATGTAATACAGTGAGCTTGATATTTAATTGTGGAACTTTCCTTACCACTTTCAAATAATCTGCATAAATGTGAATCTCTGAAAATTCTTAAGTCATGCACAGATCCTGGCCATTTTGCTTTCACATTTGTGATATGGAAGATTTTAGTCAAATGCCTTTTTTTATTTGATTTAATCTGGAATATTAAGAATCACAATAGTAACTGGGCTGCACACTTACATTGTGAACCCCCTTTCTGTTCACATAATCCCCTTCATTGAGGCCTTGATGGCAGCTATAGTCTATGGTACCAATCACGTTAAAGGGATACTCCACTTTAAAGGGGTGGTTGATTATGATTTCAGTTTTATGACTTTACTTAGTGTGTAATGTTGCTGTTTGAGCATAAACAACATCTGCAAAGTTACAACGCTCAAAGTTCAAAGCAAAGGGAGATATTTGCTTTTAAAGAAATCGTTTTTTAAGGACTACAGCAAACGGCTGGTAGGGACTACACGAGCTTCCTCCAGGGTTAGTGACATCACTAACCCTATAATTTACATAAACCCCGCCCCCGGGAAGAAGATTTATAGATTATCATGACAGAATATGCTAATCAATGACTAGAAGATAACTACACATAAGCTACATAAATTCATCAACTCATTCAGAAATGTCCTGTTGCTTCTACATGTTGTCATTTCTTCTTGAGTCTCTCGATCATTGTCTGACTCCAGTTTGAACATAAATATTGACATTTCCAGTGCATGTCTGTTTGAGGTAAAAGGACACAAGCTCTTGAAGCTCCGCCCCCTGTGCTGAGAGCAGCAGCTAATTTGTATTTAAAGGGACACACAAAAACGGTGCGTTTTTGCTCACCCTCAAAAAGTGACAATTTTAACATGCTATATAAGAATATCTGTAGGGAATTGTGAGCTAAAACTTAACATACACACTCTGGGGACTTATTTTACATCTTGTGAAAAGGGCACTGTACCACCCCTTTAAAATGAAAATTCTGTCATCATATACTCACCCTCATGTTGTTTCAAACCTGTATGAATTTCTTTCTTCTGCTGAACAGAAAGGAAGATATTTAGAAGAATGTCAGTAACCAGACAGTTTCTGGTCTCATTGACTTCCATAGTATATTTTTTTCCTACTATGGAAAACAATCAATCCAAGATCATGCCAAATCGTCAACAACCAAATCCAGCTAACTGAGTTAGCGACGTACGAAGACCTGGGCCCCCAGGTCTACAATTTTATCCCTGAAATGGAGATTGTTTACCTCTCTGTGTAATCTAAGACAATGGGATCCAGTCAATTGCACTGTTAGTTCAATACTTGAGTTCCTGCAAGATCGTTTTGATTCAGGGTTATCTCCTTCCACACTGAAAGTTTATGTTGCTGCCTACCATGCCCCTCTGGGGGGTTTATCTGTTGGAAAAAGATCCTCTTGTTATACATTTCCTTCGTGGCACCCTGAGGCTGAGGCCTGCAGCCCGTACCAGAGTTCCAGCTTGGGATCTGGCTCTTGTTCTATAAGGTTTATCTGTAGCTCCCTTTGAGCCTCTCGATTCGGTCTCAGAAAAGTTTCTGACCCTCAAGACTGTCTTCCTTCTAGCCTCACTTAAAAGAGTAGGAGATCTTCAGGCCCTATCGGTATCTTCTTCATGCCTTGAGTTTGCACCTGGGATGGTCAAAGCGTTCCTCTATCCTAAACCCGGATATGTACCTAAATAGGGGTGCACGATATATCGAATCAATATCGTTATCGCGATATCACGTTGCTCGATATCATATCGAAAGTCTCGCGATATTTATGCGATATTTTGTTTATGATGCGTCCCGTCCGACATGCACCGTTGCATTTCCCCCGACTGATTTCCTGGTTCTACTTCTCCATAAACATGAAATCAAGGAGAGGGTTAACTTTTCATGCTACAGATTTCCAACAGTGGTCAGAAAGAACAGGGGAGACACTTTGTTTCACTTCTCCCTTGCTCTACCACACAGTCCCCACAACACACACACTTGCCGGCTCGACGCACACACCAGCGCGCAAGTATAAACATCAGGCCACCTGGCCACTTCATGCGTTATCACAGATCGGATAGCTATCTGATTAATCAAAACGATTCCTTTTACACCTGTTCACATAAATGTGTTTTTTGCAAAACGGATATAAATCCGATCTTCGAATCCCGCGCTATATGCAGATTTAATGGAGTTCACGTCACCGAACACAGTTATGAGCTGCATTTTATAGATCATCAGCTAAAATGTCAAAATCAAATACCGCAATAATAGAGAACGGCAACAGCCCTGGTAAGATAATTTCACTTCTTTACTTTTAATGAAGATACTTGTGTGTAAAGCGTCTGCAACTTACTTTCACTTTGATTTGCGATAGTTTGCGCGTTGGCTTGACCGGTAGATGCTCAGCTGCTCATGCGGTGATGCGTGTTGCAGACGTAGCGTCGTCATATCTGGCCATAACATGACATGTAGCCTATAACACGTTCTCACACGTTTATTTTTTAGTGTTTTTGGGAGGAGTACATTTTACATATGTGGTTTCAACAACCAGATGCATTTACACTTCGTCCAGTTTCGTCTGGAATGCGGCCCAGATCTCCTCATGTGGTTTCAGCGATCAGATTCAAATCCGTCTTGCGCTCAATAAACCTTATGTTGTAAGAAAACTTGTTTTATTTGTTATGAATCTATTTTGATGCGTTTTCCCATAACTTTTGTAGTTTTACATATGTTTAAAAATATTGAAATTAATATCGATATCGCAATATTCATTATCGATATCGCAATATCACTTTTTGTCAATATCGTGCACCCCTATACCTAAAGTTCCAACCAATGTACCACGGCCTATTGTACTGCAGGCGTTCTGTCCTCCTCCTTTTAAAGATCTGTATCAGGAGAAATTAAACCTCATTTGTCCAGTCAGAGCTCTGGACACTTAAGTCCATAGAGTTTCTCAGTGGAGGAAGTCTGATCAGCTGCTGGTTTGCTTTGGGCCCCCTAAAAAAGGACTTCCTTAATCCAAGCAGACTGTTAGCAAATGGATAGTCGAGGCTATTTCACTTGCATATGAGATTATAGGCCAACCTTCACCTTTGGCCACTAGAGCCCATTCTACTTGGAGTATGCCTCCAAGGCCCTTATTTCTGGGGTTTCCTTTCAAGTTTGTGATGCAGCGGGCTGGTCTTCGCCGCTCACGTTTGTCAGATTCTATGATTTAGACATGGATACCCCTGGGTCTAGAGTTCTCATGTCACGACAGTTTTAACACGTTTGAACATGGTTCTTGGCCATATGCCGTTCGGGCATTCTCGTTCCCAAAGCGGCATTGACGCAGCGCGAGTTCCCTCAAATGCTGCGTCACTTTGCCATACTTCCTACATCCCTGTGATCGACTTGCTTCAGCCTTATCAAAGCCATAGACAGTAAAAGAAATGGACACGGCGACCCCATAGACTTCAATAGAGAAAAGTAAAGTCAATTAGAAGCACTCACTTCCTGATGGCTGAGCGTACTGCGCAGACTCAAACTGAGCTTGACGACGTAGATTTGACGTGAGCAACCTGTCTGTCTTCTAGTAGCTGTGCCAAGAGAAATCTGAATTATTCCCTTCCGAAACTTGCAGAGACGGAGAGCGTGAGTAGGAGGTGTCCATGAGCTAGGAGCAGGACCAACTTTTGCCAAGTATTCTGATTAATTAGAATGATTAATTGATTCATTATTTTGTCATTTTGCCTCCACGTCCCTCCGATTGCCTGTGAGCTTCTCCTCCTGTCTATATGGTAATTTCTCTACTGTGCGACAGAGAGTCGCGTGGTTATGACGCAATCGTTAGCCTATTTTTACAAAAACTGCTTCTACGGGGCCATAACGTAAGATACAAGGTAACGGAGCCTTTTATACATTGTCGTGTTTCTTTAGAAATAAATAATGGACAAATGGAGTCTTTAAACGCCTCAGATGTAAAGTTATTCACTGTCAAAGTGACGCCAAAAGGAATGGGAGTCAATGGAATGCTAACAGCAGGTGATGGTCTGCTAATCAGTGGCAGCCCCCGGGGAAGCTTCGGTTTCCGGCTGATGGATTACCCCTTTGATCAAAGCTAGCGCCGGTCAGACCGGATGTGCTTTTATCCTTTCCTGGTCATGACGTCACCCGCCCATGACACTCATTCTCGCCACTGGACTAGTTGACACAGTCACGCAGGGGCGTTCCCAAAGCGTCATCGACGCAGCGTCTCGTTCCCTACCCAGGGTTCTAGGGTTACAGTCTAGACATTTTTAGTGTTTATTTAAAAGAAGACAAATCTGAATAAAAAAGTATTCTAATCTTCAATCTGTCATTAAGCAGTTTATATAGTTCTTTAATTCTTAGCTAACTAGTTAGTGTTAGAAGTTAGTGATGTAATTCACATGTATAACTTCTATGAATGATGTTAAGTGTTATGGCTTGGGTTAGTAGAATCAGTTGGCAAATAATTGCAAAGTTACTTATAGTCAATAGAATGTCTGTTGAGGGACCACCAAAATAAAGTCACTAACCCAGGTCAGTCACACTTTTAAATACATTTTAGCTTTTCTATATTAAACGTACAAATTCACACTCCGTGTACCATTCAAGTGGTTTTAATGATCACATAGAGCAGCAGCATTTTATGAAGCAAATCAAGGAGTGAATTACTCACCCAAAGTTAAACTCACATTAGCAGGCACACAAACACTTCATATTTAGTAAATCTCACTGAAAATGGCAGATTAAGAAGTTTATATTCTAAAATCTTTGTTTAAGTTTTACTCTGTGTAAATTACATTTTGTTCTGTGTAAATTGCATTTCGTGTTAAATAACATTTGGATGTAAATGGTCCTTTTCCTGACATAAATGCAAGAGGCGCTACAACAGAATGTCCTGCAGATCACTTTCACGAGATTGTAAAAGTCATAAAAAAATAATTTTATGTATTAAAATAACTGCATTATATGCATATTTACTTTTAAGTTGAAAATATTAATTAAAAAAATAATATTTAGTGAAATCTTTCAACCCCCTGGCCCCCCCACAAGCTACGCCCATGAGTAAAGTGTTAGCAGATATTGAATCATTCACTCAAACGATAAATTAAATAAGGAAACAACTTGAACTGATTTATTCAGTAACAAAACAGCACAATGGCTTTATTTTTTTGCCGTAGCACAAATACTAGCACAACTTGTGTTTAAAATGTAAGTTACTCAATATTATCCTCTTGAGCTGTTGTGTAAAAGCACTAGCACAATCGTAATCATGCTGTAAATCTGTTTATCAGCACGTATTCCCTTCTTGTCTCACAGCAGTCAGTGTCGAAGGTTATTGTGAACATGGCCGTGTGTGTTTCCCAACATATATAGCAACCTGCTTTATAATGTTTGAAATATAGTTTGTTGCAGCAGTATGAACTAGCAGGGTGAATAGCTGCCTGTTGTTCTGTTATCAGCCCAGTAAATGCTCACTGATTGAGATGGCCACCTTCCCTTTTAAAATCAGCTGCATATTTTTTCAGGTGATTACCATCACTTGCTGCTTGCTGCTTTCTAATTTGGTCTTGCTGGTCAGCCACACCTCCCTCCATCACTCTCACTATCCCCTTTTCTTATTATTCTTTGCAAAAACCCACTCAATAATATCAGAGCATTGTGTAGTAGATGAGTGTGGATGACATTGAGAATATGCACTATTTCGATCTCCCCCTCTCGCACAAACACTATTAATTTCCTTTCCTGTCTGATGAGGCATGGCCCTTCCATTAATTTCAATAGTCTCCTGCTTTTAAAGCAGTGATTCTGGGGTAAAGGTAATTTCTCATATCAGACACGTTTGGCGATGCCTTGATTAAAAAACTCATAGTGCAGACTGAGGTCATTGATAAATAGTGCTATTGGAGTGCTTATTATTCAGAATACTTTCTGAATGATCACCTTGACAAAGGGCATCTTTTCTTTTTTTAAAGTCACCATGACATAAAAAATAAATAAAAATGGTCCGTTTTGATGTAATTTTGCAGTATTTTAACTGATTTATCTTTGCACGTCCTTGTTATAATTTTTTAATTCATGTGTCCTCGTAATGTTTAATCAAAATATCTTCCCCTCCCTCTTGCAGCGACAGCTCTTCTCTTCTCTGCATGACAGGCGTTTACAGTTGTGAGGGCGGGACAACTTGTCACTTACATGATGACATCACTGCAATAGCAAACCACAAACATCCAACAATCCAATCAATTCCCCATGGACCATAGACTATCGCAACTTTCGTTTCTTCCCGAATTTAAATATTGATCTATTCAGCTGGTGTTTAAGCAGTGCTTTGCACATTATTTCAGTTTTTTCCTGAAATTCTGAGATTCATAGTCTTGGCCTGGTAAATTGAGAGACGTCTCAAAGAATCTTGTTGTAGATTTTTCCTAAACCTATTTCGCACCTGACTTCAGTCTATCTGGGTCTCGTCTACAATCGACGTCCCCTGGGTCTCGTCTACAATCGACGTCCCCGAACGTCTACAGTCGATGTTAGTTTCTCTGGGTCTCATCTACAGTCGACGTCCCCGTTCAATAATATTTATACTCTAGCACGTCTACAGTCGACGTCGGCCAAGTTAGTAATACCTAACTTGTTTCCCTAACTAACTTGCTGCGCAGCAATAATAACCAGACAGACAGACTTCAGCAAATGTCCTTTAAATGCTTTAATCACGGCCGGGAGAGTTTCCTGAGCATTTCTCAGAGAATCTCCCCCAAGAAGAAGCACGGCTGGAGGATCTCAGACAAATTTCAGAGAGAATCCCACCAGCAAATGGAATACATCAGGTTTTATAGGATAAAGACAAGACAAAACAAATAAGATCAAATGACTAACTCATGACTTAACTCACGTCACCTTCTATCAATATGACTGGTTCAATTGGTAAAGCAATCCCCCACCTTTTTACTCTCTGTTACTGGCATAAGCAAAAATATCATTGTAAAGGGTTAAGTTGATTACTCAATATATCATGACATAGTACAGACAGTATATTTTTGATTTTGTCATGGTCAGCACTTGAGAATTTTCCATTATACAAATAGACTAAGAACAGAACGTTTTAGTACGTTCTGTCCAAAGTTGTTAGAATGTTAGACCTAAAAGGGGAAGTAAGGTTTATATGTTAGAATTGTTAGAATCATGGTTAGTTTAAAAGATAGTTTACTATCTTATCTATTAAAAATCCATCACAATCTCAATCATCACTTACTCTAGATTGTATGTAAATTAGGGAGGATAAATCTGTAGAGAAATAGCTATACAAGGTAATCTCCCTTGATTTATCACAGCAAATAAGGAACTCCTCAAATCATGCATACTGGTGCTTTGGTGCACATTAATACCTACTATTACATCTCTTTTTGCATTGTTTTGATATGCCTTGTCCTTACGTTTGACAGTAATACCCCCATTGTGCAAATACTCCTACACAGTATTACCCAACTTTTTCTAAATGACATTTTTTAAATTGCAAGCATTTCCATGCATATTTTACTGCACTATCTAGCTCACTCTGCATAGCCAATTGACTGCTATCTGCCATTTTTCTAAATCTCAGTCTGTGCTTGCTATGCATACAGTATTCTATACCATAGAGGCCGTCTGTTGATAGTGGGAAAAGAACACTAATGGCTCAGTTTTGGCAAGGTTGTGCGTGTTTCTGCTCATTAATTTTGAGAATGTTTTTTGTTGTTTGTAATAATGCTGCCTCATTACAGGCGACAAACACTAAGCAATTCCCTTTCATACAGATTCGGACACTTTCAGAGGATAGATCAGACTTCTCAGGTTATCCCCGTCTTGAGTGTGAATCTCTATGCATTCTAAGTGGGCTAGCTGGTGTGCAACTGACTATGCAAATGGTATACTGCATTGTGCATTACTGAGATCACAAACACAGGACAGGCTTGGATAATGTAAAAAAGGTGCCATGATGTGTGGGCACTTTCTACTGACTTCTCTCTACCAATAATATGTTCATATTGTGTTTTTTAAGTCATGGATCAGTTTTTCAGATCAGTAAAAAAGAATGTGTGAGAGGTAGACAAATATACAGTGGTGGTCAGAATTAATGGCACCCCTGGTAAATATGATCAAAAATGGATGTAAAAAATAAATCTACATTGTTTATCCTTTTGATCTTTCATTCAAAAAAATCGCAAAAATCTAACCTTTCATTGAAGTAAAAGAATTGAAAGTGGGGGGTAAATCACATTATAAAATAAATTCTTTTCTCCAAAACACGCTGGCCATAATTATTGGCTCCCTGTTATTAAATACTTTTTGCAACCTCCTTTTGCCAAGATAACAGATCTGAGTTTTCTTCTATAATGCCTGATGAGTTTGGAGAATTACTGACAAGAGATCAGAGACCATTCCTCCATACAGAATCTCTCCAGATCCTTCAGATTCCCAAGTTCATGTTGGTGCTTCTTCTCTTCAGTTCACCCCACTCATTTTCTATAGGGTTCAGTTTAGGGGACTGGGACGGTCATGGCAGAAGCTTCTATTTGTGCTCAGTTACCCATTTTTGTGTTGATTTTGATGTTTGTTTTGGACCGTTGTCCTGATGGAAGATCCAACCACGGCCCATTATAAGATTTCTAGCAGAGGCCGTCAGGTTTTGATTTTTCATCTGTTGGTATTTGCTAGAATCCATAATACCATGTATCTGAACAAGATGTCCAGGACCTCAATCAAAAAAATAGGCCCACAACATATAAGATCCAGCAGTATATTTAACCGTAGGCATGTGGTACTTTTTATCCCTGTTTGCACCAAACACATCTGGTGGGTTTGCTGCCAAAAAGCCCTTTTTTTGTTTCATCTGACCATAGAATCTGGTCCCTTTTGAAGTTCCAGTCATGTCTGACAACTGAATATGCTGGAGTTTATTTTTGGAGGAGCGAGGAGGATTTTTCTTGAAACCCTCCCAAACAACATGTGGTTGTGTAAGGGTTGTTTAATAATTTTTTTAAAGCTTTCTGACCCCCAAGACTCAAGTAATCTCTGCAATTGTCCATCTGTGATCCTTGGAGAGTCTTTGGCCACTCAAACTTTGTTACTGTCCTTTTCTCGAGGCAAAGTATTTTTTGATTAAATGCAACACATTTGAATATGTATTTTCTCGTTATTTCATCTGACTCCATAAATGAAAAGGTTTTAATGATATCTGTGCATCATTAAATGTGAGCGAATGTTTGACTATTATTTTTAAGTCTTTAATGAAAATAATGTCAAAGTCAGTTAGAATAATCAAATGTAACAATTCATTATGTCAGGTAAATGTATCATGCCAATTACATAATAAATTCAAAGATAATCAATACAAAACATCAAAAGTTCTGGATTAAAGAGAAGAGATGCGAACCCAACATTAAAATACATGATGCTGAATTCTTTGAGGTCCTTCAACATCATGGGCTCATCTGAGTAACAGAAGGCCCTGAATCCCCTGCTGCATTTCATTATATAGCCAGAACCTTTCACATGGAAACATCTGAATTTGCATTCAGAGTTGACACCTTTGGGTGTAGGGAGACCAACCCCTCCTTGTGTGCCAGTTATCCCTAAACCTTATTACCTTTTGTTTTACTTATTTGGGAATGAGACATTTGTACCAGTCGCAATGAGACATTTCAAATGATACTAAATATGTATAATACTCAATGTTAATCATTCACATTAAACCATATATTCTTGGGCGAGTTTTTGGTGATCTTTGCATGGGGGAGAAGGAGAGGGGGATGAGAGAAAGAGATGTAGATTAGGATGACTCTGAGGTGAGACTTTCGTCTCAATAGTGCACGAGGGGGAGTTCAAATGTTAATTTCCAGAGAGGTCCTTTGTCTTCTCAGGGTCTGGTTGCTCTTCAACCAGACTGTCCAGCATCTCCTAATTTCTCAGTTCTTACACATCCAATATATAGATACACATCCGTTTTCTTTCTCAAATGTTGACATTCAAGACATAACCGACTGTGTTTACAAGGATACTCGCAGATACAGGTATTTTGAGATCATTTCGTGTGTACGCGTCCATTCAAGCACAGAGACATGAAAGAGAATTTAATTGAATTCTGTGTTCAAATTAAGTTCTCTTTCATGTTTTTTTTTTTTTATTTTTTTTTTGTGTTTAAATGGTTTAAAATCGCTTCCATTTTAAATTGACTTAAACACGTGCAAATGATAAAATTGCGTGCTATGATGGTAAACTTTACATTGGGGTCCATTTGGATCACAGTCCAAATTTGTAAGAAAAAAAAAAGGATTCACTATTTTTGAGAACATAAAAAAAAAGGGGGGGTGGGGGGAGGTGTTACCTAATGTACGTAAAAATGACGAGTACATCGAAGATATGCAGCGCAGCAGTGACAAAGTACATGTACAGTAGCCACAGAGGGTTCAACAGAGTTTGAATGAACCCCGAACATCCAAATCATAAACCTTTTATCCTGTGACAGTTTACCACCCCTAATGTAAAAGTTGCTCCTGTTGTAACAGCTATATGTTAATGAAGTTGAGACACCCTATTGTCTGAGATGGTTCTCAGGGTCCCTCACCTGCTCCCATTCTACAATTGATAACCATTTGCTCATGTGATCAGCCCAAGTGGTGCAGAAATTAGCTTGTTCTAACACCTATCTTGGAGTGGAAAGGGTCGAAGCAGACATTGTCATTTCTTATACTAATTTGCCTAATTACAGCTGGATTAGCTGGATCAATAAAGCGATTCATCACTTTAGCATGTGGGAATACCATTCAAGAGAAATGCATACATCTTACAGATTTAAGACCAGTGTGTGTGCATCTACAGTATCTATAATTCAGTGATATTTCAGTAATACTTCATATGCAACTGTCCTGTTTGCTTGTTTGTTTGTAGGCAATGACTGTGAATATGTGAAGTGTGTACATGGCTCTCGGTAAAAATAGATTGATGTTGTAAAGCTGAGAAGTTTATATTCACATGCACAGTGTTTTTTTATTATTATTTTTTTTTATTTTTTTTTATTCAGGACCATACAGTGAGCAGAGCTTTGGGGCTCGGAAAATCCCATTTCAAATTTCCACAAAGAAATATATTTTCTTTGTCACTTACCCATTATAGAGTACTCTGTCTGTACCAAACGCTGCTAGTGTGAAAGCAAAACGTGCGTGTCCTGCTCCCGCTCACCATAAACACTGCTTCTGCACTGCTTCTGCGCTGCCTCCGCTCTCGCATGCAGTGTGAAACCGGCTGGGTGTCAAACTAGGATGGGTCTCCTGCCACTAGCAGAGGCACCTGGACTCCCTCCTGGGGGTGTCTCTGGGGGTGTCTCTCAGGGTGTCTGAGTAATAAAAATACAGCAGAGTTCATTTACTGTGCAGGTCAAAAGATTTGACACACCTCACGTATTTTCATTATTTAAACAATTTTTATATTAAATTGCAAATATTTCAAATTCTTTCCCATAATAATTGTACATAATTTAATACCCCAATATTTTTTTTTTTTTTTTATGAATTAATGTAGTTCAGTGATGTTAAATAATATTTTTAACTAAAGAAACCTGTTAATGTAGATGTTACCATTTTCTTAAGTGTAGCATATAGTTCATATAGTTGTAAGACACAGAACAACAATTGTTAGCTAGCTTGTTTTAATCATGACAACACTTTAACAAATTATTTTCATGATTTATCACAACTTTCTTTTGTCAAATAAAATTAGATTAGTATTTTTTTACAGTGCACAACTTTTAAAGACATTTTATTGTGCGTAAAGCTATTTTAGGCCTGGTAAAGGATGTTTAATGGTTAGGCTTACCTGTACAGATCTGAGGCCGCAAACACAGCTGCGTCATGGGCACTTCCAGGAGTGCCAACACATACAGTATGTCTTGTATCATGCACCTGTCATCAACAAGTGCCTGAATAACAATAGATGGCCACCCTTTGCAATTAATGTAATCGCGGGAGACAATTGTTTTACTAACCCTGAAAGTTTTGCCCACTACTCTATACTCGGTGCAGGTTGCCAGCTTGTACAGGGCAATGGCAATCTGCTTTCGTGTCGGAACCGGTGGTCGGTGGCAACCTGGGATGGGCGCAACATCAGGACCAAAGAATCCACAAAGCATCTCAAACGTTGGCCGTGTCATTCTAAAATGTTGCAGCCAGAGACTTTCTGTAAAGTGTCTCTCCACCACTTCCTCCCAGAACGCCTTATTGCGTGGTCTCTTCCAGACCCTTGGGCTTCGTCGCATAAGGGTGGTTACTTCGAGCCCTATCAAATGAACAACTGCTTCATTCTGCCCTTGTCTTCTGATATTTCGGACACTTGCAATTATTTTTGAAATTGAAATGACGGTAAGCTGTCAAAAAAAAATGTTTGGGGGGGGTTTGGTTGTTTGTTGGCGGGTGTGCTGACTTGTGGAACCCCAAAAGGTAGAATTTGCGATGTTTAAAAAATAACTATGTATGGAAACGGTTCAAGGGCAGATTTTTTTTTGCGATACACCAAAACATATGCGACAAATCGGTTTCGTAATTCGTGACGTCATCACGCACACCATCTTATCGGTAAAAGGCCAATTGAATGGAAACAGGCTGGAGACGGCAAATTTCATAATGTTTTTTTTCCCAGCATATTCACTTTGTCGATAACAAAACAGCGCAAAAAGTGGATGGAAACTTGGCTATAGTTGCAGTGTATAGCATGTAGTGTGGCATCGTATGCACTGTAACTGACCGCCATTGTGTTTAGCTCTACGCTTTTCACATATAAGTCTGTAAACTGTTTATTTCTTTGAGATGGCATGCTGTGTTAAAGAAGTCTGTTTCTTCTGTACTCACTTGTGTTTGTTAATATGATAAGATAAGGGATCACATTGAAGGGCTCGTTTCATGCTGAGATCATATGAGCACTCAATAAAGCATCTGCCTGAAAGAAAGCATAGTAAAATCAGTTACATGCTTGCTGTGAAATTAAACGCCCCACATACTGGGGAAATGTATATAATAGGCTAAAGTATTCTTCTGTCCTTTTTATTGTACTTAGCACATTTAATAATGAAAAGGATGAAAAACACAATCCAGATGCAAATGTTCTATATTGTACTTACTGAGACGGAATCATGCAGCAGTTAATAGATTCACTGATGTCCAGTGCTTGAATACTGGAGGATATGAGATCCTAGGGGAAGTGTGATGCTAACTGATAAGTAATGGCTGAAGGGCTCCAGGCTGAAGCTATAGATTATACTTGTGATATGAGGACAATGAAGAGAATATGAATCTCTCTCCTGTTGAAATGAATTAAAATGTGTTTTATGCGAGGCTGCGCACCAGTTCACCACTGGCCTTACATCATTGCCAGTTTTTTGCTGCTTGGTATTAGAATGACCTTTTATGCACAAATCATTTTAATATTTTTTTTCTTTCTACTCTAATGTAGTACCTCAAAGAACAGCCAGAAATTTGTCAGACAGGTCCAAGACAATGTTTTACAAGACAAAGTCAATGCCTAGGTCTGAACCTTCAAGTCACTTCCCAAGATACAAGGTTTCAGTAAAGTCATGAATCTGACTTCACTAGCTCTTACCACTAAGTCTTACCAATGAATTATAAATCACATTTATTTTCATTTTATTAGGTCTTATAAAAAATACATACAACTGAGGCTATTAATGCAATATAGATAAAGAAATAAATTTTGCATATGAAGCTATAAATCTAAAGCAGTCTCTACTTTATACCTTCTGGTTTATAGCTGGGACTACATTACATTTACATTCATTCATTTAGCAGACGTTTTTATCCAAAGCGACTTACAAATGAGAACTACATAATATGATAAAAATGTATTTGCTAGTATAATGAAAAACTGGAAAACACAAAAATGGAAATCGTCATCATTTATTAATATTGTTCCAAACTGGAATGATTTTGTTCAAAGAAACAAAGGCATTAAATATGTTGAAGATCCATAGTGATTAATGTGCTATATTCCAAATCCACAGGTTTGTGTGATGAACAGATTTTCCTGAAGTTTCATAATTTTTCAGTGATACTCTTCCCATCCTGTGAATTGTTAACTCTAGAACTGCTGTATTGACTAAGTAAGTCAGTAACTAGATCAGCCTGAATAAATTGTTCAGTCTGATTTGTAATCAAGATGATTTTGTTCATTGAAAAAAAAAATTAGGCTAATTAGTGAAACATTTCAAGAGAATGATGTGATGCGTCAAATTGTGTGTGATGTATTCAGTTTGTGATTCAAGAAAAAACTTTTATCCAACCCTTACTCCATCGCTCTCTAAATATTTGGTGATCTGGGACTGCCACTTATGTGTCAAAGACTCTGACTGGTCATTTGGAACCTGCATGTGTGTGAAGGTGAAGTCAGTGAATGAGTGAGTTAATACACTGTAAAAAGTGGTACTATTGTTACCTTAAGGAGGTGTTTGTATCTAATTTGACCCTTAAATTACATTTTGCTAATGTAACCTAAACCCTGAAACCTAAATGTATTTAAGTATTTAAGTTCATCAAAATCAGTTCATTTAAAAAAAAATATATATATATATATATATATATATTATTTTATTTATTATTATTATTTTTTATTGTAAGCATTTAACTCGTCGTTTGCAATCTCTCGTTAGTCGAGTATGATGTCTGCTTGCATTTATCATACACCCGGCATACAATGTGGCGCCAGGTATGACCCAAGTTTTTTTTTTTGCTAGTTTTAGCCCAACGCAGTTATCATTTTCACGTCCTGCGCCACGTTGTTTAAATAGCAAAATACAATATAGAAGAATAGAATACAAATATAATAATTGTTCGCCCATGGGCGTGCTGGTCTGAAAATGAGGTGTGTTCGGGTGCATTGTTGTCGCGTTGCTATTTTGAGGCAACTGAAATAGACTGCGCCAAATAAACATTGACCAACTGAAACCTGGTCTAAAGTCAATGGCACATTATTTTTTTTGTTAATTAAAGGGCGCATTAGCTTTTTGCACACACAGGGACGTGCAGCAGCACACAAACATGCCAAATATTAAAAATAAAAGGATTATAATGTAAAAGATTAATATTGTGTACATAAAGATATAGTGGAATTCGGCTTGTCCCGTAGATGGTCTGCTTGCGTGCTTTAGCCTTGCACACGAGCAGATCCGTTTCCTCTCTGGAGAAGCGTTAGGTCTTTCCGCTTGCAAATTCCGCCTTGTAAATAGCAATCCGCCATGGCACAAGCAAAACTGGCCTTTAAAGGGAATTTGAGATGAGACTCTGATTGGTTTATTGCACATTACGCCCAAAACACACCCATTACTCATTAAGAGAATAGGGACAGCCCTTTTAGACCATGCGCCGGGCGCGCCAACCATTTAACTAGCAAAAGTGGATTCGGACACGCCCTAAGTGCTTTAGACCATGCGCTTAGATCGTTAAAATAGGGCCCTAGGAATCATTTTTAGGTATACTTTTTTTTCAATCTAAGAATGAGAAGTTGAGTGATAATGAATAAATAAACTTCCCTTGCACACCTAGTTGGTTGTGAGCTGGTGTGTTGGGCACAGAAAGTACAATTGGATAACATTCTCCACACTGTCATGCAAATCTTAAATAATTAACGTTTCAGTCATGCTAGAAAAAGGCTTTTGGCCAAAATCTTTTTATTTAAAAAAAAAAATGTTGGCATATTTGTGTAGCTTGCAAAGAGAGAAAAGGACCAGATATGTATGTAAAATACAGAAAAAGAGGTGACATACTGTAGAATATAAGTGTGAGAGAAAGGAAGTGTAGGACACCAGTGAGCTCTTTTGGCTTTTCTTCCTACACAAAACAACCCTCCTACACACTCACACACAGGACACCATTTTACATTTTAACAAGCATATGAAGAGAAACATTAGAGCGACTCTTTTGTTTCTTTTCAGCCTTGTTCAAGGAAGCAGGCAGTGAGCAAAATATGGAGGCAAATAAAGAGAGAGAGAGAGAAAGAGAGAGAGAGAGAGAGAGCAAGTAAGTAAGAGAGTGAGAGAGAGAGCTGGCACAGGCTGAGCCAGGCACTGACTGTGTGGACACGGAGGAGTGCGGAGAGAACAGAAACGACAGAGCAGAAGGAGGAGTGAATAGATGGAGTGACCCAGGAGGAGGAGAGGAATGCTGAGCGAACAGACCGACAGAGCGCAAAAGGGAAGGCGAGAGTGCCGTGGCAGCAACAGCAGAGCAATTAAACAGTGCAAAGGAAAGCAAAGTCTCCCATGCTGAGCAGCTTCTGTCGCTCACTCGCACTCGCGCTCTCTCTCTTTCGAGCGACCAAAGAGGCAGAAGTGAATCCGTCCAGACAACGATAAAGGACAAGAGGAGGCACGCGAGAGGCAGGGGGAGGAGCAAGCATGCTTTGATTGACAGAGTAAAGAGGAGGGACATGGATACAAATTGAAGAATTTAATTTTCCTGGAATGGATATTTTTAGCAAAGGAAAATCAAAGGAGAAGAAGATCAAGGATGCCGTGTCTGTCTAAAAGAAGGATGGAAAAAGGGAAGGAGAGAGAGAGAGTGAGATGCTGAATTCGGACCATGTCAGAACAGATTCCACATCAGCGGCATTCAGCCCTCCTACAGGCAAGAGTCAGTGTGTGTGCGTATGCGTGTGTGAACTAGCACGAAGTACGACCTCTGTAACACCAGGCTTTTGGCCATGTGCCCCCATTGTTGAGGACAGAGACGGAGAAATGGGAAGGCGAAAAGTCAGTTCAGTATCACTGTAAAAGCCGGAGAAAAAGAGGTAAAAAGACAAGATGAGTGTGATCATGGGGTTGTGGGGTCAGTTCTAGCTAGCGTTCAGGAAACCCTCTCTCCAGGGATTGTGGAAAAAGGTCCATTTTACCAACAGGACAGCCTGCCTGGAGACTCGCTCAGATCCTTCTTTCTTGTGACTCAGCTGGCGTTGCCTTCCACAATTCATCTCTTTTTCATTATTCTCTCTTACAATCTGTGTTTTATCTATTGAATTTTTTCTCTCATTAAGATTCACTTGCCTGAACTTCAGGAGATTTGCTGATTGCAGGCTGTCTGCTAACCCAGACTAAGTCTGGGCACCCTGACCAGATGGACTGAGGAGGGGAGCGAAATAGATCTAGAAAGAGAAAGGAACAAGGAAAATAGCCTGGGGATGTTGCCTGAGGGTTTATAGAGAGCTGTCAGTGGGTATGAAGACACATGGTGAATTTTGTGTACCTTAGGGAGCAGTGTGTTTGTGCTTGAATGTGTTTATTCAATCCAGTAATGAAGTTTGCGTACATTTGATACTTTGATATTAAAGTGGAAATCAAAGTAGAGTTGGGATTCTACACTTCAGTTTAAACTTGAGTAGTTTTGCAGGTGCTACAATAGTGTGTGACTTGATTGCTGGACTCTAAAAGTGAGATTAGTATTCAGGAAATCAGTGTTGTGGCTCTCTCTGTGCTCCTGGAGCCCCATGAGGGCCCCGGCCGCGGAGGCCTGGCTGGGAGATGAAGGCGCCCCCCCTGCTGCTCTAGCAGCCCTGTGGGCCCTCATGGCTCTGGAAGGCCCCTGTCTGCGCCCTGCCTCGCCCATGCCGGGCCAAGGCAGGGCCCGTCGTCGCCACCGCACCCGAGCCGGAGCACCACGAGACAATCTGTCCCACCTCACCGTGGCCCTCCTAGCGCGGACTCGCCTCCATGGATTGCGGCACATCTGTGCTCCGTCAAACTCACTCAGCCGCCGGGCCTTTTGGATGCTGGCATTCTGTACATGTCTGGGTCTTCTAGTTTCATGGTCCTCGAATCGGCTGCTTCACTGGCTGGCCTTTCCCACTCACACAAGAATCCACACAGAGTGGGCGAGAGAACTCGCTTTTCCCACGGTCACCATCTGCAACAATAACCCCATTCGTTTGAACCACCTCACTAAGAGCGATCTGTACTTTGCGGGTCACTGGCTTGGACTGTTGCTTGCCAACCGCACGGCTAGACCCTTGGTGCTGGACCTGCTTCAAGATGACAGGCGGGCATGGTTTAGCAAGCTGTCAGATTTCCGTCTTTTCCTGCCTCCACGCCGCTTCGAGGGCACCAGCATGGAGTTCATGGACCGACTGGGCCACCAGCTGGAGGATATGCTATTGGCCTGCAAGTACCGCGGAGAGCCCTGTGGAGCCCACAACTTCTCCACTGTGAGTCTTAACAAATGACCTCCTCCACCTCTCTCTCTCTCTCTCTCTCTCTCTCTCTCTCTCTCTCTCTCTCTCTCTCTCTCCTTCTGTCTCTTTCTCTGTCACCTTTTCTCTCTAGTGTTTGTCAAATTCGCTGTGACTTATTCTTTCATGCAGCACATGCACAGACTCTGCTCTGACCTCTCGTTAGCTCTTGTCCTGTGTTGCCCTCTCCGTCATGCTTCAGATATTTCACAGCGCATTTTGTACACCCGCATCAGAACTTTCTGACCCCAATTCATAAAGACAGTTGTTGTTTTTTCTCAGGGAGTCAAATGCCGAACACCAGCTTTTTACAAACACATCAGGTGATGTGATCTTCCAAGGCTGATTTTCATAATGCGATTCTGATTGAGCATAATGTGCTATTTGCATTTGCATTGCTCATAAAGACCTCCAACTCCAGAACATTCAACCTATTTCCACAGAGATCTGGTAGTGTGGCAACTGTCTAGCCTATTAGCAAACACAGATTTTTTTCATTCCAATAAATAATTAGCCAGGCATGACATAAGATTATGTCGATTTTTCTACCCACACCTAAGAGAAAATGCCAATCAGTATCAACAGTTTGCGGATGAATTCTCTCTTTTTGCTCACCTTCTTGCAACTGTACAGCGCACAACGCTTGTTTTTACATGAATATTTATTTGTGCTTTTCAGTAAAATCTCTTTATATTCATAGAAATGAGTGTTGCTTTATGTTTCTCTACATTGCAATACTGTCACAGTCTCAGACTCCTATTGTTAGTGCATGTCTTCCTTCTCCTCGTGCTCATCCTGTTTCTCCACAGTCACTACTGCTGCAGCTGTATTGCATACCCTCATTCCTTTCTGTGCAAATACATTATTCTGAGAAATTAAACTATTATATATCACTATTATGAGCACTATTATAGACCTTTAAAAAGCCTTTAAAATCAATGAAGAAATGTATGAAGATAAATGATAAAAAAGGCTTTATATTTGCAGTATTTTATTATTTATTGTTATTATTAATATAATTATTACTGTTTATTTTATTTGTATTATTTAAAAATAAAACGGTAGGGTTTCGTTGTGACAATCAACCCCATTTAGTATAGGGTCAATAATAAAATAAATGTTTAATCACTTTATTAACTTTATTTAGGTTTAAAAATAAAAATAAAAATAAAAATACTTTATCTGTAGCACAACATTATGAATTTGGCTCAGAAGTTTCATTTAATAAAATATTCAATTACAAGGTCACTTCTAATCACTGTACCACAGCTTCAAACACCATTATTAGATTTTAAACTGAGTCTTGAAAATTTTACAGAATTTTATTTACTGTAAATTACAGAATATATAGCACACTATTCAAGTTTACGTGTCATTAATAGGCCACTGTTAAGTGTTTTGTAAGGAGTTGTGGGATGTTTCAGTCAGTCTCAGAGTGACAGCTGTAGGATGCACTGTTATGTTGACATTGTAAATGAAGTAATGTTGTGGGACTGTGAGAAGGATTTTTTGGGTTCTGTCCTTCCTCTCTCTCCATATTTCAGTCTCATTGTGTTGTTTACCACTCTGTTGTTTCCCTAATTCTCTTGATGTGGGGAGAGGAGGAGCGCGGGCAGATGTTCTCTCTCAGGCTACGTTTCAGCAGAGCTTCTTGTTGCATTTGTGTATCTGTGCGAGACTACACTTTGCAACTCTCTCACAATAATTCTTAATTAGGGCTGGATGTCACTGAGGTGTTTTTCACTGTGTTTAGGAACGGCACTGCAGTTTGTGGCAAATTTTAACAACCCATTTCACAATAACAAGAACATATGTGCCTTGTAAGCATCTTATTTAAGCCACACCTTATGTCTTCTAATGGCAAGTATATCAATAGTTTGAGACGTGATGATTTATGTGTCCGTGTAAATGAGTGTTTATTTATTGTACTTCTTACCCAACAGCATCCGTGTTTACTTAGCTCATATAGTAGTCACTGGAGGTTAAATACGCTCATTTTAAGAGTTTAGAAAACTAGAGTTTGGAAATCCCGTGTGTGATGGCTAATTTTCTTCTACCTCATCAGCTCAGTTTTTCTCTCCATTACATTAGCTTAACATTATCTACTCATTACAAAGTGTATTAGAGACCCAGTAAGACAATCGGAGAAGCCCCAGCAGGGAAAACTCTAATATCCAGCTTTGGGATGTTTCATATGGCTGCAGTTTATCTGTTGGATGTTACAGAAATAAGCAAATTCTGGCTTACTCATAAATATTACTGTAAGATGTTGGAAATAATTATATGAACACGAACAGCAGAGTTTATTATCTCAACTTATTTGTAACACATTTTACTATTAGTAGTACTTCTACTACTGACCATGCAGTACTACTATAATTGAACTTAATGAAGTTCTACTACTAAATGTTTTACATTGTGGGACCACAGATGGCTTAGAAATACAGTATGATTAGTACATTTGCAAACCTTTGAGCCTGGCTATCTATATATTCATAATTGTAGTTATGAAGACATAGATTTCCATCACTGCATCGCCATGGTAACACTGTTAGTCTGCCATGTCCATCACTTGATGGAAATGGATGAGTTTCATTAGCTCCAACACTGCGTTGATTAGTTTGGTCTGGCACTGTAATGATCCTTGAGGTTGAAGCTTTCCGTCAGGGGGTCTCCCGTCTGGAACGAGAGCAAGAAGCCGTGCCTCCCTTCTGTGGTCTTTCTAGTTTCCTCGAGAATATCGATAGATTTCTCAGTTATGTAGCCAATACATTTTGTTTTGTGACAGGTGTTTAGCTGAAACATTTGATAAATGCAGTATTCTGTGTGAGATTTTGTGGTTTGGGGGATTTGCTTTGAAATTGGCGACCGAGGCTCTGGGATGTGGTCAACCAGTCACCAAGCCCAACACGAGGACATTTCTAAACAAGCAAAAAATATGGCATGTTCAAATTGACAGTCAAAATGTAATGTATGTTGTGTGTATTATTCAAATTTTATTATCAGAATTAAGCCAGACCGACTCGAGCCATAATGATCTGTCATTCGTGGATCACTTGAGTCAGAAACTATTGAGATCTGGCTGTCCATGAAATGATTCATTTGAAAGCATTGCTAAAACATTTCACCTTTCAATGTTTCTGTCATATGGAGCACTTTAAGCTTGTAAACATGCACATGAATATTATGATATGAATGCAAATGTGCTCATGTTTGGTCAGCTTCAAGCGCACATTTTTTTTTTTTTTTTTAAGCATTAGAGGACATTTACATAAATCAATATACAGACGGGTAACAGCACTGGAACAGCCTCATATTTAAAAAGGTTTCTGGCCTGCATTTCCCAGTTCATTCTTTTTCTTTTGTTAATGACATGAATTATTTGATTAATAGTTCTTAAATGCAGCGCAATTAATGGCTAAAGTGACACAAGACAATTTCCATGTCTTAGTTTTTCATATGTTTACTCATTACCGTGACCAGTTTTACAATTACTTACTTACTGCCCTTTATGCCACTGGCACGTAGGGCAGCAACAAAAGTCATTTTTACACTAATGACAATTAATTGGTCAATGTTCCAAACCACAAGAAAAGAGACTTGTTATTTTATTTAATAACCCCTGAAATAACTTTTTTTGTATCACAGTAAATCTGCTCACATTCTGCTTCTGTCCAGCAAGAGATCATGATTCATAACACATTCAACCTGAATGACTCTCATCTGATTTGAGACTCTCTTTCTTTAATCTCCTTTTCTTTTCTTCTCACCTGTTATACCATCTTGTCTCTTTCCTCGAATCTCTCAATGCCATCTACTCTAGCACTCTCTTATCCCTCTCTCCCTCATACTCTTCATCTCTTCCTGCTATTCCCACTTTGCGCATACATACAGCTCTTCTCAGTCCTGCATTGCTTCCCAGTCTGTCTCCAGGTCTCTCCTTGTTTTTTTTTGTTTTTTTTTTTTTTTGTTCTGGGTTCACAGGTGAGCCTTTTCTTGAAAAGCAGAATTAAAATGAAATGAATTATTATTTAATTAATAATAAGTTGCTTTCAAATATAGGGTTTATTACATCTATTATTACATATAGGAGTTATTTTAAGTTATTATAAGTTGCGTTTTTATATAATTTGTTCAACGTATTTAAAAACACACACATTTTGTTCTACTTGCGTAGGATTGATAGTTCAGCTGTGTCATTTTGGATTATAAAAGAATATAAACACTATTTAGAATGACGACCACAACTAAAAAGTTAAACACTCTAATTAAAGTGGTACCAACCAGCATGGGTATGTGCCATCACAATTTAACACTACCAATCATTTATCTTATCTCATCAAATCATTATAAAGTTTATAAATTATATATTTTTTTATTTCTTAATACGTAATTCCATTTTGTTTTGTGTGTGTGTGAAATATTAAAGCCATAGATGAGAGCTGCTAACCATATATTATATTATTTAAATTATATATAAATTACATCTATATTTATTTAGATTAATATCAGACTCTGATGACTTGTTTTTGTTTTGCTACCGTCTAACTCACAAACAAATAACAAAAACACCCATGAACCTTCCTCAACTGGCGTAAGTTTTGGTTTATCTTGCGATGGCCAATGTTACACTTACTGGTGTGCATGCGTGGTCATGCAAAAATAAAGGTTTATAGTAACGGATGCGATTTTTAATGCGGTAATCATAGCTGAGCATTACAACTTTCAAATATGAAATATGAACTCCACTTCTAAACCTTACAATAGTGACCCATGATAGATTTATGTTGTCCATTTCCTTGAAGTTTGCGTGATCAACAACATACTGTACTGGTATTACATATGACTTTCACTGGCACATGCCTCTCAAAAACAGATGTGCTACAAACTGACATTTAAATTATTTTCCATAAAATTATGTATTCAAGTTCTGTTAAATCAAAGAAAATGTACAGTGCATTTTGGAAGAATTAATTGTTCAAAAAATCCATCTCAGTGTTGGGGAAATTAGTAAAATTAGCTGAGAAAAACTGTAATACTACAGGTTTCTGAATGATAATTCTCTAAGCGTTAATTAAAAAACGAAGAGAAAGCAATACTTTTTCAAATTCTAACAAATATTCACTTTTATTCTATAAGGAAAACATTACATTACCTGACAGTACAAACCCAGTAATGCTAAAGTGATTATGTCAACCATTGTTTTCTTTCTTTCTTTTCTTTTCATTACAGTAAGAAGCAATATATTGCAATGGGAATACTAATTGAATTAGCCATGAATACCATAAATCATTTATTTCAATCACCATATTTATCGATATAAAAACTGAAAGGGGTCTTTTAAAATAAAGGTTATGTAGTAATACTACACATTTACACAAAGAAACAAAAATTACATCAACTGCAGGTCAAATGTTTCAACTACAACTATTAATTATACCTATTCAGTGACATAATAGTATGAATTACTCTGCCTGCTATAAAACTTGCCAGTCTTATCCCAAGGCTAGATTGGTTTTTAATGTTTCTCTGGTGAGTATTGAAACTCATATCCAATATTTTCAGACAAGTTTCATCTTTCTGCTTCCAGCAGTTTTGGATGATGCATCTTTTGATATCATGTGGCTATATCAAGCTATGGTCTGGAGTCCGATGGGTTGAGATAGGCTGTTCAAGGAGTTCACTGGCAGATGAATTAAAATCGTTGCGCTATCGCCTGACCTCTCAATACTCCCAGACCCTACAGAGATTTTAACTTTGAGATGTTCTCGACACTTTGACAAAATAACGTTAGTGAAGTGGGTTTTTTTTTGGCCTGGTACTGCTATCATTCTCACAGTGTCCCAAAAGGGTTTGCACAGTGTTTTCTTTCATTAATGGGTTATGCCTCCATTTGTGCACACACATTTTCTGCCAGGTGAGGCAATATGTTTGTGTGTGTGTGTGCGTGCGTGCGCGTGCGTGTGTGTGTGTGTGCGTACTTCCTTTGGCTCTCCTGGCTCTTATTGAGACAGCTGTGTGTGAATGCTGGTTGAAAAGAGTTGAATACGAATGGCTTTACTTATAGTCTTGCCACGAAAATAAACCATGTTCCATATCAGTAAGCAAAGGCACCTGCATGTTCCTAGTATGTTCGATTCATATAAATGGCTCATCACTCAGTGTGACATGATCTACAACTTTCTTTTAATTGTGTCATGTGTATGTCCATTGATCCACAAACAGTTTGTGTCTCTTTGTATAGGTTGTGAAACATTCGGAATTGGATCCTTTTCAATTCATTAGATGGAGTTTAAATTTGATTGACAACAGAAAGTGGATTTTCCTTATTTGTAATTCCAAGAAATTCAACATATAATGGAAATCTGGGACATTAACTGCTCTTTCACTTTAGTCCATGAATCTTTTTGTTTGTCTGTCTGTCTGTCTGTCTGTTTGTACTGTAAGTTTGTAGCTTAAGACTTTTTTTTTTTACTTCAAATAAAAATTCAATTGACATTCAAAGCTTCTTCACAAACCTTCTCTTATCTTGGGAAGATTTACACTTATTTGGGTTATTTGATTTGAATCTCTTGAATTTAATTTAGTTGTAATTCTACTTCCTTTTTTCCTATACCTAAAGGTATACTATGTACCTTTTTATGTTAAAAATTAACAAAATTTAAATAATGAGTCAATACATCAACAATCCTCCTTCCAAAACACGTTTTTGTCTTACCCTGATTCACTATGGTAAGCCTATTATAAAGTGTTTATAATTTGTTATATAACCTGTTGGAATGGTTTTCACAGGCAATGCATGTCCTGTGCGTGTCTCGTCATATCTGTAAATAGAAAAAAAGTTACTGCTTTGACGCACGGTGTGTGGTGTTGGAGGTTAGTAGTCACGAGTGAGAAAGGTTGAGATGGATTACGCTAAATCGCGAACCTCTGGGGAATCACCTGTTTAAAAAAACGCAGAACAGAGGAGATTCTGCTGGCAAAAAGAGAACAAGACAGAGCTAGTAATGAAACAAGAATCAACATTGGCTTGGCTTATCGGAGATGGCAAGAACTGAAGGATTTAAAATGTTGTAAAAGCGACGTGGAGATGCCACGTCAACAGGTGAGAAAGGTATTTTATTGAACAGATAAATTGCCATATGTAGCTCTCTAACAAAGTTCATTGTAAAGTATTATCTATTGTGAATGGTCATATTCATCCAAACAGTCACACAGAGCCAAAGCACAACCAAAACGAAGAATTTCTGCAAAATGGATGCATTTTTGTATTTTAACTGCTAGAGGGCCAAAACTTACATAGGACACATTTAATATTCAGCAACTGAATTTGAATCTAAAAGGCATTCTCAGTTTTGAATGGTGCACAACTGCTCTCTACATGTGTGTGGATATGTATTAGGGCTATCAATTTCATATTTTTTTATATATTTAGTGCAATTATTAATAGCAAGAATTAAAATAATAATAGTATTACATCATATCATTAATAATTATAATTAATAACATCTTGAACCAATTTTTGTCCACTCTGTGTTTTTATCTGAGTGTTTTTACTGTATTTCTCAGCAAATACAGTATTTATTTGTTGTTTTGATTTAATGAATTGCTTCTTTGTGTAATTAATTTCTCATAACACTGTTAATAGCTAAATTGTTAAATTATGTAAATGTGGATAACTGTGTTGCGACTGCAGTATTTGTGGAAGGTCTTGATGTTTTCAGCGGTGGCCTAGTGTCTGAGCTCATCTAACACTCAGTCACATTACTGCTTTTCCTCACATATAAAGTACACGCCCACATACCTATGAAGATTCACAGTGGCCCAGTGTTTACATCATCACTATCACACAAAACATCAGCGCATTAATGAAAGAAAGAGACACAGTTGCTTTGGGTCTTTATGGAAATGCTTGTGCATTGCCATCTTGACGAATGTAAGCTGTGACAAGTCCAATAGCACTGAGAAGCCTTTGAACACAACAAGTGAGATGTGAAGGAGAGAGAGGATAGATGACAGAGAAACTGTGCCATAGTGACAGTCTGACACGCATGAAAAGAACAATAAAGGAGCTTTGAGAGGTTACAGGTTGCAAAGATGAGCTACTGGTGTTCTCACTGTGTACGTGGACATACTGTAGAATAAAATTAGAAAGGATCTTACCAGTGGTAGGATACTTAGGGCTCTGTGTGTGCATGTGTTTGCTTGTGTCTATGTCTGGTTGAGGATTTGGGACAGAATTCTGAATTAACTGAAGAGTTTCTGAACATATTGTATATAACAAGGTGTCAAGGTTTGACAATGCTTAGGTGAATTTGCAATAGTCTGTGTGCTACTCTTCTGTTTAGCACTTCACACAAATGTAGACACCAACAAAATTCCCAGTCACTGAAAGGATCTAGTGTTTCTACTATATAGTGCGAATTTAAACATGGTCTTTAATTTAACAAACCCAGATTTCTAATCCAAAAGTCAATTATGCAAACAAAATTGGCAATCAATTCATTGTGATTAAGTCTTCTCAAGGGCATATATGTAATATTGTACAGTATGCTGACAGATTTCTCACATGCTCATGCTTGCCTCATGCATGTGTGCCACCATGCCTGTTCTTGTTTGAGTTATTAATGTAGACTTGATATTGATTTCTTTTTTTCTTTTTCATTGTGAGTCATTTATCTATAGTTACATTTGAGTGTAGCAGTGGCCTTCATCAATAATTAATATCACTCCAGTCACAGTACGAACTCCTGCTGGTTTTAAAAGAACTACATGTACCTCACCAAAATAAAACAGACCGCTTCCTTACATTCAAAACAAACCTGAGCTGTGATAATATAAAATCCATTATTTGCAAATATATATTTTTTGTTTCTTCTCTGTGGAGGTCCTCCCTCACTGTTCCAGCTGCAGGTTTATAGTACATTTTACGCAAAGGTCCTATTTTCATAGGCATTCCGAGTAAAATCTCATGGCAGAGGGTTTATTACCATTAACAAATACTACTTGCAGAGCACAATGGTTCTGTGTTATGGAAATTGCCAATGGTATTTTAAAAGCTCTGCGTAATAAACTGCCCTGCTCCTGTTCTCGTTTTCGTTTTTTATTGACCTTCTGTGGTGTTTTGTATGTCAGGGTTGTAAACAATCGATCTGGAGCGGACCAATTGGAACATGGTATCACCGCAGAGATCGGGCAGGGGGTCAGTGGTCTGCTGGATCTACAACAATCTTATTAACACACGGCTCAGATCTAATTTACGCTCTGTAAACCCACAGTTAGAGTAGGGCTTACGCTATTTAACAATCTATAACATCACTATCTCTAATCACAAAATAGGCCATTGCAGACATTATCAGGTCCTTGTGAGAGTGTGTTACTGTGGGTAAGGAGGGGTTTTATTCTCAATCATTTGGAGTCTGAGCAGTGTGCTTCAACCATATTAAGTGGACATTTCAAAGACTTGCTTCACTAACACTTGGTGCATATGCTAGCAATAATCAGCTTGTTGCTATTCATGAGGATTAATCGATATGAGAATGTTTAGCGCTTGAGATGGAAAAGTTCATAGATTGTTTGGGCCCATGAATACTATTAGCGTTGGCAGCATGTTTGCTCACCTTATCAACCCAGCAGAAGTCTTCATATGTTTCATTAGAAAGTCAGATTGAACAGTACAGTTGGAAGTTAGGAGTCATTCCAGCCAACACACACACACACACACACACACACACACACACACACACACACACACACACACACACACACACACACACACACACACAGGGCCGTGCACAGACATTTTGAGGGGCGGTGGCCTAAACCAAAAAAAGGGGCACTAAGGGGGTGGTTGCTTGTTAACACAACACAAATTATCCAGTTATTACAAAATATACAATTAAAAGAGAAGACAGCACACGCTCAAATACATTTTAGACTTTATTGTAGATGTTTTGATAGAACATCACAATAACACATTGCTGATAATAACAGAAACTATTTACTGTTTTACATTTTTATATTTACCTGTTCCATTTACAGCAACACTTTTTTATTTGGTACCATGTCCTGAAATATCTTGATAACCTATTTTTTTTTAGGATTCACAATTACACATTGGTGATAATAACAGAAACTATTTACCGTTTTACATTTTGGTATTTACCTTTTCCTTTTACAGCAAAACCTTTCTATTTGGTACCATGTCCTGAACGATCTTAAAGGTCCCATTGCTTGGATTATTTTATATTTTAGAATGTTTCCTGGAGTGCCCTTATAATGTTAGATCAAAAGTTGTTATAAGTGCCAGTGCTGAAGTGCCAACTAGTCTCTCCCTATGGAGGATCCCTTTACCACTCTACAGATAAAGCGTTGTCTGGAAAATTCGTTTCGCGTACCTACCCCGAAGTGACAAAATAAAATAAAATTCTGTATCAAAATTTATAAGGAAAGACCAGTACTTTGTTTAGGCTTGGTCTGTAGGGAATTCCAAACCTGCGTATATTCAAACGCACATAACTATAATAGAACCAATTCTTAATGCGCATCTGAACGCCATCAGCGTTTATCACAGGTTCGGGTTTAAAGTCTATGTAGAGAGAATGTTGTCGTCTTAGCGGCCCCTAATTTAATAACAAATGATCGTTGCGATGGAAGCGAATCAATCAAAACTAACTTTAGCTGGAAAATAACTTTATTAAAGAACCGCTATAAAGCCAAAACAATGTCTGTTACCCTAAATTATACGTTTGTCTCTGTAAAGCTGCTTTGAAACAATCTACATTGTTAAAAGCGCTATATAAATGAGGATGACTTGACTTGACTTGACTTATAATTTAGAAATAAAAGGCCTATTTCCTAGCCTGATTTTAGCCTCTGATTTGAACGCTCTGTTTGAAGGGGCGTGTCTGCTGTGAGACTTCAGTGTAAACGCCCACTGCTGTGATTGGCTGTAAGACTTCAGTGTAACTGCCCACTGCTGTGATTGGCTGCTGTGAGACTTCAGTGTAAACGCCCACTGCTGTGATTGGCTGACATGTTTGCATATGAAATAGCTAGCATTATATGTGGAACTCTCTCGGATACTTTTACTATTACAGCTATTGTACGTTTTTACTACTACAGCTATCGGCTATACAGCCATATTTTTTAAGCATTTAGATCTATTCCCGTCACATAAAAGGTTGCAGTGATGAGCATTGAGCAGATGACAGTCTGTTGATCGTGTGAATGAATATCTTATCATTGCAACAGTTTCTGCACTCTCACTAATGATTTCACCAATGCAAACATGAGGTAAGTACAGTAAGAGCTTTGTTGTGCAGCGTAACAGCGTCATTGATTTCATAACGAGTTTAGGCAAATGTCCAGATAAACTCACGCTGTGTGATTGACAGCTTGGGCGATTGGAAAGAGATTGTTCTTTGATCGCTTTCTGCATATTAATCACAGTTTAAGTACGATTATTTTCATCCTACTAAGAGAAAAGACGTGAAGTTGATCGTTTAGTCACTGGCTTGATTTACTGATGCATAAACAGTATTGAACGACTTTGAGAGAAAGATTATCAGTCTTACCTTGAACAATTACACATCAGAAATTCACATAACCCACTGGTTCTTCAGAGGCTCGGATGAAGGAACTAAAAAAATACATTTGTGTTCATTTGTACATCCAAACACTGAGCAACTGCCATGCTTCGCTCGTTTGCAAGCCATGATGTCCCTCGAGGAAAAACCAATATCGCGCTCGCGCAGCTCATATTCTCATGCGCGGGCCAAGGCAAAGAAGAGAAAGGGGAGGTGACCTTTCCCCTTATGACGACATAAGGGGAAGATTTCTAGATTCGCCCGTCTGAGCTTTCATTTTCTCAAAAATACCCAGGGCTTGGTTTACCCAGTTTACCTTGTCTACAAAGTGTGCCAACAACAGAAAATTTAGTTATTTGTATTAGATCTGATCGAGAGTACAATAATTTGACTAGACAAGCAGCTAATTCTAAGAACGTGGATATGTTGTACAAGTAGCATATGAAGCACTAGTAGAAGACCAAGAGCAAAACATTACCGACATAAATACAAAAAAAAAAAAAAAAATTGACTAATTTTGCAGATTCAACCACTGTCTTGCATAGCCTACCTTTTAATGTGACAGCTTTCGTGAACTGTCGTGTTCACTCTCAGTTTCAAGAGAGTGCCGCTACTGTGAGTGATGCTGCGGAGCGAGCGGGAAAACCTGGAGCGGATTAGCGGAATGCAATGAGCGGAGCGGTGGGGGTGGGGAAGAGGGGCACCTCAGTCGATGAGGTCAGATGCCCTGTGCACGGCCCTGCACACACACACACACACACACACACACACACACACACACACACACACACACACACACATATTTAATTTAAATATTGGGGATATTTAATTTAATTAATCAATCAACAATACTATTGATCAGCATTACCAAACGTGGACATTTTCCACTAGAAACAAACATTGATGTATTATTTTAATTTAATACTGTGAAGCTGCTTTGATACAATCTGTATTGTGAAAAGCGCTATATAAATAAACTTGACTTGACTTGACTTGACACACACACACACACACACACACACACACACACACACACACACACACACACACACACACACACACACACACACACAAAGACAGACAGACAGATTAATCTTGTTTAAAGCTGTGTTTTGTTGTTTGATTTATTTTAATGACACAGACAGCAGCAGGTATTTATAGGCTTCTGGCACTTTAAGACCGAAATGCATGGATCCAATAAAATGATACACATCCGATTTCTTTCTCAGCTGTTCACGTTCACTTAAGACACAACCGTCTGTGTTTATGAGGATATTCACAGAGATGGGAATTTTGACATAATTGTGTGTGTATGTGTATGTGTCCGTTCAAGCGCAAGGAGACGTGAAAGAGGAATCAATTTGTGCGCTTCGGGTGTGTGCAACTGTGTGCACAAATAGCTGCGCGCAACTGCCAAATTGAGAGTTCTCTTTCGGCTCTTTTTGTGCACAAAAGGTTTAAAATCACTTGTGTATATTGGCAAGACAAAACTGACAAATTGCAGTTAATATGCAAATCACATGTGTTCCGAACTGTGGCGCCAGGTCCGTACGGATCACTGATCAACTACGATTTGTTACACCCCTACTGAATCCTGTTCCACTTCCTGGATAACTGGAAATGAAGTGGACATAATCCAGCCCTCTTTACCCTGCTACTGTGAGGCGAGAGTCCCTCCACAGCCAAGCCGCTCTCACTGCCCCAGCACAGCCTGCTAAAGCCATCAGACTCTGGCCAGGGAACCAACCTCAATGGACTTACTCTTCCAAATGGAGCCACTCATCCATCTGCTCAGTCCTATTTCTGACTTGAATCTCAGTTAATCAGAGCTGCGCAATGTCCAAGTCTTTCTATCACCAAATCCGTTATGGTAGCTCTGGAGAAAGATTGAGGCTTTGGGGTCAATACAGGAAGCAAAAGGTTACAAAAAACAGAGTTATATTTAATGTCAGGAATCAAGACACAACATCTTTTTTTTCTTCTCTTTCTCTCCCTCTCTGGAAAACCTGTTAGGGATGAAAACAAGATCATGTTTGGTAGCATGACAAAGACTATTCATCTCAATGAAAGCTGATATTCTGAGATCACAAGCAGGTAGTCTGGAGGAACTGAATGCTGAAATCACTCAAGGCCATTCACCAAAACTACTGTAGCAAAAAGCTTCTCTTTTATTCATGTGTTTATTGGCTTTTCCCGAGAAGAAAGTCTCATGGAACTTCACAAATATTGTGGTTGTGATGATACAGATGGAGAGAGATTGTAATTCAGAAACTGAGGCTGTTTAGTAATTCCAGACTTACAATCTGAAATTATGTCTTAGAGAATATTTTGAGCTTGTCAAGTAAAGCACGAGAAAGGATCTGGGTAGAGCAGTCATCTAGAGATACAGGTTATTTTATTTTTGGCATCACACACGGAGTGCTGTCAGAGCCAGATAACAGCATGCCCAAATGATATAGCCATATGTTATTAATGTCTGTGTATAACAGCTGACCTGCATTCAGAGCCTGTAACTGTGAGAATAACTTCCATTTTGAAGTCACAGCGCACATAAGTGGAATATCCAAAAAAATGGTATCCTGTAATTGCCTTTTACCTTTTAGGTTTTGTGTGTGTGTGTGTGTGTTTCAAACAACATGAGGGTTGAATAAATTGCTCCTTTAAGCGTTTTACAGAGATTTGAGAGGCTCTAACTTTATTCCTCATAAAATCCATTATTTGAGCTGGGTAAGACTTTAGTCTTTGCTTTTTCAGTCAAATATAGGAGTCACTTGCAAGGATAAAGGGATAAAATAGCCAAGGGATTGTATAGTGAGATTCTCTAAGCTCACATACAAACAAAGTGTCACAAAATTGCTTAATGAAGTGTTAACCCACAACCCCCCCCCCCCCCCCCCCACAAAAAAAATAAAAATAAAAAAAAATAAAGAATAAAAATGCAGAGGATGATAACAAATATGAATGTTTGTTATTACTCTCTCTGAATGTGCTCCGTTGAAGTTAAACTGTGGTTGTTTAGTGTGTGTTTAGTACAGCTGTAGAATTTTAAGATGTATGATGCTTGTGCAGTTGGCAAATCTTATAGCTCTCCAACGGTGTGTGTGTGTAAGGCTCTTTACAGTGAATCACCTTTTTATTGATTTCACTTAAGACAAACGCACACGCGAGGAACACTTCACATCAATTTGCCAGCCACATGACTCTGACCTTGACCTTTGCATCTGCTCTTGATCTGTGCTTGAGCTCCCACAGAAATTCCTCCTCTGCATTTCTGTGTTTTTCTCTGATCTTCCATCATATTACCCATTCATCTCTCTCTTTCTCTGGCATTGATTGCCGCAGTATATTGATGGAGGGAGAATTGCTGATACTGCTGTGGCTGTTAATGTCCACATGAAGCCGGTTCCTGTCAACAATACATGTATTTGGAAACTTTTGGTTTCTAGACCTTCATCCGGTCCCCTTTCTTTGTGCCCATTAAAATTTGATATTCCCAAATCCAGTGAGATTTTATGTAACTTTGAGTTTCAGAAAAGTTTGCTGTTCCCCGTTCCTCTGCAGGGGTTGGGTAAAATTCAGAAAGTTCTTAAAACGTTCAGACATAACTTTTTTTTTTTAAAGTCAACATTATATGAATTTTTTTTTTTTTTAACAATTTGGAAACCTGTTTGCTACATCCAAACAATGCTCTATTTGTTTTATTCAAACATAGATGATATAATTAAAACATCAGTAAAAGGTTTAGAATATAATGCATTGATTTAATGATTGGGCATTTACATGAGATGTTACACTTAAGATCATTGGAACTTGCGACTAAAAATGATAGGGTGTGTCGCATATAGGACCCTATTTTAACGATCTGAAACGCAAGTATCAAGCGCGAAACGCAAGTAACTTTGTGGGCGGGTCTTGCTATTATACCGGCGGGATAAAGACTCTTGCGCCCGACGCAAATCTAAAATGGGTTGGTCTGAAGTAGCTTCATTATTCATAGGTGTGGTTTGGGCGTAACGTGAAATAAACCAATCAGAGCGATATCTCACATTCCCTTTAAGAGCAGGCACGCTTGTTCCATGGCGGATTCCTATTATAACGGCGTATTTGCCAGGCGAGGAGACCGACGTTCTCGTCAGGGCCGTAAAACACAGAGAAGTGACATTGTATGGGGATGGGAGAAACCCACCCAAATTAGCTTTGGTTAAACAGGCGTATAATAATTTGGGTAAATGTGTAAGCTAGATTTATGCCTATTTTTTCACATCTTCATGGACACAACTATGATTTCCCTCGTGTGTTAATATTTTTCCTTGTAATAATGTACGGTTTTCTAAAAATGAGAACTGCTGCGTCTGTGTGTAGATGAGATAAGCAAAGTGCATACGCGTTGTGCACACGCTACATTGATTATGGCCAAGCATGCGCCCTTAAAATAGCATATGAATAACATGCGCAACGCGCCACTGACTTTAGACTAGGTTTTTCCTGGTCAGTGGCGGAATTGTTTTCTAAACCTGCAAAATAGCACCAGGGAACGTTTGCGCCGGAACACGCCTCCTCTTTGCGCTGAACCGCCCCCGGGAGCGCAAGTTAATTTCCTAATTTACCGACGTGCATCAGTGGAGGGAAAAGTCAGCTGTGCACGGGTGCAAAATAGGAATGATACATGCGTCGGTGTACAAAGTCAATTGCGCTGGGTGCAAGATAGGGCCCATAGTGTTTTAAAGTCATACAGTAACTTTATATGTAGTACAGACTGAAATTTAAGTTACTGGTTGCAAAAGCAGAGCATATCTCTTCCCCAGCTATGTGCTTGTGTCTGGTGGCTGTCCGTGGTGCTGAATATCTTCTTGTGCGTATTCATGTATGTGCTGTCCGTGGTGCTGCAGATCTGCTTGTGTGTATTCATCTGTGCTGCTAAATGCTTGCTTGCCTTTATGTCTTTGATTTCTGAGAGCCACTCTACATCAGCACTCAATCTGCCATTATCATACAGTAAAATCGCACATTGAAACTCAGCCTATATAATTCACAAGCTATTAGTGCTGATAAGAAATATGTCCCCCAATGTTTAACTATATGGATAATAGTGGTCCATTTTCAGCTTTCTGAGAAAGGCACTTTTCACTGTTTGAAACAGTGGCATTTTGCTATGTCCATTAGAGGGGCTGGTCTCTCACAGGGGGTTCAGAACATTGTCGTATCTCTGCTTTTCTACTGATCTATTTTTCCCCTTTGATGGTGGTACTGTTCTGCACAGGGAAAAGTTTGTCTCTGTGTGCAACAGAAAATAGCTTGACTGGTTGAAATAAGTTGTACGAGATAGTGAATCAAATGATCCTGTGTGTCTTGAATTGTATTAAAATTAACAGCTTTTCCCTGCTATTTCATATTATTTCACCATTTCGTTCAAATTATTTCAACTTCTCATGACACCAGGGGCGGTTGCATAAACTGCAAAGACTAGTCTTACAAATTAGTCATCACATTTTTTTCTTCAAGACTTTTTTTTTTACAGTTTTTTTCGATTGCTAAATGACAGTGAGCACAACTGGAGTCACATGTGCAAAACTCTAACTCCAGTCTGCACAGCAGCAGTTCATGTGGACCAAACTCTAGTTCGTTTTTCATTGCTTGAACACAGTTTTCAAAACTCTACACACTTATCCCATGACTTTAACCACAACCTGCACAACACTGTGGATTTACAGCACTTTGTTCAAATGCTAACACACTGCTGTCAAAACTGTGATCCACACATTCAAAACAGAATAGATTTCAGCCTTGTGCCTTTCAAACACTGCTGATTGCAATCTCAGCTGAAAGGCTCCCATACACAAAATAAATATATTTGAAATATATTTTTGGAATATATGCAAATATTCGAAATTGGCCCAATAAATATATTTTAGTTAAATATATGTAAATATATTTCACACTTATTGTAACATCATATATTTTTGTTATATTTCAGAATATATTTCAAAATGATAAATATAAGTGACCAACAATGCAAATATATTTCAATGTATTTGGAATATATGCCACATATATATATTTCAATATATTGTTTTTCTGTATGGGTGGAGGTGGAAAGTGTTTGGTCACCACCCACATGACCAAAGGTCTCTTTTGGAAGCCATGCGTGCCGGATGTGAGGACACGACTGCCAGGGATGGATAAGGCACTCCAGAAGGTTATTCCCCAGGTGCATGGCAAGAGAGAACATTAGATGTGATGTTGATGAAAACCTGTGGCCTGATGCTAGAGAGAGGCAGGATTAGCCCCTCAATTATTTGTTCGAATTACATTACATTACATTACATTACATGTTCATATGTACTTTTAGTTTCTACCTTTTTTTTTCTCATTACTGTAATTCCGTAAATTACTACAGACTATTGAAGCAAACTGCTAATTTTCATTTACCTTAAAGAATTGTCATGTTCTAAAAAATTAAATAAATCATGTGAAAAAATGTCACTCTTTTCTTTGAAGAAAATATTACTTTGTATGAAGTCACTGAAATTGTTCAAACTGTAAAGATGAAAAGTTTGTATTTTCTGTATTGGTGTTTGATGCTAGTGTTTTTTCTCTCAGTGTGTTCTGAGTGACAGTGTGTGTTATCTCAGTGAGGGTTGTGTATAGTGTTTGGCTGCACTGAGCCTGTTTTGAGCCATGTGTTAAGAGTTGTGTTGCTTGGAGTGAGTTTTGCAGGTGATGTGAACTGTTTAGCTCAGATGACTGTTGGTAGTGCAGACTGTAGTTAGAGTTCCCTTTCAAGGGAACTCCCGTTGCGTCGAGAATGACGCTATGGGGAACGCTTTGCGTGATGACGTCTTGAAGCACATGTAAAATCAGTCCAATGGTGTAGCGGGACGTCAGAGGCGGGTGACGTCACGTACCAGGAAGCTATAAAAGCCGGCCCGAAACAGAAAACGAAAGCTTTCTGAGTCTTCAGTAGCGCTCTGTGTTGAAATCTGTCTGTCTTATTTGGTGTTGTCTGTATATATATATATTATATTCAGTATGGCGAGCAAGCAGCAGTTTAGAGTGTGTGTCCATCCCTGCCCGCGTTATTTAACGGGAGGTGACACACACACTCTTTGTGTTGTTTGTTTGGGAGAGGAGCATGCCCAGTCAGCACTCGAGGGTGGTGACTGTGAGCATTGCTGTGCGCTTCCATTGCGGACGCTCCGATCCCGCTTGGCTCGGTTCAATCCCGACCACGTTCCCCAGGGCTTTGGTCCCGCTGCTGCCGAGGCACGGCGTCAATCTCAGACCTGGGGTTCGCAGATGGATCTATCAGTGGATGTTGAGACGGGCTCTGCCTTATCTCAGCCTCCTTCTGATAGATCCAGTGCCTCTCATCAGGGTGTGGAAGCACGCGTTGCGGTTACTTCCCCCCCGATAGAGGCACCAGTACTGCAACTATCCAGCTCTGAGGAGTTGGATGTTGTAAGTATTGATGCTGAGTCTGAGGATTCGCCACCTCAGTCTCATGCTTTTGAAGACCTGCTCGATGTGATCACGAGAGCAGTTGACAGATTGTCTATTGAGTGGCCAGAGGATAGGCAGGACGTTCGTTCAAAAAGCTAAAAAGGGTGCTGAGCATCGTGCCACTCAGAAGCAGAGCGTGTCCTCCCGTGCTCCCCCACAAAAATCTCGGGGACACGGAGGGCGCGCTCAAACCCAGCAGTCTTCGAGGGGTAGAACGGATCTGCGGACCGTTATTACCGCCAAGAAGGCTGCTGGGAAGAAATCCTGACGTCCGAGGGCTCAGGATTAATGAGGGTAGTCCCCCCCCGAAGCAGAGCGGTTAACACCTCTTTTTACGGTGCCCGTCTCTCTTCGGTACCCTCAGGGGACCGTTCTGCCAACCCTGCCGCCATCGGTGTTACAGGGCGCAGCGGTCTCCGGCGAGCACATATCTCAAGGACCACCCGGAAACGTAGTGGCCTCGGGATGCCCGCCCCCTCCGAGGAGGGTGTTAGAGCAGTCTGTTCGGTCGCTCCCTGCCGGTGCGCCGTTACAGGGCGTCGAATTGACTGCTCAACAACAACAAAATCCAGAAACCAGTCTCGAGAGGCTGGTACCTCTAGTAGAATCTTTGACAGCGTGGAAGCTACTGTCAAATGTTTCTCGTTGGGTCCTGCAGACCGTAGAAAAAGGGTATCAGATACAATTCAAGAAACGCCCACCTCGGTTTATGGGGGTCCTACCCACAGTGGTGGGCCCCGAGCAGGTTCTGGTTATGGAACAGGAAGTAAACACTCTGTTAGAGAAAGGGGCCATAGAATATGTACCTCCCTCCGACAGGGAAACCGGGTTTTACAGCCGGTACTTCATAGTTCCAAAAAAGGACGGGGGATTGCGTCCCATTTTGGATCTTCGAGTTCTGAACGAGTCAGTCATGCAGCTCAAGTTCAAAATGTTGACATTGAGACAGATCGTGCCACAGATCAGGTCCGAGGACTGGTTTGTCACGATAGATCTCAAGGACGCATATTTCCATATTTCCATCCGTCCGTGTCATTGGAAGTTCCTGAGGTTTGCTTTCGGGGGCAAAGCATACCAATATCGTGTTCTTCCATTCGGCCTAGCTTTATCACCCCGCACTTTCACGAAATGTATGGATGCAGCTCTGGCGCCTCTGCGCCTTCAGGGGATTCGCATCATGAACTACATCGACGATTGGTTGATTTTAGCTCAGTCGCATCAGTTGGCGGTTCAACATCGAGATGTTGTTCTCGCCCACATGAAAGAGCTGGGGTTACGGCTGAACGCCAAGAAGAGTGTGCTTTCTCCACTCCAGAGAACCACTTTCCTAGGCGTGGTTTGGGACTCAGTGTCTATGCAGGCGCGCCTGTCACCGCCACGTATAGAGTCCATCCTTGCAGCTGTGAAAAGTGTAAAGCTAGGCCAGCTACTCACTGTCAAACAGTTTCAGAGACTGTTGGGTTTCAGTTTCAGAGACTCTTCCAACGTGATACCTTTTGGACTGCTACACATGAGGCCCCTGCAGTGGTGGCTCAGGACCAGGAGGTTTTCCCCGAGGGGCAACCCATTTCGCACAATCAGGGTCACGCGGCGATGCTTACGTGCCCTGGTTATGTGGAAGAAACCTTGGTTCCTGTCCCAGGGCCCAGTGTTGGGAGCTCCTTGTCGTCGCAAACTGCTAACGACGGATGCTTCCCTCACGGGTTGGGGAGCGATCCTGGAGGGTCGCTCAGCTCAAGGTCTGTGGGAAGACCATCATCGTTCCTGGCATATCAATCGCCTAGAGATGTTAGCTGTCTTCCGGGCTCTGAGGAGCTTTATCACAGATCTCAGGGGACACCATGTGCTAGTGCATACGGACAACACGTCGGTAGTCGCCTATATCAACCACCAAGGGGGTTTGCGCTCGCGCCCGTTATCCAACTTGGCACGCCATATCCTCTTGTGGTCCCAGGGGAAGTTACTGTCACTCAGGGCAGCTTACATCCCCGGGGTCCAGAATATAGGAGCAGACACTCTGTCGAGGCAGGGGCCGAGGCCCGGGGAATGGAGGCTCCACCCCGAGGTGGTGGAGCTTATATGGAGGGAGTTCGGCCAAGCACAAGTGGATCTGTTTGCGTCTCGAGAGACGTCTCACTGTCCACTTTGGTTCTCCCTCACGCATCCAGCTCCTCTGGGACTGGATGCTATGGTTCAGACGTGGCCGAGGCTACGTCTGTACGCCTTTCCCCCAGTTGCTCTGCTCCCGGGAGTTCTGGAGAGAGTTCGCAGGGACCGGGTTTGCCTGCTTCTTATAGCCCCGCGTTGGCCGGGCAGAGTATGGTTTCCCGATCTGGTCTCCCTCCTCGACGGGCATCCTCTGGAGTTACCCGTCAGGAGAGACCTTCTGTCCCAGGCAGGGGGCTCAATATTTCACCCCCGCCCAGAACTGTGGAACCTGTGGGCTTGGCCTCTGAGGGGGCCCAGCTCATAGAGTCAGGTCTCTCAACTGAGGTTGTTGAGACCATTCTACAGTCCAGAGCTCCCTCCACGAGGAAACTTTATGCCCTGAAGTGGAGAGTTTTCACTTCTTGGTGTAGTGACCGTCGGTTGGACCCAGTCCACTGCCCAATTGGTACAGTGCTGGAGTTCCTGCAGGACCGGTTCACTGCAGGTCTGACCCCGTCCACTTTAAAGGTCTATGTGGCGGCCATAGGTGCTTACCACATTCCTTTGGGTGGAATGTCTGTGGGGAAGGACCCTCTGGTATCTCGTTTCCTTCGTGGCACTTGGAGGCTGAGGCCTGCAGTCCGCTCTAGGGTGCCGCCATGGGACTTGTCCATTGCTCTACAAGGCCTGTCCCTGGCCCCCTTTGAGCCCATTGAGGAGGTTTCGGAAAAGTTTCTGACTTTGAAAGCTATTTTCCTTCTTGCCATTTCTTCTCTTAAGAGAATTGGGGATATTCAAGCATTGTCGGTTGCTCCGTCCTGCTTAGAGTTTGCTCCGGGTATGGTGAAAGCTTTTCTCCATCCCAGACCGGGTTATGTCCCCAAGGTCCCCACTAATGTGGCCAGACCTATTATTCTGCAGGCCTTCTGTCCTCCTCCCTTCCAGAATGCGGACCAGGAGGCTAATAATTTGCTTTGCCCAGTTCGGGCGTTAGACGCCTACGTCCACAGAGCTGCCCTGTGGCGCAGAAGTGATCAGTTGTTTGTTTGCTTTGGCTCCCCTAACAAGGGAGGGCCGGTGTCTAAGCAAAGAATGAGCAAGTGGGTGGTCGAGGCTATCTCACTTGCTTATGAGGCGGCTGGGCAGCCTTCTCCTTTGGCTGTCCGGTCGCACTCTACAAGGAGTATGGCGGCCTCTAAGGCCCTTTTTTCAGGAGTTTCACTACAGGATGTCTGTGATGCGGCAGGCTGGTCCTCACCGCACACTTTCGTCAGGTTTTACTCTTTGGATCTAGACTCTGCTCCAGGGTCTCATGTTTTGTCATCCTAGTGCTGCTCTATTAGATTACACACAGGACAGACATTCGTAGCTATGGAGGCGTTGGTATAGACGTTCCCCATAGCGTCATTCTCGACGCAACGGGAGTTCCCTTGAAAGGGAACGCCTCGGTTACGACTGTAACCTCGGTTCCCTGAAGAGGGAACGAGCGTTGCGTCGCCTTGCCATATCTCCTTCATGCCTGTCAGCTCGACTTCAGACTTTTACGAAGCTTTCGTTTTCTGTTTCGGGCCGGCTTTTATAGCTTCCTGGTACGTGACGTCACCCGCCTCTGACGTCCCGCTACACCATTGGACTGATTTTACATGTGCTTCAAGACGTCATCACGCAAAGCGTTCCCCATAGCGTCATTCTCGACGCAACGCTCGTTCCCTCTTCAGGGAACCGAGGTTACAGTCGTAACCGAGGCGTTTTGCACATGTAGCTCCAGTTGTGTTCACTGTCGTTTAGCAATCGAAAAAAACTGTAAAAGTCTGTTACATATGAATGTAGATTGGTCTAATGTAATACCATACAGTAAGACTGATTACCCCTTGACTAAATGCTAATAGGTTATATTAGTATTTAAGACAAAGTCTTAACATAATTGCTAATACAACTGGCACAAGATTGTAAAATAAATTGAAAAAGATAGCCCACATTTTTGTGTGTTTGTGTGTGTGTGTGTGTGATGAGGGCTGGTACTAAAATTAGCAGTTACAAATGTTTTAAATAGTAATTGCTTATGTATTCCAATATCATAATTTTAGCAAATTATTTTAGTCATGAGTGCCTCTATTTGTCGTGCTGTATAATCCTTTGTTTAAACGTGATAAATTTGCAAACAGTCACATCCACAGATGTTATACACTGTGGGATTAGCATTGATTAACATTCCAATCGTGTGAGGGAAAAGTGAGAAATTAACATCTTTCCTCTGGTGTCAGTTGAAATAGACAATAAAGGGCAGTGTGTGTGTGTGTGTGTGTGTGTGTGTGTGTGTGTGTGTGTGTGTGTGTGTGTGTGTGTGTGTCTCTGTGTGTGTTTTTAACTGAGGTGTTTTGAACATATCCAGTATCCTTCAGAGTTAATGAGGCGTGTCCTGTGAATGGTATTTACTTATTCCAATCACATTCCTGGTTCATTTAAACCCATAACCTCACTTCCCTCTGCAGGATGTGACATACTGTTGTAAATACTTTAGTCTCCTCCACAACACCATTCAAGTTTTGAGGCAGTTTGGGTTGTTCTGATATAAGAACAATCAGATGTTATTGTGTTGCCAGAGCAAACATCACACTTTCACACATAACATTAAGCCTAAAACATATGAAGAGATCACGCCAACAGACTTCCACAGATGTTCTTTTCTTTCTTAAAGAGTTGAGGGGAAATTCAGACTGCACACACACAGAGACAAGCATTACAGAAAAATACTGGCAATTTGACAGTGGCACCTTCTGTGATCTCGTTGCTTAAGTTTTTCTTTGAGAGGCAGTGAGGGATAAGCAAGACCAAAGTCCTCCCACTTACAGACAGAGTAGAAAAAAAAAAAACCTTAAATGAGATTTCACTTTATGCCACCAAATAGAAGTACAGTAAGGAAAATCAATAAGTAATAAATGTCTAGGCTGCTTTTATTAGCTTATATTTGAGGGGCAAGTACTGATTTGTCTGTCAGCAAACATTAGTGGCTTTTGATGGGGTAATTTGTTATTGGACGAGAGTGACATTAAATTGAAATGAGGTCTTTTGACTTATTTACACACACACACACACACACACACACACACACACACACACACACACACACACACACACACACACACACACACACACACACACACACACACACACACACACACACACACACACACACACACACACAATTTCTGATTACAATGCAGTCTCAGGTGGCTTCACCCTATTAACCAAACCTCTCTCTGTGGAGCCTCTGCTTAAATCACAAACTTACAAATTTCCACCACTTTTCCTCTTTTTTACAGAAGCAATCAAGCATGCCAGCTATTACTATAATAATTTAACTTTATGACATATACAATTGTACAAATACAATTATTCATGCACTGTTAAAAAAAATAAAATACATAAAAAATAAAAATGTAAGAAACTCCCTGTTGGTTAATTGTAAATTACCTTACCATATATGGTGAAAATAATGAACATTGCATTGTGCAATTTTATTATGTAAATTTACTGTTGGAATACTGTAAACTATATGGGTTTTGGCAGAAAAAGAGTAAGCATTACCATAAAATTAGCATTTTGTATTTTAAATCTGTATGATACTCAAGAAAATACATGCAATTTTATGGTAAATTATTGATAAAATTAAGTAAAAATAGGAGCTACTTAATTTACAGTTTTTCTCAGTCGCTTTGGTGCATTTCTCATAACACTATTTACATTTGCACAACAGTTAATGCAGTTCTCAAAACAATTAGTACAAACTGCAAAACCTAGTTGATAACCTGCAAAAGCGTGTCACTTGCTCAAAATGGATAGCTCATTCCTCAAAAGCAAGTATTTATGTCAATGAATGTGTCAGTGTCATCAAAATGAAAAGTCCTGACACCATCGTTTATGAACAAGATAGTCAAATGGCTTAGTCATGTTTTCATTATGACAGTTTACTCTGTAAATGTTTTCCAATGATAAAAGTCAGATCTTGGTGACACTACCTGAAAATGCTCAAGACAGCACTAAATACTATTTGCACAGCCATTTGAAAAATACAGTAAAGTTACACATTACTGTATTTATGAGGTAACTGAGTACAAGACACTGAATATGTATGTTTCACATTTTTACTGCATATGCTCTTTGCAATTCTAATTTGTTCACAGCATTGAGCAACAGAAAAAATACACCATTATTTACAACAAACATAAACCCCCTTTGGGTAGAGCTGTGCACAACTGTAAACAATATTGCAGTAGGCCTATATACTGTATTGGAAGTGAACATACAACATACATAGGACTGTAATCATTCATGCACATCCAGACGTTCCTCTCTGTCTGGTCACATAATTTCATCTACATCCCAGCGAATATCATCTCTTGCTCAATTGCAAATTGTTCAATTTAGGAGACTTTTTCAGGATTTTTTTGTTGTTGTTGTTGTTTTAAATGACAGATTTTGACAACTAGTTCAACATTTTTGTATGTAATGACTCAAGCAATGAAATGAGGATTATTAGTTTTATATGGAATGACTATTCATCATTCACAAGTATAGTTAATTTTGACTGACATGACATAAGCAAATGATAATGTTATAAAACAGCAGAGAGTTGTATGAAAGCAATTGATGCATGTCCAAAAGCATTTGCAATTTGTTGGAAGGAATGAGAAACTGCTACTATGATGTGCACAAATGACTAAATGTTGTGGAGGTTGAACTAACTGTTGTGCAAATGTAAATAGTGATGTGAGAAATGCACCAAAGCGACTGAGAAAAACTGTAAAGTAAAAGATAAAACATAGTTTTATCAAAATAGTTTTGCTCCTTTTTATTTTTTGTTATCAGTTAGTGTTGTGTGTCGCATTTTATATAAAAGTAATAGTTTTTTTTTTTTTACAGTGCATGGAGCTGTTCATACCAAGGCTGAGGATGTTTGTTGTTTAGTGCATTTTAAACTGGATGCTTGTTGGTCGGTTTTATGATGTAAATGTTCATGATGGTTTTATGATGTCTTGTTCCTCACTATCTGCTCATTAAAGTTTTCAACTTTGAAGTTTCATAAACTGAGGTGGTGTCAAACACACACAGGTGACATAATCATGTCATAGTGGGATACAGTCACTGGTCGACGCTCGAGATGTCTGATTCGTATCTGTTCCTGTCATTGTCAGTGTCTTGAAGATTTGACACGCCTGGCTAGGATTTTCGGTTCAGAGTCTTCAGTTGAAGCATAAAGAAACAGTAGATGGATCAATTCTCTTGCCTTTTACACTTAATTATCTTGTCACCTACTTGTGCATGACAACCAGTCCTATGTTTGACATCTTGACTCTCGCTTGTCTGATAAACGTCTCATGTGTCCAGTCTAAGACGAGATGAGATAAACCTTTTATTCTGTGACTAATATGTTCAGCGTGTAAGTGCGTCTTATACCTGCTCCCTCTCCTGCTGTTGATGGTCCACTGATGGCCAGGAGAATCTCATTAGAGCGCATTTAATTATACCTGAAGCTGCACGTAGAAATGATCAATCAGTGCTCAATAACATCGCTGAGAGAGGATGTCTCTCTAACCAAATTCCTCCAGTGTGCAGAGTTGGTGGCTTGTTTCGCCCTCGGGTGTTCAGGTCAGCAGGGTTGATGGATCAAGGGCTCATATGTTGAAACGATCGATTGGTGTATAGTGAAGGAACTAACTCCTGCATGCATCTTGCTTTCAGATATGGCGCTGAATTATGGAGTGTGACTGATGTTAGTGGGTGAGTGTTTGAGCTGTAATTATGCCCAGTGTGGCCTGGTTCATAGCCGGGATGTGTGAAGTGAGCTGTGTAATACACATCCTAAAAATTGTACTGTGGTTCCAGTCAGGTGAGGTCATGACGAGGGGAGAGAGATGAGATGAGATAAGAAAAGTAGAGGTATAGAAAACAGATGGGTAGTAGAGACTAGTGTAGATATGAGAAAAGTAGAGTTGAGATTGAGTTGAGACTAGAAGAGAAGGCAAATAACATGAGGCAAGAGTTGCCTTATGATCTGTAAATAGGAGCAGAGAGCAAACGGGGGCATATTTATATTTATGTTCTCTGCTTCTCTGCAGATGTTTTCATATCAAAGCATATTACAACAAAGTGCATATGGAGTTTGACAGTTAAATCAGCAGACGGCTGCTTTTCTAGGTTCATAAATGAAATCACGAGTCCAGAAACACTACTTTAAATGCAGTTGTAATATTAATACAATTCCAGTGCTATCAAAAGTATCAAGTTGTTAAAAGTTGTTTTTGTTTTATGTCTGCACTTAAATAGATAACCTGCTGTTCAGCCTTTTTTTTTCTCTGTTTGATTTTGATCAAGATATCATGTCTATTTGTCCCAATCATGTTTAGTTTCACTTTCTTAAATTTCAATGTCATTGCCTGAGTTCTCATTTGTTTTCATAGTCCCTAATTAATCCTCACTTGTTCCCTGTTCTGTTGATTACCTTCCTATGTGTATTTTCCATCAGTTCTCTCAGTTATATGTCTTGCTTTAAAGGTAATGGTTTGTTGTGTTGTCTCTCTATTGGAGTTTATTAAAAGGATTGCTCTTTGTCAATCTGCATCATAGAGAGAGAGGGAGACTGGGAGTCATGGCCCCATGAATCCCAATGTGAGGGTTATTCAGTTTCTTCAGTACCTGCTCACTGATAGCCTGGACTTAACACACAAAACTACATTTATGAAGTCGTAACCCTGCCATGAGCAACTCCACACACCACTGCTTAGAAAGCTTATTTGATAAATTGTATTTTTGTTCTTGGTACAAATGTGAATTATTAATGATGTTATAGAGTGAATGTGTGAAAGTGTGCTGAATTTACCTGCTTTTTTATAGCCTTGTATAAGACTGTGCTCCAGTTTTCACCTTTTTTTCCCGACTAAGCCAGGAAAAAAAACACCACAGAGATACACAGATAGCATTTTTGATTTAGAGACATCTATCTCTTGTCTTTGTCTCTACCATTCCATTCTCAGCCCCCCAACTCCCTTCAACTCCCTTGTATATTGAAATCTGTTTTGGCACAAAGACATTTCAATATCTCTCTCACTCTTTTTCAAGCTTTGGCTGTAACTCAAGGGCCCTGAGCGTGCATGTCTCAGGGAGGCTTTTTTTGACAGCAAATAGACATGCCTCGGCCTCTAGTGGCTTTCCTTTTTTTTTTTTATCTCTGAAAAGTCAGTCGTGCTCCAAGGCCCTTCCATGGACAATATTGATAAACACATTTGTCAGTCATTGAAACTCTCGGTTTTAGGTTCAGACCAGGGGCCTATACCATGAAGCCGGTTTAGGTGGCTAGCTTGGCTAGTTTCAGTTTAGTTTACGCCAACCCTGGGTTTTAGGCACCATGAAAGTGGTTTGGCTTTTAGCAGTGTTCATCACCATAGTAACTTACGCTCCACGGCTAACCTGGTGCGGGTCAGGTTATGTTCTAGGTAAGAGGTTCCAAACCGAACTTAGACCATTCAGCTGTGAGCAAAAGATAAAGTCACTCCACCTGTTTCTACTCCAAATTAAAGGTCACTACATAGCAAATGATTTTTAAAGACAAAATTGTCTGGCTTTTAGTAATGCTTATTTAGAATAAAAATGTTGTATGATTTAGATATTATTTATGTAATTATCATGCCCTTAATCGATCACACATGTACAATTTTAGCTTATCAATTATTATTACGCACAGTTTAAATGAATAAATATATAAAAGGTACTATAAATACGCTTTAGGATCAATAGATAAAGCTATAAAATGACTACATGTGAGCTTAAATGTTCAATTCTCTTTATACCTTTATCAACTGTATAAACTAACTTCACAACTTTTACTTGCACTGATATAGCAAGACTTTTTTCTTTTAGTTGTCCTATTTCATAGACAGCTTTCTTCTTGCTGTGTAAATTTGTTTAACTTCTTAATGTTTTTCAATCTCGTAATATTCTGCAAAAGAGAGAAGTGAATCGCGCTGCTTCTCTCGCGAGAAATGAATCACAGTTTCACTCTTTCTCAGCATGTGATTGGCTGTTCACTACTGATGTCACACCTAAACTCCTAAACTCAGGATCAAAGCCTGAGTTGACAGAGAAAGTTGATGATCAGCATCATGGTACCAACAAGGCCTGGTTGGATTGGTTTGCTTTTGTCAACTTGAAACTAATCCTGTAACGCTGAATTTGTTGAACTACCATCATGGTACTGGCCCCAGGAGAGGTTATTCAGGGTACATTCAGGGTTTTGTTCTAACTGAAACATTGTGCATGATTTGGAGACTGCACACAAGAACTCACTTAAATCTGGGGTACAACAGATTAATACTGTTTGCAAAGCCATTTTACTTTGCATATGTTTTGTTATGTTGTGTATTATTGTTTGTCTATTTCTTAAAGGGATAGTTCACCCTAAAATGCAAATTCAGTCATCATTTACACTACATGACTGTCATGTCGTTCCAAACCTTTATAACTTTCTTGAAGATTTAATGATTATTTTGTAATAATGAACTGGCTACTCATTTCCATTAGATTGAAAGTGAATGGTAATCATGAATGGTGAACTCACAAAAAACACAAACCATTGTGTGGTATCAAAAGACGTATATAAATGTGTATATAAATATCTAAAAAGTATTTTGATGTCACAGAATAACTGCAAGGAAGAGACTGAAATTAAAGTTTATATTTAATTACAACTCTTGTTTGACATTCATGGTCACCATTTACTCTCACTGCATGGACAAATGCTGCTTGCACATTCTGCTAAACTTAATCTTTCGTGTTCCACTGAAGAAAAAAAGCCATGTCATGATTGATTGATTGATTTATTTATTTATGTATTTATTCCTTTAAACTCAATGTAGTTCTTAGGCTATTGTTTGACAAGATACAAAATCAGTTTTTTGCATTCATGGAATAACTTGTTTAGATTATAGATTTTAGATTATAACTTTTTTAGATTAATTCTAAAATCATAAAATCTAGTGTTCATTCAGAAAGAGTTACCAAGAGTGTAAGAAAGATGATCTTTCCTCGACCAAATCATCTTTTAGCTGCCAGACTGGCAACTTTTTTCATCTTCAAATATGGCACCTTTGGCATCAATAAACCTGTCTCCATGGAAATGGAGTATCTAAGAAGCCTACTGGTCTTGTGAAGATCGCTCTGCCTTTTTCCACCTTTCTGCTCATGTCCAAACTTGTGCACATTTGTCTGACTGTGTCATTCTGTGTTGTTCAGTTTGTTGTCCTCACATTCTTACTCCTGCTGCGACACTCTCACTCTTTTTATCCATTGTTTTCCTCTCACATTGTAGGTTCCAATTTTCTTTTTTGTCCTTTCACCTTACATTGTTTCTTTATCTCTCCACTCTCACTTTTCTGTTGTCATTTTTCTTCTACTTTTTGTGCCACCTTCCAGCAGGCTAAATAATATGCTCTTTATTTCAACTCCTACATGTTTATCACAAAACATAATGATGCCACATCTCTCCCTATAGAGCTCTTGCCAACCAGCCTTTGGTCTCTTTGTGTTTCCATATGGATTTGAGCACTGAGTATTCTCCAAGATGGTCAGTTTGGTCAGTGATTTCATGAGGACTTTTTGAAGACCTTTTGAGTGATAGGTTAATTTAAAGTTTAACTCAACAGTATGAAAGACTTGTGATGAGTGTGTAAGGTAATTATATCTCATTCTTACAGGTCTGCAATATCAGTAGATCTTTTTATAGGACCATCTGCTGCAGATGTATTCGTGAGCGGGCTGCCGCTGAGGACATGACATGTTTTGCATAGTAACCCATTGTTGTACCTTTTGACATCTGGAGTTTCTGATTAGGACGAACAATACCCTCCCTCTCCAGATGCGGCTGCAGCGCTAATGATGGATCATTGTGGCTGGACTATAAACTATATCTGTTCATAAAACATTTTGTATAATGGGGTGATTGTGGCGGCTGTAAATCTGCTTAATTGGGAGTGGTAAAGGTTGTTTCATTCTTCATGGCGTTTGCTCATGGGGATGTCTTATGTTTGCACCACATGTGTGTGTTGTAGCAGTCATTTCCACTGGTCAGCTGCTAATCATAAATCAGCCATGACTAAACACACTGCAGTCAACCTTTAACACTGAAAGAAACATGGCTTCATTAAGTAAGAGATAATTTACCATTGGAAAGCTTGAAGGGTGCATGAGAGAGAGAGAGCAAAAGGCAGTGGTATTAATGTAAGAGATATCTTTGAACTAAAGCAAAATCACACAGTCTGCCTTAACAAGGCATAACAAGATTCATTAGCAACTATCGTAGTGTCACGGTAACACAACCATCTATCAGCCCATCGTCACCAGATCAGCATGCTCCGCCCACTCGTTCACTCTCCCAGGACTACTGATTCAACGCACCTGCACCTCCTCATCAACCTGCACTATATATACCACACACAACCTGCACACCATTTTCTGGTCTCGTCTAACCACGTACAGACTCATCTCTTGCTACAACTCCCATTATCAGCCTGAGACTTACCTGCCTGACTTATCTGTCTTCGGATGGCTGTCTTTTGTCTTCAGTCTTCTGTCATCTGATCCCGAGCCGTTATGTGTTCAGCCTGTACCACCCTTCAACCTCCTGCACCTGTGGTCATCAAATTCCACCCAGCTAAGTCACAGTGCAACTGCTTGAACTTCACATTCACCCTTCCATCGACCAGTGTTTGTTCCCTGCATCCTATTAATACACTGTTTATACGATCACCTGTCTGTTCTCTTCCGTTGTGTTAGACGTAGGTTGTGATGCAGCAGTCCATTTTCCATAAGTTTATGTTTTTAAATTTATATGTATGCTTTTTTTTTTTTCAGATGGTGTAGTTACAGCATCTTATATTGAGAACAGGTGCGCTCAACTCCCAAATCATTTATGGGTGCGAGTAGTAAAAAAATTGTCAAAAATAAAGATGAAAAACCGCACTCTCAAGGTATAATTTCATAAATGTATTGTAACCATGTCCACACAGACGCGTTTCGGCCTAAGCCATCATCAGTAGTTACAGCATCTATCAGCAGGGACTAATGGGGCCATTGTTAACCTTGACCTTGTGGTTGAACCGCACTGGGTTGCGCACCAGAACCCCATGACTGCACAGTATTTTACTTTAACTGAAGAAAAAAATAAATGCATAAATCTTGATGCTGAAAACATTGCTGACGTGTCAAATCTGTTAGGACACAAATCAAATCTGTTAGTGCAAGACACTAACAAGGTCCCTCGAGAGACCTTTCAGATGATGGTTCATTTCACTGTGAATCAGTGTTCTAAAGACTGACAATCAGTTTTGAATATTTATGAGAACATTCCTATTGTTTGATGATGACATGAGTGTGTCATGAGTGTTTGAAGTCAGAACACAGATTCAATTTGTTAGTCACGTCATTCAATTAGTCTGCATTCACTGTAATTTCTTGCTGAGCAATTTGTGTTGGTTGCTTTAAACACTGTGGTAGAGGAAATTGTAACAATATTAGCTCAAAGGGGAAATATTAATAATCCATAATTACCAATTATGAAAAATTTATATTTGGGTCAGTTAATTAGATTAACTTTGAGGTGAGCTCAGTTAATATTACAATCAATTAAACCGTTCCAACGAACTCTTTGATTATTCATTTATCCTAAGAAAAGTGTATCTTTCAGATAATCTTAAAGATAATTTCTTAGCCTGTACAGCACTTAGAGCAGTGATCTCAAACTCAATTCCTGGAGGGCCACAGCTCTGGACAGTTTTGCTCCAACCCTAATCAAACACACCTGATCCAGCTAATCAAGGTCTTCAGAATTATTAGAAACTTCCTTGCAGGTGTGAGTTGGAGCTGGTTGGAGCTAAACTGTGCAGAGCTGTGGCCCTCCAGGAATTGAGTTTGAGACCACTGACTTAGAGCATGTAACAAGATCAAGATCGTAAAAGGGACTTTGTTGCAAGCAGGGAATCAGAACCAAATACCTGTTGTGCACAAGTTTTATTAACTAAATCACAAACATAACTAAACTAAACATACATACATGCATACAATACATTCATACATACATACATGTATAGGTAAAAGGGTGAGTGATATGGAACCGGAAGCAGGAAATAGAACTATGGAAAAGATCTATTTAACTATGAAAAGAACCATCAGTTTATCATTTTCAGAGCACCTCATTAAATTGATACTTTCAAGGTCAGTGCAGAGAACAATTCTTGAAGTGGTTGGAAATTGATGGGTCCGTGAGTGTCAAATGTCATGGTGCAAGTTGCCATCGTTTTCTCCTCTGCTGGATGGAGAAGATGATGATGAACTTGCATGGTGGTTTCGACGCTGTTGTGGTTGAGAGAGAGAGAGTCCTCTCTCTCTCTTTTGGGAGCATGAAAGCATGGCTGACGGTGCTCACAGCCTGTTGGGCCCTTGGGCTCCAGTGGGTGGGGGAGGGGTATCAACTATCAACGTGAGTAACAGGGAGGCCAGCAGCAAAGAAGCTAAGCGAAGGCAGGACTAGCGGAAAAGCCTTTTAAAGCTTGACAAAAGGCACACCTTGCAGGCTGGCTAAACCAATCAGAAAGGGGGAATTTCTGAGGGGAGTTTCCTCTGTGGGGAGGATTTATGACGCTATCTCAAATGTGGTCAGACATCTGCCTTACCTCTTTTCTGTTCATTAATGCTCAGATAGATATAACAAACCCAATAGAGTCTGGCTGCAGACTTGCACTTGCACTCTCAGACCTGCACGCTCAGACACCAGCGCTTCCTCTGCTTGTGACGTCACTTGCAATCGACCCAAATTAACTGTAAATATGTTTCCAGCAGTAAATATTATGTTATATTATTTATTTTTTCATGAAATTAAAAAAACAGCATATTTTTTGAGTTATTAAACATTGTATCATTAAAGTTGGTATTATACCTTATATTGCTATCATATACTGTTGTGTACCAACATTAACACAACATCTCCCCAAAATCGTGTTTAATCGGAGATACAGTATTTATGACTTGGGAGCAGGGAGATACGAAGTTACGCTGTCATTGATAAGAATGGAACGGACACAGACGTCACTGCTGCCAGCAGTGTTCATCAAAGTCTGCGGTCGCTTTGAGCCTTTTGACAAGAGATAAGGCTTTAAGAGCTATTCAAATCTAATGATTGTGGTTACATACATCTTCCTAAACTCCATTTTAAACGTTTAAGAGATATGAGTGATGCAATACCAAAATACTAGGCTGTCTAAAATAGGTGGAAATTAATCTGCAGGCAAACAAAGTCGGCGGTCGCGTTGAGCCTTTTGACAAGAGAAAAGGCTACAATAGTTAACCAAAGCTAACGACTGTGGTTACATACATCTTCCTAAACTCCATTTTAAAGGTTTAAGAACAAAAAACGATAAGCTGTCTAAGAGGCGGAAATTAGCCTAATCTGCACGCAAATTTACCTTCGTGGCTCACGGGCTTCCTTCTGCACCGAAGCATTACAGCTATCGATTTTTAACAAAACATGCCTACTCAAATGTATCTAACCTAACTATTTTCACTCGTTATTGTCTAAAAAACATAGAGTTATCCAAAGATAGGCTTATTTGGCGCCAGTAACTTTGGCAGACCTTTTTTCTCCCATAAATTAAAACCTGCTACTTGGGGTATTTTACATGCACAGTGCCAACTCCGAGTCAGTAAAATATTAATAAAAACAATAATTTAATGCTGGTATCCAAAACATTTAATTCAATTCAAGTATTATATTAGATACATTTTAGAACTTCAATGCACACCTAGTAATAAGTAGACATTTAAAATACTTCAATAACTGATCATAGTTTAACACAGATAAAATCAGAGTTAAGGCTTTCTTTACGTGTTGCTCGACGAGGATTTCTTAATCGCTGCGACTTTCAATCCTGAGGAGACAAAATGCCGCCGAGTGAAGAAGAGGTGGAGTTACGAGGATTCTCAGACAGTTGAAGTGTCCAATGGAGTTAAGAGATTTGCTCTCTAGCTATTTTCAACACTTTAGATTGGTTAAAGGGGGGGTACAATGGTGTTTCATGTATTCAGAGTTGTTTACAGTGTTAAAGAGATAGATTCTCATGCTAAACATGGGCAAAGTTTTAAAAAAATATTTTGGACGAATAACGGAGAATTTCTATGCTGAAAATCTTACTTCCGGGTTGGTACAAGTTTCGGCTGGTTTTTTTTAGATCGTGGATCTAATGACGTAGATCAGAGTGCAACTCCTTATATGAGCATTTCTCTCGGAAAAGCTCGCCCGCGAGCACGTCGACTAGAGGAGAGCGAGACCGCGCACATCAACGCGCTTCAACAGGAAATCATCGGCAGCGCTGCATAGGATTTGTTCAAGAATGTCTCCAAAAAAGTGTGTATTTGGATGTGAGGGAAAGCTTACCGTGTTCAGTTTTCTAAAGAACCCAGTGTTACAGGAACAGTGGATGCAGTTTGTTTTTCCGGGGCAGCAACGGAGTGTAGGAAGTGCGGTTGTGTGTTCTGGCCATTTCAGTGACGAATGTTTTATTAACAAGGCTCAGGTCGACGCTGGATTTGCAAATCGTTTGCTATTAAAACGTGGAGCGGTCCCAGTGATAAAAGACCCCATTCATGTAAGTACAACTGGATCAGATTTCTGTCTTTTGCTGGAAATCAAGAACTACCGCTTGACTCTAGCTCCGCCTCCAGGACCTCGGCTTTTCCCGGAGAGAATCGGAAAGCTGTATTTTTCTTTTCTAAATATAATAAAACTAAACACTTTTTTGAGATATTAAGGATGCACTACTACTCTATAGGTACTCAAGATTAACATGAGATTAGGTGAAACTGTGCATGTTATGTACCCTTTAATAATTTATAAAAATAACAGAACCACGTGGGGACTGACCAATAGCAGCGATTTGTGAAAAAATATGAAATTGACAAAATTTGGACATACGAGGTTTCCGCCCGACAGCGACGATATATATTTATTTATATGTATATACTTACAGAAACGATTTTTGAATGACATTGGGAGCTGTTCTCAATCCGACACGAACCACACTATGCGTCGATTGCAAGTGACGTCACTTGCAGAGGAAGCGCTGGTGTCTGGGAGTGCAAGTGCAGGTCTGCAGCCAGACCCTTCTCAACAAACCCACAGTGCATTCTAAGAGAAGGTGATGTACATCAAAGTGTGAGTCATTACATGAGGATTAATTAGATAGGAGACATGATACAGGTGAGGTTACATTGACTGTTGGTTGGTTGTATAATAAAATACATACCCTAGTATATACATAATAGTACACAATCATTCACACAGTTTCTGGGATGCATGTTCCTTTATAGCTCAGTTCGTCTATGATTAATGCAGCAAAGTCTGTATTAAGGATTGTTTCTGTCTTCCCATTGTCTCTCCTAAGCATGGGACACATTCCTTTGCCCCATAAAACCAACTTATCTGATCATGGTAGGACCTTCTTGTCCTGTTTGGGGGATGGGACCACAGATCCCAGAGTGAAGTTTAAAGATTATTTTGTACATATACCAAATAGTTGTGTCTGATTTGTCTCAGTCGTTACGAAATAAAAGAGCGGGAAAGGAAAGAGAGAGCTGAGTCACTCAGTGCGTAGCTATTTATACTGTATAATATAAGACAATGAAAAAATGTTTACACTCATCCCTTGAAATTATACCACCCCTGCTGCTTTTCCCATACCCACATGTTCACGTACAGCCTTTCCCTCTTCCGTGAACAATTAAGCAAGGTCATTAAGCTGTTCTGTAAGATGATGTCTGTTTTAAAGGGCAGGCGAATCAAGAGAATCAATCTCATTAGAGATTAATTACCCTCTTAATCATTCAGCCCAGTTCTTACTCAGCACTGGCCTGTTCCCCATTTCATATTTATGATTTCACGTTTATGCTTTTATTATGACACATCTATTTTCTGACTTCTCCGTCATTCTGCGAGTTTTAATGGACGCCGCTTGCTGTGGATCCAATGTGGATCCACCAGCTGAAAAGAAATAGTACAGCTTTCAGAGAGAGTGGCTAAAAGATTTCGAGTGGCTCCGCTATGCTGATGGTTCAATACATTGCGTTCACTGTAAAGCCTGTGGGACAGAGTTTTGCAGGTAACACAGCGTTGAATCAATACATTTTAAGCTCGAGAGCTTGGTTAAACATGGAGAGAGTGCCAAGCACAAAAAATGCAGGGACAAGTGTGTGGGAAACAAATCAGGTTCATCAGGTTCGATTATTAAGGCTTATAATCGCCAGGATGCTGCCAGTCGTTCTGGTCTACTGGCAGAGCTAAACGTCAAATTTGGTGGGTGCTTCTACATTTTTGCTGGTGCTCCTAACTTTTTGAAGTAAATAAGTTAATTTCGAGCTCTGTATGTGAGTCAGAGGTTTTCTCTTTCCTCTGTAACAGGGAATTAGAAGCTCTAAATGCTTTTATGGTGCATTTATGTTTCATATGTAGCTCAGTTTTGACAGGTCTGTAATGCATTTAAGGGCTGATGCTGTGAAACTTTTATGAAGGTGCACATTTTATTAGAGGAAAGTTATAGCAGCTGACCAGAGTCAACTATAAGAAAAGTATCCAAGTCTTAAAGGAACAATTCCACCTCCCCAAAATGAAATGTATCATCGTCATTTACTTGCCCTCATGTTCCAAACCTTTTTATGTTGAAAATTAGGCCAAAACGATATGTATAATTGATTATGATCAGAAAAAATATTAGGATCAAGTAAATGATTTGAGGATTTCCTGATGTCTGGCCAACACTCGTCCAGCGAAGTGAGGACGTCTATAGACTATAGTAGGATATTACTCTACTTGGCTATAGACAACAATATCCTATCCAACACTTTCTAAAAGAGCATGAAGCTGTGATCAGCATGATTAGGAACTCCAGTTATGAGAAAAACAACAAACAACCACAAGTGTAATAAACACAAGACTTTATTATCTGCACTAAACACTATCTATTCTAAAAAAATACATACACATACAGTTTGGTATAGGGTTAAAGCTGAAGCAGAGTAAAGAATAAAATCTTGACATTATGGCAGTATTTGATATTCAGCAGACCACCAGCCTGATGGAAACATCAGTCTCTTAGTTCTAACACACCTTTGTGAAAAAGGATAGGTGATACTTAATGTATCAATTAATAAGACAAAGTCTGAATCTTGCACGTCTCGCCAGTTTGAAAGAGAGTCCTGATGCAATTTGTTGAGGCTTTTGTTGATCTTGGCTGAAGTTGTATTGATGAGAGAGAACCTGGTTGATACAGAAAGTCTTTGATGATTGGAAAGACAGGGCCGCAGTCTGGCACAAACTTATGTGTCCTTCGAAGACTTCTAGCTCAGCATTCTCATCTTCAGAATTTTCCAGAATCAGCCGTGAATTTGTGATCAGTCATCCTTTAAACTGTGAAGATGTCACTGTCAGTATTCTGCCCTGGCAGCTTTGTCTGTGTTGTCTTTGTTTCATATATGTTTGTGTTGTGCTTGAACATATGGCTCTGTCTTTGTTTGTGTTGGCCATGTGCTCCTCTGTTCCTGCCTCCTTGTTTCCCAGTACCACGCCCTCTTGTCTAGTTGAGTCCTCGTTTGTCTTGTCACCTGTTCCTCATGTTCTCTGCTCCCTTGTTGAGTCCTCATTTGCCTGAGTGTGTTCACCTGTTCCTCTTGTTCTCAGCTCCCTTTATATGTGTTCTCTTGCCCTCATGTTTGGTCAGTTTGTTGTCATTGGCCCTGTCCCAAATGGCGCACTTCATGCAGACTTTCGGTCTTGTGGACTTGAATTGCGCGTGCTCGCTGAGTCTACGAGTCCGTAGGCCGTCCCATTCAGCATTTTACCGCTCTGAAGTGTGCTCAGCAGCGCCCCCTTTGTACCCTTGAAGCGGTCTTCCACGAAGCCCGCATAGAAGCAGGCTTCACGCACTTTAACTACCCAGGAATCCTTGCGAAAGGCCAATCAGACAACGGATGGGAGGAGATTTCGCTCAAGAAAATATTACGTTTTTTATGACCTAGATGTACATTTTACCAGTTGTAACCTACAGTTTACAAACATTATGGTCATCGAGCAGTGGTTGATGTCTCAAACATAATAATAGCGCGTTGAATAATACGATCGCATTATGATTTATTAAATAAATAGAACCGAATGTCAGGGCTTTACTGAGTCATATATTTACACAGTATGAATATTGAAACCTGTAAATTCATCTGCAACTCATGCACATTTTCATTATGTGTTAAAATTGTAATCTTAGTTCAAATGGAACATTATGTATTATTATGTGCAACTGTACACATAATTTAAATAAGCATGATGTAGGCTATTGTCTAATGCCCATCTAGATGGCATGCATAATATCAAAATAGACCGTTATTTCCGGCGAGACGATCGAGTCTGTCCCAAAATACCTCTCAATGCGCCCTCGTGGACTCGCACCAAGGGCCCTACAGGTCTGCACTACATGACGTCACCAAAGTGTGGACTCTGAGGAAGTCCACAAGTCCGGAGTGTGCCATTTGGGACAGGGCCATTGAGTTTGTCATGCTACCTGTTGTCATGGTTCGTGGTTCATGGTTCCAGTTGTGGATAGTGCCTGGATACCTTGTCTTGTGTTTGTTGTGTTCCCTGTTTGTTCCAGCCCTGCATCCACATCTGCCTCAGAACACCAGTGTGTTCACCTTGGGCTGGTCTCAACTGCCACCCTCTCAGCTTGCCTGTCATTGTGCTTGGTTCCTTGGCTACTGTTTGGACTATTATCACCTCCTCACCCACCATCTCTCGTCTTGTCAACTGTCTTTCAATAAAACCTGTTAATACTCATTCTGCGCTTGAGTTCTCTCTCATAGATCCGTAACAGTCACACCATCAGAAGGTGAGTGAGCCAATACGTTGTACTTTCAGAGGGAAAGTTTATTATCCTTTGTCTTCTAGCAGGGTGTTTTGCATATGAAATTGGATTTGGTGTTAAGAAAAGATCCAAGATTCTTATAATAATGTGTGATATGAATGAACATGCAGGAAATTAAAATTACAGCTCATAGATACCAAACATGCTATACATGTGATCCTGGTTCACTACTGTGTGCAATTCTGAATCAGAAGCTTCTCTGAAAAAAGTTGGTAACCAAACCAATTTGGTAATTTTTTTTTAGCATTGACATTTCTCAAAATATCTGATATCTTTAGTCATACTGTACATGTTTGGAACAACATGAGGGTGAGTAAATTATGACATTTTTGAGTGAATTAGTATTTAGCTTCTGAATTAGTAGCCTAAATCAAATAAAAAATTAGGTCAGCCAGTTTTTTATAACTTGGCTATTTATTGGCAGGGTTATTGTAGGTTTCACTTTTCAGTTCTGTTTTATTAGCAATTTCTCTTTTCAATTCCCTAACTTTTACTATTTATTTAATTATTTATTTAAGTTCTGCAAAAGTCAGTCTCAATTAATTTGAGGCCATGTTTATTTTATGTTAGTTTTGGAGCCATGGAAATGTATTTTATTTTTTCTTATTTATGCTAAAACTTATTGTAGATTTAAAAATCATGCTTTCCCCCATTATGGTTGAATCACGGAAGCTACACCAGTTACTTTTGCCAAGAGATCTCAATTATGTACAGTATCATGTGTCAAACAGAGAGAAACAGGCATATAAGAATATATGGCTACATGAGAGGTCTTCATTCCAGATTTCTCTGTTCCCCATTTCTCTATCTTCTCACCCCGTCATACTAGCTGTAAATGTACTAGCTCTGGGTTTCTCCTTCCTTACCCCATCATCTCTGTTTCTTTCCTCTCACACCCTCATGCCTTTATGTTTCTCTGAGGTGGTACAGTAAGTTTGAGCTTATATACATTACAGAGAGACTTAAAGCTTCCTTTTAAGGTATCAAAAACACGTAATGCTTATGTTTAAAAATGGAATTTACCCAATGCTTTCAAATGGTACAATCCACTATCCACAAGAAACTATTTCTCAGTGTATACATTAATGCATTAGTGGTATACAAATGGTACATTTGCATCAGTTGAAACATTCATTTTCTTGCAAAGAGCATACCAACTGTACACATTTGAAGTATCATCATCATTGGAACTCTCTGCTGAACATTGCATTGCACGTGAACATTGCATTGCACACATACCTCTAAGCAGAATTCAAAATCCTCCCAACTACCCTCCTTGTGTCTAAAATATGTTCCTTAAACACATGCGTCCATGCAATATATAGTCTAACTTGTGCATTTTACACTTCATAAGATAATACAACTAATAAAGAATACTAATAAAGAATAATAATACAGATACATAATATAAAATAATGAAATTATATTCAAAGATTTTAGTCTTCATTATTTTTGTGTTAAAGGATAATTCCGGTATTTAGCACTTTGAGTCTCTTTTCTGGTTTGTTTTGGATGAACTAGAGATTTTGACGATGGGTCCTGTCTCGACTTTTTGACTCATTTAGAATCGCCTTTGACCGCTTCAGAGTGGCTGGCTACAGGCATGCACAAACATGTCCTTAAAACAACCCTTAATGTTCGTTTTCAAAACTGTGCAACTCACCGAGTGGTTAGTGGTGTTCGTTGATGTTCCAAAACAAGTAGCGTAGTGAAATACAGTTTCTGACAAATATATATATATATATATATATTATATATTATATATTATATATTATATTATATTATATTATATTATATTATATTATATTATATTATATTATATATTATATTATATTATATTATATATTTATATATATTATATTATATTATATTATATTATATATATATATATATATATATATATATATATATATATATATATATATAATATAAACAAATATATCAGCGCAATGTATGATTTCAATCCGTGTTATTTGCTATAGTGGAACTATTTTTTTCAGATACCTCACAACCGCGTATAAACTTCCGTTCGATAGGACTAGACTACAACCAAAAGTAAACAGCCCCCTTTTCCGTTTCCGGTAGCGCAGTAATATCAACGAGCAATGAGTCCTCCAACAGAAATCAATGGGATTTTACTAAATGCCAAATAAAACACGACAGAAACTGTATTTCACTACGCTACTTGTTTTGGAACATCAACGAACACCACTAACCACTCGGTGAGTTGCACAGTTTTGAAAACGAACGTTAAGGGTTGTTTTAAGGACATGTTTGTGCATGCCCGTGGCCAGCCACTCTGAAGCGGTCAAAGGCGATTCTAAACGAGTCAAAAAGTCGAGACAGGACCCATCGTCAATTTCTGTGTCCACCACTCTAGTTCATCCAAAACAAACCAGAAAAGAGACTCAAAGTGCTAAATACCGGAATTATCCTTTAACAAAAGTGCTATCATTTACTTTTCGTTTTTGATAACTATTGATTTATTCAGAGTCTTCACATAATCAAATTATTAAATTATCTGTGTTATATTTATTGCCAGTATAACTTTGCGAAACTTTCTTTAGCCACTTTTTGTCATCTTTGATTTTTTTTCTCCCTTTCCCCTCATATACACACACAGCAAAACCTTATAGCAGAGAATCAAAGGTTCTGAAATAAGCTAAATGCAACACACATTCCAGATTACCTTCCCTATCTTAGAGAACAGGGCCAAACACCCGATCGATACCTCGTTGCCGCAGTGTGCAGCGTCTGTCCCCTAGTTGCGTGGATCCAGTCTATTAGTTGAAAGCATCATAAAATCACAAAAGGGAGAGCAAGAGATGACACAAGAAGAAAAATAGCTGACAGAAAGATAGGTGGAGAGGAAGGGAGAAGGAGAGAGAGAGGAATAAACAAAGGATGCAGGAAGTGACTGAAATGAAGAAGGTGACACGCTGGTAAAGTGGACCTGGAGGGCCGCACAGACAGGAAGTGAAATTGTTCTGGAGTATTACAGCTCTGCGCCCACTTGCAGCTTCCTAATCCCTCCATATCATTTCCTCTAAGGCACTATATTTCTTCTTCCATCCTCTCATCTATAACTCTTGAGAGCAGGCTGTGAAGAGGCTTAGAGCTTGGCTTCATTTCATACCCCATCGGTGGTGTGTATTTGCAACCTGCTTGACTTCGGATATTCATCTGGGGCCAATAAAATCTGATGTATGCCTTTGCACCAATCAAGAAATCTGCGTATAACTTTTCCCTTTGTGTTGAATTAAATGCAGATTGCATTGTGTTGTTTATGCACTGCTCCTCTTTTCTTTCTTTTTTTTTTTTTTAAAGTCTAATTAGATCATAAAGTGTGGTACTTGAGCTGTCCTGTGTTACAGATACCTGAACAAATGGAAGAATTTCTGTACTGTGACTTTCAGTAATTGTCCTGTCATTGCAACAGCCCCTCTCTTTCACCAAACCACCCATTAAAACAATTGACCAATCATCTCACTGACTCGAAAATATTCACTCCAGAACCCTGGGTGTGTGAAAAGGCACTATGGCTTAATCTCATGAAAAGAGCAAAAAGCCATGAACTAACTGCTCTTTTAAAACAAGATTGGAGTTCCAATTCATGGCACTGTGTTTGTGTGTGACACACACACACACAAACACAATCCTAAAGTTCCCTAGTGTTTATAGCCCTCCTCCCGCTCACCCTGATTTCCGTCCCTCTCGGGTTCTCATTTCATTAGGCTCAGTGTGGAAAAGGCTTGAATATGTAAATAAAGGCTGTCTCTTAATAACTTTATCACTTGGTGGTTTATCACCATGGTGACTGAGACAAGGGAAATGGTAGGAGCGATGGCGACAGACTTTCTAAGGGAATGAAGGAAAGATACACGCTAGTTTTCAAGTTTGAGAGTCACCGATGATGAGCTTTGAGCTGCAGTTGTAGTTGTTAAAGGATTTTTGAAAATTACCTTTCATGTAGTGTGTAACATAGCTCTAAGTGAATGAAAACATCCTGCAAAGTTTTAAATCTGAAAGTGCACTGTATATAAAGTTGTCTTTCAAATGTAAGAGTCGACTCTGAGTCAATGAAATGAATTGTTTTTCAAACAAGTCATAAGCCGTTTCGTTGTGACGTCAAGACGAAACATTAGCATATTGCCCGCCCACTTATTGCGCACACAGACACCAGGGAAAACTTGATCCTCAAACCTGCAGCTGATTCCTGTGGATACTGGATAGCATCATGTCGAGAAGATGCTGTGCTCTACAATGTGAAGGTAAAGCCAGTTTTTTTTTCACTGCCCAAGGACGAGCATGTGAAGAATCAGTGGTTAAAATTCATCTTTACCATGATATCACAGCAGTAAAATCCTAAAATTTTGCTGTGTTCCCTTTATTTCACTGACGACTGCTTCTCAAATCTCGGAGTTCAATGTAGGATTCGCAATGTAGGATTCGCTTGCTCTTGAAAGATGGTGTTCAAAATACTTCGTTTTGATTTCTATATTGTGTAGGTCTCCTGCTAACTGACTATCTCACGTTATCACTGTCTTATTTAAATACTTCTGTCAGTATTTACTACACTCATCAGTTGTGGGCCACTATTACCTAAAACTGTGTCTATTAATGCAAATTGTCTGTCGTTCTCACTACTTTGAGTAAAGGTCAAGATTTGTTTTACCAACGTTTGTTACATCAGTCATTCACATCAGTCATTCACGCTAGAGCTCGGCTAATGTATACATTGCATACATCATGCACTGTTATTGATACAGTTTCCACGTGTTTACCGCAATATATTACAAAAATACTCATTAAATAAATTAGTACAAGTAAAATAATTGGTTTGTTGATGGACATGCACTTGTTAATGCTGATGGTGAGGAATTACAGTTGCAACATCTCATAATGTACCTCAAACTGAGTAGTGTATCACTGAGAAACGTCCTGCTCGAGTACCTCAAACTGAGTAGTGTATCACTGAGAAACGTCCTGCTCGAGTCGTCCTTGCGATGGAGGTTCGGGTTGAACTAGTTCTTCCAGTGTTTCATCATCGGACTCGCGCTCGCATTGATATGGTCAAGTCGACGTCATTGTTCGTTACTGTCTTTAGTTTAAGATGTAGGAAGCCTCAGGACAGCTGACGTTGTTATGGCAATGGGCGTTTTTGTTTTCGATGCGCGCGCTGCGGTAAACCAATCACAACAGACTGAGCTGTCTGGCCAATCAGAGCAGAGTAGCTCGCGGAAAGGCGGGATTTAGAGAGATTGATTCATTTGATGAGTCGTTTGAGAATCATGGAAAATGTGGTGATGTGAAAATGTATATTATGAGGAAATTAAATGGGTTTTTTTACCTTTGATGCATGTAAACCTGTTGTAGGAGACTACATTAAGAAACTTTAAAATAGCATAATAGGGGCACTTTAATGCTTTCACTTGTTTTTTAACAATGCCCAACTGTGGACATACACACAAATGCTTTTTTCTTTCTGAAGTGATATGGTGTCATTTCACATCTCAAATGGTGTGTTGTGTTTATTAGCATTTTGTGAAGGAAATGACACTTTTGAACATTGTTTGAAACAAATGACTGCTAAGGGAAATTTTGTAGCTTGCATTTAATGTACCCTAAATGCACACAATTAAAAATATATATTCACACTTTGCATAACTTGAAAAAGTTTAATTGAATTGAATTGAATGCCTTTATTGTCATTGTACTTCACAATACAACGAAATTAGGAGCGCTCTCCATTAGGTGTGTACAATAAATACAATAAATAATCCTTACAATACATTAAAAAATTATAAATAAAACAGAATAAAATAGAATTAATGCAGTAATCGCAGTGCAAAAAGTAACAGTGAGTGACTGGGTTTGTCTAACTACATTTGTTCATGGAAACTATTGCATTTGAAAAGAAGCTATTTTTAAATCTGGTAGTGCTGGATTGTATAGACCTATAACGCCTACCAGAAGGCAACAATTGAAACAGATGGTGGCCTGGATGAGTATTGTCCTTGATGATGTTCTTAGCTCTTGAGAGAGTACGACTGAGTGCAATGTCTGACAGAAAGGGGAGGGGGCAGCCAATGATTTTTTCTGCAGTCTTGATAATTCTTTGCAGGGCCTTTTTATCGGCAGCAGAACACGCAACAAACCACACAGAGATGCAATATGAAAGAATGCTCTCAATGGTGGATTTATAAAAGGACACCAGCAGCCTCAAATTCATGCTGTTTTTCTTGAGTATCCTCAGGAAGTGGAGGCGCTGCTGTGCTTTTTTTACAACTGTTGTGGTGTTAGTTGTCCATGAGAAACGATCTGTAATATGGATGCCCAGGAATTTAAATGAGTGAACTCTCTCCACGCACTCGCCATTTATGAAGAGAGGTTGATGGTGTGTGTTACATTTCCTAAAGTCTATTATAAGTTCTTTTGTTTTTGCAATGTTTAGGATTAGGTTATTGGCAGAGCACCACTCAGACAGATTCTGTACTTCTTGTCTGTAAGCGGACTCATCCTCGCCCGTTATAAGTCCTACCACCGTAGTGTCGTCTGCAAACTTTATGATGGAATTGGTGGGACATGTTGGTAAACAGTCAAAGGTGTACAATGAATAAAGGAGAGGGCTCTGCACACAGCCCTGAGGTGAGCCGGTGCTAAGTGTGATGGTGGAGGAGAGGTGGGGGCCAATTCTGACAGTCTGTGGACGATTTGACAAAAAGTCCTTTATCCAGCTGCAGATAGGTGGATGAAGGCCGAGAGTCAACAGTTTGTTTATCAGGATGTCGGGGATAATTGTATTAAAGGCGGAGCTATAATCCACGAAGAGCATCCTGACGTAGCTGTTTCTCTGTTCAAGGTGGCTCAGGGCAGTATGGAGAGTAATGGATAAAGCATCATCTGTGGATCTATTAGGCTTGTATGTAAACTGATGGTTATCCAAGGAGCGAGGTAGACTGGCTTGCACATGTTTGAGTACCAATCTCTCAAAGCACTTCATTATGAGAGCAGTGAGGGCCACGGGTCTGTAGTCTGCAAGGCTGTTTGATGCTGATTTCTTAGGGATAGGGATAATAGTTGCTGATTTCAAAGAGGAGGGGACAATGGCCTGAGCGAGAGATAAATTGAAAATGGTGGTAAAAACAGCAGAGAGTTCATTACAACATGCTCTGAGTACCTTCCCAGGTACCCCATCAGGGCCAGCCGCCTTCCTGGGGTTCACTGCTTTAAGAACCTGTCTCACTTCGTGCTGTTGGACTGTGAGAACAGGCATGTCGGTGACCACAGATGGGGGTGAATTCAATGAGCTCTTGGTCTCAAAACGGGCATAGAAGTTGTTAAGTTCTTCTGCCAGGAGGGCGCCATTTGTTGTTTTTACTATTTTCTTTCTGCCCTGATAGTTAGTGAGATGTTGTAATCCCTGCCATACTCGTCTCGGGTCATTATCCGAGACATAATTCTCAATTTTCTCTTTGTAGGCCCGTTTAGCGGTCCTAATACCCCTCTTCAGATCAGTCCTAGCAGTGGAATATAGGGCTGTGTCCCCTAACCTGAAGGCCCAGTCACGTGCTTTGAGGAGTTTATATACTTCTGAAGTCATCCGTGGCTTCTGATTAGAAAAAACCCTGATACGTTTATTTACAGTCACATTGTCAATGCAGGTTTTTATATATAAAAGGACAGTTTCTGTGTACTCCTGAAGATCCCCTTGTTCAAAAAGGGACCATTCAGTGCTTGAGAAGCAGTCTTGGAGTTGTGACAGTGCCCCCTCTGGCCATGTTGTAATGGATTTAATACATGGCTTTGTTGTCCTTCTAAGAGGGATGTAGGCAGGAAGGAGGAGCAGAGAAAGGTGATCTGAGAGCCCCAGGTGAGGAAGGGACACTGCCCTGTAGGCATGCTTTAGGTTACAGTAGACATGGTCAAGAGTGTTATTTCCCCTGGTGGCGCAATTCACATATTGAGTGAATTTGGGGAGCACTGACTTTAAGCATGCATGATTAAAATCACCCGCAATCACATGGACTCCGTCCGGGTAAGATTTCTGCAGATTACTAATGGTTTGGAAAAGATGAGCCAAAGACGAGTTAACATTTGCATCCGGTGAAATATAGATGGCTGTCACAGTTACTACAGTTAGCTCTCTCGGTAGGTAGAAGGGTCTGCATAACACTGACAGAGACTCCAGATCACGGGAACAGTGACTACCTATAATGCGACTCTGCTCGCACCAGTTATCATTCACATATACACACAGCCCCCCTCCTCTTTTCTTACCGGTGTCTCTGGATCTGTCCTGTCTGTGTAGCGTCCTGTCATTCAACTCGACAGCGGTATCGGGGATGAAAGAGGTAAGCCAAGTTTCGGTGATTATCATTGCGTTGCAGTTCCGTATTGAATTACTTGCAGCTAAAAGTAGCTCCAGATCGCCGATCTTATGGACAACAGATCTGGCATTTGAGAGGAAGAGGCTGGGGATCGATGGTCTGTGTGGGTCTTTCCGTAATCTGACACTGAGACCCGCTCTGCAACCCCGCTTCTGTTTTCTCTCACGCCGGCATCTGCGTCGCTTTCCTGGGATAACAATCCACAGAGAGCCCGGCTGAGTCCGATGGAAAGATGGCATAATTGCCCTGCTATGGGCAACGCCAATGTTTATTAGGTCCTGACGACTGTAGGAGTTTGTTGACTGATACATATCTATCTGTAGCAGCGACCAAATAAACAAAATTAAACACCAACTTGGAGAGCAAAGAGCCGCTGCACTCGCGCGCGCCGCCATCTCACCGACGAATAAAGTTACAACATGATTTGCATAATTTTAGAAAATCAAATGTTATGTGAAGAATTTTCAGTTCAATTCTTCTGAAATAATATAAAATATAAAAAACTTGACAACTGAAATACATTTAAGATGGAGTACTTAAATGACCAAAAAAAAATTACAAAAAAAATTAAAGCTAAATAGAAGCTAAATTCAAATAAAAACTGAAAATATAAAACTAAAAGCTAATTTAAAATATGATTAATTCCAATTAGCTTGATTTACACAATAAAATGCACAATAACATTTTTAAATATCTAATAAGTATTGTATTTAACCTGATATTTACCATAATTTTTACAACTTATATTTCATCTCCTTAGTAACACTTAATTATTTATTTTATTTTTGTGTAAAAGTGTAAAATTAGGGACAACTTCCCACTTGCTTTGATCAAAATAGTTTATTTTTTTATAATGAAGTTTTAGTTTTAAGATTAAAAGTTTTGGTCTGGGACCTAAAGTGTGTGTGTATATATATATATATATATATATATATATATATATATATATATATATATATATATATATATATATATATATATATATATATATATATATATATATATATATATATATATATATATATATATATATATATATATCAAAAGCATTTGAAAAATAGCTCAAATAAATGCGAACATGAAAACAAAAAAAAACAAAAAAAAGTTTCAATGCAACCTTTAGATAATGAGTGTCCAAATTGAAGAATCATCCATGAATCCATGAGCAGAATGTGACACTTGGTTAAGTCCTATAGAGGTCTGGTTTTTTCAAAGTAATCTGGTTTGAGGTCACGGCTTCTGTGGACTATGGTCCATTTACAGGGCAGAGAAAAAGCTCACAAGTCTGACACATCAAGGCCTGTGTCAGGACGAATCTCATCAGAATGATCTCCACACCAGAAGGAGGCTGGTAAGGGGACGATAGAGAGTGAGGGATGACTTTCAAAAGAAGTGCTTTGTCAGATCTTGTTTTTGTTGTGTCTCTTCCTTTACTCTCTCCCTGTCCTCACACGTTTTCTGCCCCTCTGTCTACTTAAAACTCTGCTTTTCTTGAAGTCACTGTCATGATCCGTTGGCCCATATGTCCATCATGAGACCAGATATTTCCTTTCTCTATCGAGCAGGTCTGCACCTATTGTCTCGCTCATTTACTCCTGCTCACCCTGTGTCTATTCCACTCATTCTCACTCAATCTGTCCTGAAATCGTATCTGCCCCCCGTATACCATCCATATTGTGCTGTATTGTACAGATATTCCTCTATGTCAGTCATGTGGGGACTTTCCATTCACTTTTGTTTTCATTTTTACTTTAGTTTGTTTTTTACTGAGCCAATTATATTTGCTATCCCCTGCTCTCAAAAAAAAAAAGTTTCAGCATTTTTAGATATTTCTGCGCTGGCACTATTAAGGAGCCAGTGTACTTGTTGCTTGGTCAAATTGACCCTGCATGACAAAGTACAGCTGAAGAGTCGCAGTTTGCTGTTTGTGACTGAGTGTGTATTAGACACATGGTGACAGTGAAAGTATTTCACATTGATATGTGAAAATCACATCTGTGGAGCATGGCAGGAGGTTTCAGGCTGAAAAGTTGAAATGAAGTCACAGTAAATCGGTGCTAAAATGGTTAAGTTGAACCATAGCTGAGCCGAAATGTTATTTAGTACATGGCTGTTCAGCATTGGCTCTGGAGGATTGATTTTCAACCCTAATCAAAGACACCTAAGAAATGTTTTATGGATTACTTGAAATTACAGCAGGTGTGTTTGATCAGAGTTGGTAATAAACTGCAGGATAATGGCCCTCCAGGACTGGTGCCTAACATTCCTGGGGTCCATTCTTCGTACCTTGCTTAATACATCTGAGATGATTTGATAGATGCCAGATCTTCAATCATGAAAACTGATCTGGCTCATTTGGTTCTTCGAATGAATTTGTGGATTTGATTAAAATATCTGGTTTAAGTTGTCTGAAATTATTGCACGTTCATGTGTTTATTGGAAAGGGCAGATATACTGATACTCGAAACCATGATCAGCAATGCAGCGATTGGCCAGACAGCAAGACAGCAACGTAATGGCATCATATTTTTTTTCATAAGGAAAACAGCCAAGCGACCAAAACAACATAAAAGTTATATGAAATGAAATGTGTACTGTTTGTCCCAATTATTTCCATTATTTCACAATTTCTAGTATTACATGCTTTACATTTTAATTTACAAATTAATGCACTGCTCAGACTAACTAACTTCGTGTGTAAGACTGCAGTAAAATGATTAGGTAATTATTTCCTCATGAATAAAACTCTCAATGAGTAAAACTAGCTGTGTCTAAATTATGACAGACTACTCAACATTATAATGTTATTTTCAAATTCATTTTTTTTATTTTTTATTATTATTTATTATTATTGTCCCTGGTTCAATAGGGTACTCTTGTAAGAAAGTACATTTTAAGTATCACCTTCACTTTAAAAAAATGCAATCTAATCCTGTTTAACTGAAATAAGCCTGCTCCCGAGCAGGTTTGAGCTTACGGACCTGTTGCTATGACAGCAACTCCGGGATGAACTTCGAAGACAATCCTGGATCATGTCAAATCGTCAACTGTAAAATTCAGATAACCGAGTAATCCACATATGAAGAACAGGTCCCTGATTTAGTTTTTTTATAATGTAGGTTTCCATGTGGGGATTGTTGGCTGGTCAACCTCCCCACACCTCATACCTTGTCATAAATCACACATAATCATGTCAAAAAACGATTTTCTTAAGTGGTATTAGATTTTACATGAAGAAATGAACAGAACAATGGAACTGGAGAAGAGAGAGATGAACATTTGAAGAGAAAGAAGAAAAACACAGAGAGAGAGAGAGAGGGAGAGAGATAGTTAAGGGATGGCATGAAAGCAGAGGGAAGACTGTTTTGATTAAAATAAGCTGGAACTGTGGCAGCACCATCACTCTGCCTGTCATCTGAACAGGTGCTTCTGATGTGCAGAAAACAACAGAGCGCTACTCAGGGCAGGGTGGGACCTCTTCTCCTGGTGCTTCTCTTCCACTGCTGTCTGCTCCTGCTGCGCTTCTAATTTCCCCATCACATGGTGGTGACACATGAAATGCATTTCAGAATGAAAGGACGATCACATCATCTGATGGCTGGCACACACAGTATGTGTTTGTATAAAAGTATTAGTGTGGTGGTTTTAGTGTACAGTAGATTGGTCTAAATAACCTTTATGCATTAGTTTTCATGCTGTTTTCCACACACATATTTAGTCTGGTGTCCCAGATTAGAGTGTATCAAAGCCTGTGCTTATGGAAGAACTGTGGGACACGATTGTTCCCCGGTATGGTTGAGAATCTATAACTGTATTTTATTCAGAACTGGTTGCATTTTGCTGGTTCCATTGATGCTTTAGCCGAGTTGTGAGCTTACCACAACAGGTAAATGTGATGAGAAAAGACTAGGCATCGTAAAATAATGCAATGAAAACACGTTTATATGCTGGTTTATATGCACACAACAACCAACATACAGCATGACTAGTGTAGTGTTATTTGTAAATGACTGAATGACTCCTTTGAGCTGTTTTTTTCTTTTTAAATGAATCAGTCAACTCAAATGAGCCACTGGTTGTGTTTGAAACCTATGGACACCTTGAATGGTGCATGAAGGTTCTGCCTAAAGAAACAGGCGTCAAACTGGCTTCTAAAGATCCATAAGATCATGTCTAATGTTCTAAAACAAATTTAAGTGAGATTTAGAGATACAGTTACCATGCAAATAGTTAATGACTATGATACTTATTTCTCCATAGAAATTGAATCATATCTTGAAAAAAGTAAATACTACTTTCAACCACTACTCCAGATGGCATTATTTATTCATTCCACCAACCAGAGGATTGTGAAGGACACATCTACTGTATGATGCATTCAAAAACTGAGTAGATAAAGGCAGCTTAGCAGACAGAAATGGTGCAAAAAGTCAATCCAGACCTACCTTGTTGCTATACCTCTGTATACTCCCACCAAAGGACACAGCCTCAAACAAACCATACCTTAAATGCTTGTAAGGCTTAAATCAGTACACTGTAGTTATTAATAGGTTGTTCGTATGACAATATCACATTAATGGTACAGATCACAAACATAATTTAATAATTGTGAGGAAAAAAGTACTCAAAAGTTCCTGAAAAGATCCAAGGAAGTACTTAATCGGTAATGAAAACATAACACATGAGTATCTGTAATCATTAAATTCCTTATGATTCTTATATTCAGTGCATTGAGAGGAGAAAAGGCTGGTGTTCAGTTCAGCTCTCAGATGCTGAACTTGGGTCATGTGAAGGGGCAGGTTAGGTGAATGACACATGAAACGCAGTGTGGTCTGGCCTCTTCGGTGCCGTCTCTGTTTCTGTAGGCCTGCAGGGACCACTGCACATCAGAATATAGTCCAAACACACACTTGAAAAAAGATGCTTTGAACTGCATGTGCTTTGAAGCCCAGTCAAGCTTTTGACTAATGCTGAGGAGAAAGCTAGAGAGAGGAATAAGGAGCTGTGTGTAGTCTAATCTCAGACAGAGCCGGACTTTTGCTTGAATTCATGGGACCAGGGACAAAACCCTTCCACAAAACGGTGGCCCTGGTGGGTGTCAAGTCAAAAAAAAGTTGAAAATGTACTCTAAAGCAGTGCTTCTCAGTCTGGTTTTCAGAGACCCCTCCAGCACTGCACATTTGGGATGTCTCCTTAATCTTGCACACCTGATTCAATTCATTTTTTTTATTTATTTTTTTTATTCGGAACAGTGCACATTAATGAACAATCTTACACTTCTGTACAGACTGTAAATGAGCCAGATTATAGCATAGATGCTAATTTACATCTTTACATTAACACAAAAGGATAATGTGACAATATACTGTATCAGTCAAGAAACACATTAACACGCATTCAGACAAATTACATTACATCAATAAAATTAGTCAAAATGAGGACATAACTGGGAACTTTTAAGAAACTGTTTATGGTGCTTTTTAAATGTGCAATAAGTGGGACATTCTCTAATGTTTGTTGATTGAGGCTCTGGTGCAAAAACCTCTGTCAGTCCTTGGTTTAATGTATGTAGAAAGTGGAGGTGGGGCTAGTCCATGAAAAACTTTATAAATTAAACAGCTATTTTTAAAATGAATAAAATTTTTCAAAATTGAGCATATTGTATTTTTCCAAAATATTACACTGATGGAATGACAGAGGCTTTTGATCAAATACTTTTATAGATTTTTTGAATAACATTTCTGTGGGTTTTAAAATTGTGTCTCCAGTGAGTGACCATTTTATCAGCTTATTAGTAGATTCTCCGAGACCTGAAATGTGTTTCTAATAAGGGAGACATCCTGAATGTGCAGTGCTGTGCTGGGGGCACTCCAGGAACAGGGGAGACAAACACTTCTCAGAACATTAGCAGCATTCAGCAGCTAAACAACCCTGCGTTGACAGCTGAGATCAGGCATGATTATAGAGGTTCTGTAGCAAATCTAAAAAAATAGCCTAATTATACAGATGCTATTTTTAAATATAGTTAAGCGTCTGTTTAAATAGAATTATGACATTAACTTGTATTATATTATTGCTGTAAATTACTGCCATATGGCCATTACATTGATACACTTCGACTTGAATATTTATGTAGCTTATGTCATTGCAGAAATTAAGTGATTAATTACTGATACCCTTTATTTCTTTATAAGTTATACTTTTCATGAGGAAAAAAAGGGAGTAGTGTAGAGATGGTGGAAGATGAGTGTTTGGCTACGTTCACACTGTCAGTTTTTTGGGATTGACAACCACATTTAGGTATGAATCTCAAAGTGAAGTTATTATACAGTAAGTCATTTCAGGAGGTGTACGCCCATCTAATCTTCTAAGTAATACAAAAACAGTGTCCGTGACCAAAGTAGCCAAAGTGTGAGTCCTGAAAATTTACGGGTGTGAGTTTGGCTATAGAATGCGGTAAACTGAACTGTGTGTGAAAGTTATATGTAGGACTCAAATACAGGACTGACAGCCATAGCCTATCTCTCTATCAATCTATCCATCTATTAATTCGTTCTTATTAGGGTTTTCTCTTTCATTTAAACTGTTGTATTGCTTTTGATTTATTGTATCTTCTATGCATGACCTCCTTTTATTCTGCCTAAAACTATTATTCTTATTATTATGTAGCATAGAAAAGACGACTTGTCCAGAAGAGAGACAAATTCAACTGGCAATGTTTCAATAGATACAGATGTTGGCCATAGGGAACACTGGGACTTTTGGGTTCAGTGCAACAGGGAAAGTAAATTAAAATACAATGTGAATATCAAAGGAAAAAGTTAGAGAAACTCAATGCGAACTCAAACATTTCTCATCAAATTCCTAACAATTGTCTCATTGGTGTGAATTTTAGGTGAAACATCAGAAACGTACATCAAATAGTCCATATGAAAGCAATAAACCCTTCTTCCGGGACCTTTTTTGATTTATGGTTCTGTTTTCTTTGACTTTGATGCATGACTCCCAAGTATTACTCTTTGATTTCATCAAGTAAAAAAGGGACATTCACAATATTATAAATAAGAAAAAAAACTACAACATGATATGAGGCAGCAGACACAGAGGAGAGAGAGTAATTCATGCAGGAGAGAGAATGACGCATATGCCCTTGTGTCAGAGCCGATTAGACAGACAAACTGTTGCCTTGAGTCAGTACCTTGCTGTTGAGGCAGTACATCGCCTCATGGTTCACCGGTTTCAACATCAAATCTCATCTGGCAAAATTAACCTGAAGAGTCTTTTACCCATACAAACTGATGTTTTATCCTTAAAAATCATGTCTTATATGTTTTGTGTGGAATAATAGATGGAAATGATGTGATGTCACCGTTATCTCGGCTAGCGCTGGAGCTATGACACGGCAACACTGTCATCCGATGTCATCCTACTGTGTCACAACATTCCCTGTCATTGTGCTCATTTACGAAGTGTTCACACATTTCATGCAGCTTTACGATTAGTGTTGCGGGCAGAGGATTAATGATTAGCATCCCACTTGTGCTGGTGTAATTGCAATGTGCTTGTCTAGCAGCTATACCTAAAGCTGCTGAAAATCTGCTTATGAATCCCGTCGACCGCAATCTCCACCAAGTCCCTGTCAGGGAACGTTTGAGATTCAGTCCTCAGTTAGTCAGGCTAATCAGCACTCATCCCCAAAGTCTCAGTGTGCTAATGATTCCTCTTTTATCTGGTCTGAGGAGGGAAGGCCTCTGAATAGTTCACAGGAAATCCGATATGTGTCTGGATATTTTCTGGCTTTCTCCCTCCTAAGCTCTATTGGGTTATTTACTCAAAATTAATTGTGGATGCTGATAGCTTAGTTTATTTGCACATGCCGACTGTGTTGTTCAACCCGATCTCCCAATGAGAAATCATGAATACAGTGGAGATAAAAAGTCTACACACACCGCTGTTCCACACCTACATTTAAGAGGAAAAAATCAATCAATAAATAAAAAACTTGGAATAACTAATTGTGTTATGATTTGGAAATGGAAGTTTTATGCATTCATTCAAAAAAAAGTTTTTTTTTTATAAAAAAAAAAAGTGAAGCATGAAGGTCCACCCCTAAAACTAACCACCAGTTGGGGTGTATATATATATATATATATATATATATATATATTATTCTAGAAAGAATTTTTTTTTTTTGTAAATGTCCATCTCTTTTGTTCTTTGCAAAATACATGTTCAAGAATAGTTTTTTTATTGAAATATATATATATATTTTTTTTTTTTAGAATTTTTTTTTTAGAATTTTTTTTGAATTGAAGTCATTTCTCTTGAAGATACACTGTTACCTTTAAAAAGTTTCCAATATTTAAATAATTTGTTGTAGCTAGTAATGAGAGTAATAATTTTAATTTCTGTTAAGTTCAAGTGGTGTTGAGATCAATTCAGAGCTGCTCTATTCTCCCCCCTCCATCTCTCACTCTTAAGAAATGTGGGAATATTTTACTCTGACATCCTGAAATAGATTAAATGATCCATCTGTGAATATGGGTTTTGATTAAGGATTTCATCCCTGTTGCACTGAACCCAATTCGTGCTCTTGCTGAGCTCTGTGAGTTTTTTTTTTTTTTTTTACTGCCAATGAGGACATGTTGAATTACAAATCATTCAGCCTATAAAATAAGCCTTTAAATCATACAGATCAGAGCGTTTTCACCTGTTTAGAAATCACAGTCTTATTTTTCTTTAGAAACTCTCAAATCTGCTTTGAAGTAAGATAACACCTGTTTCCACTAAGCTCTCTTCCAGATAATTAGCTTCAAGCTCAATATGCTCTTTAGAAATTTGATTGTGCGTGCATATGTGTTCTCACACTGTTCCATTTGTTTGTGATTTTGTATGTTTCAGGCTATATATTAGTATCCCTCTGACAGTATAATTCTTTAAAAAAAAAATGAAAAGAAATAGAAAAGAACAAGAAAAATCTGTGTACTGTATGTAAACAACAAGGTCTATTATACCTGGAGAGAATGATCTGTTAGCATTCCCATTCCTCCCAATGGCCAATGTCTCAAGGCCTTCCTTTTTCAATGTGTCCTTGTCTTGTTGTCTTCATTGTGATGGAAGGAACAGGAACAGGAGGATTATTTCTGTCTGTGTTGCTGAATGTGGCAGCTTTGTAATGCAGCTGAATTGATTGTAAGCGATTGTAAGAGATTGAAGATTGTAAGTCACTCATGAAAAAAAATAAAGCCCAACTGAAATTGTTTCAGTGGAGTAAGTAATTAATAAAATTCCAGTAACGAACTCAGCGGTATTATGGATACATTCAAATGAATGAAGTGGCATGCACATTATTAAGTGGCACAAGTGTCCTACAGTATGACTTAGACATGATTTGCTTAGGTATGTTTCTGTTTGTACCATATCACTTGTTAGGTGTTGGTTCATAGTTCATAGCGGTTTATAATTGAGGTCATAACTTGTAATCACCTTAACATGGTTTTAACGGAGGTCTTCTTTCACAGTACAGAGCTATATTTAAAGCTAATGTAGTTCATGCTCAGTGCTGGTTAATTAAGAGATGTGAAGCCATACGCAGTGTCTAATGCTGACATAGAGGCTAATGGGATCATGTTCATAGGCCACTGAGAAAAACTGCCAGGGTTTAAATGCATCAAAGACACATGGCTAATGGTTATCTATCTATCTATCTATCTATCTATCTATCTATCTATCTATCTATCTATCTATCTATCTATCTATCTATCTATCTATCTATCTATCTGTCTGTCTGTCTGTCTGTCTATCTGTCTATCTGTCTATCTGTCTATCTATCTATCTATCTATCTATCTATCTATCTGTCTATCTGTCTGTCTGTCTGTCTGTCTGTCTGTCTATCTGTCTATCTGTCTATCTGTCTATCTGTCTGTCTGTCTGTCTGTCTGTCTGTCTGTCTATCCGTCTGTCCGTTCGCATTAGGAACTGTATATTTATAGAATAAACAGTTTGTACAGTATAAAAACCATTATGTCTATGGAATGTCCACATAAAACATTAAAACCCAACATGGTTTTCGTGTGTGTGTGTGTGTGTGTGTGCGCGTGCTTCGTCCAGCCAGCCCTTTTTGAACTTGAGTGGAGTGGCCCTGATCGATTACAGGGCAGTAAAGTTTGAGCACATCCTTCCTCACACTGACTGGTCTTGATCATGTGACTCATTAATCACCTGTAAGATGGTCTTAGTTCTTAATCAAAACGATCAGATTGAACTGTACGAATCGTATGGAAGAGCAATAGAAATGAAGCCAGCCACTTTAATGAGAACAGAGAGATACAGGCCTGTCGGAAACTTGCGCACATTCTTAATTAGCTCATTCTAAACCCACTTTCTCTGGTTTGATCTCTCGCGGACTATCTCTAATCCACTGCGGCTCACATTGTCTTTTAACATTTTTTTTTACTCATTCATTATGCTGCTATTTTCTCCCCCAATGGTCTCTTTTTTGTAGTCTCCCTTCCTTCCACTTCCTTTTCCTTCACCCTGCCTCATCTGCATAAAAACACAGACATTTGTATGCATTTTCTATGCATGTTTTTACTCCTATAATAAAATATTATGTTAGTAAGTCATGTCTCAGGACATGGAGACACAAAACACTCTAGCTCCCAGTTTCACAGACAAGGCTTAAGATAGTCCCAGACTAAAATGCATGTTTGAGCTATTTTAACTGCACCAACTTGCACTGCAAATCTTAAAATATGTCAGGGCCATTGTTTTGTCTCAAGATTTGTACACATTTATACAAATGTGCAAAACCTTACAAAAACCTCAAAAGCTTACAATTCACTTAGAACACTGATCCAAATAATTAGTAATTCCTTCTGAAGGATTTGATAATAATTGAGTTATTACTAGTAGGTTCCCATGATATTTACTTTAAAATGAATTATACATTATTCACATTAATTATGAACACACACACATATATATAGTCCTCTGGGAGGTATAAAAAAATAGTCGTTATTACTGTATAAACTACCACATTCAACTGAGCACTATTACTTAACTAACTTACTCATTAATCAGAGTTAATAGAATAGTTAATTAGTTACTAGAATGTTAATATTGCATTACTCATTTGTTCCTGTGTAGTTATTCAACATAGAACAGTGTTCTAAAGTGTTACCCAGATTTTTATTACACCAAAAAGCTCTGTCTGGCCAGCTCTCTTTCTTTCTTTTCTTTTCTTTCTTTCTTTCTTTCTTTCTTTCTTTCTTTCTTTCTTTCTTTCTTTCTTTCTTTCTTTCTTTCTTTCTTTCTTTCTTTCTTTCTTTCTTTCTTTCTTTCTTTCTTTCTTTCTTTCTTTCTTTCTTTCTTTCTTTCTTTCTTTCTTTCTCTCTCTCTCTCAGTCTACTTCGTCACCTCCGAGTAGCTATCTACTTTGATGGAAAATTCTTGTGAGCCACCATGATGAATGGATTTGAGGCAAACAGGAGATGAAAGAGGAAAAGGAGCAACGATAGACAGGAAGTGAGATGATTTAAATTTGACCGAACAGATAAAAAGAGAACAAAAGACCTGCGAAGCCCAGAGGTGACCCTTCAGGGTCAAGACAGTGTATGATGGATTAAGACACTTTGGGAATACAAATGGGCTGATAGAAAATCCCAGAGCCAGAGCCAGAACGAGTGCAGCACTAAAGTTTCAGAAGCTTTCCTTCCTATTTTCTCTGCTTTAGCCTCTCATTCCCAACAGTAAACACTGCTTTAACAGGAATCCTCTAACATTTTCCACGTTCACTCAGTGGATTTTTGAGTCCTCAACAAGAATGCATAATCATCCACAGTAAGAATTGTTAAGTACATCCAAAACACCAGGGAGGGAGACTTTAATAAGAAAGGAAAAGCAAAAGAAGAATGGGGAAAGAGAAAAGGAGGATCAGTGATTTAAAATGAGAAAGTGAGGCAAGACTTGGAAATCATGGTCTTTATTCTTCTCTGCCATTCACGGTACACATATTTAAAGGTTTGCAAATAAACAGAAAAGGTAATTTTTCAACTTTGGGGAGAAAATCAATTATCTCATTGCTTTGAAGTGCTGAAACTCTTTATTAAATCATAGACCAGTACTGATATCATAAGCCCATCTCTACACTTACTCTGTCTATTATCATCTTCTTTATCTACTGTCACTCTTCCTCGACCCCTGTATACTCATTATTACAGTCATAACTATGGGGTATTAAAATCAGACATACCTCTTTGAACTGTTCTGGATATACATTTAATCAGATTGTTAACTAGATGTCCCGAACAGATAAATCTCATACTGCCTTTCGCCAACCCCCTGCAAGTCAAATTAGACTTGACATTGTGTGCTATTCATCTGTTTTGTAGCCAATTTAAAAGTGCAGTCAGTCATTTTTTACCTCATTAAATAAGTTTTACACAGAAAGAAGTGAATAGGTCTTTTAAATGTTTAAAAACCTTGGAGAGTCAAAAAGGTTGTTCCAAACCTGCATACCTTTCTTTATTCTGTGGAACAAAAAAGAAGATATTTTGGAAAAAATTCTTAGTGTTTTTTTTTTTTCTGTCCATATAGTGATAGTTAAAGCAGGGCTCAACAAATTCTATAGATGGCAGCACCAGCACCTGTTTTCACAAATGCCTTTATTTCACAAATAAGCACAGTTACTAATAATATTGCAATATTTGTCTCATGGATATTGATATATGGCACTAAAGCACTGATGAGTTGGGGTTGAGATGCAGATGTAAATGTATTTATATTAACAACAGAAGTATCTGTAAGAAGTTTACAAACCTATTTTTTATAGGGAAACATTTCAATCATCTGACAGTGCTTCTGAGTTAGGAAGGTACATCACTTGATTCAACTTTGTGTTTGCTTGTTAAAATTTACTACTGTTATTCCATAGTATCATACATTTGCAGATCATGGCATCCATGGTAAAACCCAATAAAATATATTCTATGATATTTGTTATGAAAAACAGTAGCCTAAACACATTTCGCATAAATATAAATACTAAACACACACACACACACACACACACACACACACACACACGACAAAGTAAATAAATACAGAGAGCAGTTTATAAAGGAAAAAGTGGGTTCAGCCCTTGTCCCTCATATAATGGCAGGAGGACACATGTGCTGCCAGGTGAATACACTTCTTTCTCTCCCAAAATATACAGTATGAGAGTTTGTCTATGAGGCTTGCTTGCTGGAATTCAGGTAGAATCTGAGCTATTTGGGTGAAATAAGTTTCCCTAATGTTTTTATGCTTGCTGCAGTCGGTGAGGAAGTGCAGTTCGTCCTCTAAAACTCCATTAGTGCAGTGTGTCTATCTCTCTTTTTCTAATAACTGTATTAGTCTGCTATTAATGGCTGAAGCCTCCGTTACTAGCTCTAAAATGACGTAAGCAACGGAGGCTTGGGATTAAATGCTTAAGAAATTAGTCCTATACACACATGAGAGTCTAATGACAAAAACCTGACAAATGTCTTGAAATACATCATCTAAACATTGTCCTTACTCAGAGGTTGGGAATCTTATTTGACCAAAGAGACATTTTTTAACGTTTTGTTAATGCATTTTTCCAAAAGAGCCACAGCATTAAAGGGGTGGTAAAATGCCCTTTTCACAAGATGTAAAATATATCTATGATGTCCCCAGAGTGTGTGTGTGAAGTTTTAGCGCAAAATACCCCACACATATTTTTATATAGCAAGTTAAAGTTGTCACTTTTTGAGGGTTTGCAAAAACGCACCGTTTTGTGCCTGGCCCTTAAAAATCCAAATGAGCTGCTACAGAGGGCGGGGTTTCAAGAGCTCATGTGTGTTAGCAGCTGCTATTACCTCACACAGACACACTAAAATGACAGAAACTGATCTGCCTTTAATGTTAAAACGGAGTCAGACAAAGATGGAGAGACTCAAGAAGAAGTGACAACATGAAGAATGCAACAGGCATTCTGAATGGTTAGTTGATGAATTTATGTTGCTGATGGGAGTTAACTATCTTCAATTAGGATATTCTGTCATGATGAATCTATAAATCGTTCATATAGGAACTGTTGTGAGATGCACACAGAGTGACTTTCTATTGCATGTGAAAAGATGGATGCTAAAGTTTGAGCTGACTCACAAATGTGCTCGACTACAACAACTCTTCCTCTTCTCAACATGGACTGTGTGTTCCCGGGGGCGGGGTTTATGTAAATTTTAGGGTTAGTGATGTCACTAACCCGGGAGGAATGTCGTGTAGTCCCAACCAGCCGTTTGTTGTAGTCCTTTTCTTTAAAAGCAAATATCTCCCTTTGCTTTGAACTTTGAGCTTTGTAACTTTGCAGATGTTGTTTATGCTCAAACAGCAACATTACACACTAACTAAAGTTAGAAAAAGTGAAATCATAATCAACCACCCCTTTAAATAATATGATATATATTTTTTTTTAAATCAATAACGTTTCAATAATAGTAACTTTTTATTAGGTCCATAGACAACTAAAAGCAAATGTGAGTGAGTGAAGAACAACACACAGTGCTTACGTCATCTGTGTGAATACTCATGAAGTCGGACATTTTGATATATTTGTGTGTATTTTACCATTTAGGAATGCAACCGAAGACAAATGCTACTTGGCACACAGAAAGCATCCTGTCAGTATAGCGTATTCAGTTCTCTTTCGTGGCTTATTGTGCTTTTAATATTTATTGTTACTGTTTTCATTAGCTGTGGTGCGGTGCAACAGCAACAAAGTGAAAACCCTTTAAATTAGAGTGATTAATCAGGTGGAAGATAAAACAAAACTCTTGCAGAGGAGAGATACATGCTCTAAAACTGCAGTACAGACTAAAACTTCATGCTGATCAATAGATGGGAGCTAAAACAACAGACAAGACCCCATTAAAACACAGCAGCAGTGAGAATGTTCTAAAACAGCAAAACAATATTATCTTCAACAAGGATGTCAGTCTCAAATGTTTACCCCATAAGCAAGAGGAACGAGGGGAGGGCGATTATCCTCTTTTTAAATCTAAAAGACCTGCAGACAGAATGACACGTTAACGGTTTGCTGAGCGTAACGCTATGATTGAAATGCGCTTCGGGCTGCGGTTTAGCTGCGCTAGCATTCTGTCGCTAGTTTAACTCAGTTTAACTGCAGTATGACCAAGCTGTCCATCAAGCACCTCAGATTGTGTCCACTAAGCACTTGCACGTGGTTCACAGTGCTCCATCAAGTGCAGATGTCTTTTCCATGAACATGGAGGAGCAATCCAGATTTTTTTAATGCTTTCTATATGGCAGACATTCATAAAGATCTATGCATGGTGCATTGATATCACAACTGTTGGTTTTGCCTGCTTTCCCATCTGTCAGTTGACCCAAGTCGTGCATAATCACTAATCCAATTGAAGCTATTATGCGGTTCATTCTCAATAGAGGAAGTGATATTATGTAAGGTTTGAATCTATTATGTTGCAGCCCCATTTGTAATGTGATCATACATTTTCTGACATCTGTACTCTGAGATCTCTGTACATGCTTCAGGTCTCGTTTTTGTTTGCACTGGTAGGTGTATATATGGGGGATAGACAAAGATTTGTAGACTGTAATGCTCAGGGGAAATCAGAGCAGTTATTTCAGTATCTGCTGCTGGAGATCGCTCTATTCTCCCTTGACTCTCCCTCTACATTTCTCTCATTCTCTCTGTTAGACAGGAATATAGGATTGGTGTGCAGGTGCTGAACTTTTCGGAGGTGAAAGACTCAAGTCTTGGCATATCTTTGCTCCAGTTCTTTTTCCGAGCATGATATTATGTACACAACCATTCAAATGTTTGGGGTCAGTACTCATTTCTTTTGAAAGAAATTAATACTTTTATTCGACAAGGACTCATCAAATTCATCAAGCTTGACTGTGAAAATATTTATAATGTTACAAAATTTTCTATTTCAATAAATTTTTAACTTTATTCATCCGACAATCCTGAAATAATGTATCACTGTTTCCACAAAATAGTACCGTAGGCCAGTAAGAGCTGTGAATGTAAACCTCACTCCCCTGGACTCAAGAAGTGCATTAGCGACTGACACTAGAGGCTGCAGTCTTTAGCATCCTTGTTAGCATGCCCACCTCCCACTCTGGAGACGCCGGTTTGAGTCCCGCTTAGAGCGGGTCGAGTAGGACCGGCTACATTTGGTGCCATGACCCAGATGGGAGTTAGGTTTAGGGTTTGAGTGTAACGTAGGCCAGTTAGAGCTGTGTGTGTAAACCTTTCTCCTCTTGCCTCAAGAGGTGTTTTAGTGGCTGTGGTCTTTAGTGTCCTTGTTAGTGTGCCCGCCTCCCACGCTGGAAACCCCGGTTGGAATCCCGCTCAGAGCGGGTTGAATTGGACCGGTTACAGCAGATAACTGTTTTATAATAAAAAGAAACGTTTCTTGAGCAGCAAATCATCATATTAGAATTATTTCTGAAGGATCATGTAACAATGAAGACTGGAATAATGATGCTGAAAATTCAGCTTTGCCATCACATGAATAAATTGCATTATAAAATGTATTAAAATAGAAAACAGTTATTTTAAATTGTAGTAATATTTTACAATGTTGCTGTTTTCACTGTATTTTTGATCAAAGAAATGCAGCCTTGATGAGCATTAGAGACTTCTTTCAAAAACATATCAAAAACAAATCTGACTGACCTCAGACTTTCTAAAAAAAAAAAAAAAATCACAGTTGTTTTGAAGATTAAATATCTTAATTCATAAATTTGTATTTTATATTAGGTTAAATACATGTAGATTTTTGAAGGACAATTTTTTTTTTTTTTTTTTAGTGTTAAGATCACAAACTTAACATTTCAAACCCTTAATAAAGCTCAAACCCAAATATTGTTTGTATTACCACAATTATTTTGACCAGTGACAATCTCCAGTGAAAATCAATCTCAGCACCTTCACCTCCTGCGTCCCTGCACTGTCTACATCTGTCCTTAAAGGCAGTCTTTGATCCAGTCTGCATGTTAGCATTTCACACATCAAGGGTGGGGGTGGATGTGCTTGAATAGAAGGGGATACAGCAGAGAGAAAGATGGGAACCCATGAAGCAAGAAATTGCTGTTTCTCTACGTGTGAGTGGTCTATTTGTTTGAGTACCCCCTTCATGCACAGGGACCAAACACCGTACCGTCTTTACCAAGAGTCCTGAATTCATTAAACTGCACCAACAAATTTGTAAAGACCACTTTATCTCAGCTTTTTCCCAGTTTTACCAATGTATGCAGTATTCCTATACAGTTTTTGGCACAGTAAAAATAACGTGTTAGTTGAACTTTAAAAAATTTAGGCATTTTGTACATCATGGTTTCTTAATTATTAAATGCTTGACAGGACTTAAAATTGTCTAATTGCCATGAAAACCAACTGACCATTTTAAGTAGTAGAAATGTAGTAGACCATTTTCAGTGGTGGACGAAGTACACAAATCAAGTTGACTACTTGAGTACTTGACTACCTAATAAAATATTACTCCAGTGGACATATAATTACTCATTTTTAATTTTACTTGAGTAAAATTACTTGATTTTTAATGTATTTAAGTATTAAAAATAAAAAGTAGGATTCATGAACCATGTTTATTATTTAGCCAGCCTTCAGACTCAGACTAATTAGGAAGATTAGTGCAGACTATTTAATATGCATTGGTCTGCAAATAAGCAAACTTTATTTTATTACCAAAACTTATATGTTATTGAACATTAAACTTCAATAAACTAACTTATCAATTTAACTTACTGAGAATTCAAGTGTGCAAACATGTGAAATATAGTATTTTTCATAATATCTGAACGTGGTGCTCCAGAACTTTAATAAAACATCACTAATAATTAGGAAAATCGAAATTTGTGTAAATATGTGGCTACAAATAGCCTAGTATAAAAATACTGTGTATGTACAGACGTCACGTCACATGGGGCAAAATGCATTCATGTTTTAAGAGGAATGCTATGCAAACATACTAGTTTTATATCATTTGTAAGTGCTACGACAGCGAAGATGCATGCATTAACTGGTGATTTTAGGTGAAATAACGCTTATACACACGTGACATAAATACCCACATGTCCACATTCAAGCATTTCAGTGGGCTTAAATAGCTCTTACTACTTTCTTTTTCTTTTTTTTTTCTTTTTATCCGGTGATATCCCAGTTCTTCACTCGTTTTGACCAGATCATTGAATCAGTTAGTTGTTGATTCAAGAACAGTGCAATCGGATCAGTACGATTAACTAATAAACTGTGGTGATTTCTTCAGCTCAAAATAGCGAGTTATTAGAGTAAAATGTAAAATGATGTTATGCTTTAGAATGTAGTGAAGCAAAAGTAAAAGCCCCCCCCCCCCCAAAAAAAAAAATCTGATAATATACAGAAACTTGAAAGTACATAAAAATACTTTGTTACTGTCCACCACTGAATAAAGTACATGTAAACAAGTCATTCTTTTAAAAAAATATCGGAATGACCATACTGTTGAAGCGGATATTTCTCATAAAAGAAGTCTTAAAGACATAAGTGAAATGACCTTCCCTGACAACCGATTGATATTCTGTCACAGTGAGTCTTTATACCCCGCAATCAAAACCTTTGTCTGTGATTGTTCTTAGACTTTGATTGCAGGACTGGGCTTTTGGAGTGTCATTGAGGTTTATCTGTTCTTCGCATTAAATATTTTTTTCTTTTCCTCTACCTTTTTGGCTTCTTATGGCTAATAAGGAAATGGTGGTTGATGGAAGTCACTGCATAGGTGGACAGTGGAGACCTGCGTAGAATACCATCTCTGCAGGACTTTGACAATATAACCCTTATGGATTTAATCCACAGGTTTGTGAAATAAAATTTGAATATATTGTGCAGTAATGCTCTTTCTAAATCGCATGAAATATACCGCCCTCTGGTTGTACATGCTTTTAAACAAAAAGCCACATACATTCATGTCGAATGACATTTATGCTCTCTCTCTCTCTCTCTTTCTGTCTCACACACACATACACACACACACACACACACACACACACGCACACACACGCACACACACGCACACACACACACACACACACACACACACACACACACACACACACACACACACACACACACACACACACACACACACACACACACACACACACACACACACACACACACACACACACACACACACACACACACACACACACACACACACACACACACACACACACACACACACACGTGTAAGGTAATGACTTACATTTTCCCTCGAGCTCTCTTTGCTTTTATGAGAGACATGCCTCCCTGAGAGTGGTAATGACAAAATCGTGTGAAGGACAGTTAGCTGTTGCTTGTGGCTACATTGCTCCCTGTGGACACACACTTGTGCACACACACGCACACACACGCAAGTAAATGAACAGTTTCAATGGGGATCTGACTCTAATTAAGAGCCAATTAGCAGCAAGAGCAGCGCATAAATGACCTTCTAAATCATCCAGGAGTTAGGGGTTCATGAGCATCTTCTGAGCTTAGCTAGTTCCACATCCGCGCTCTCAGTCTATGCTTACTTCCAGCTGGGAGAATGCACTTTCTTTGAGTGAACTGCCCTTGGCCAAAGGGTACTTGTCTTAAGTGCCCTAACAAATACCGTCACTAGCACTCAAGGGCTCATATCTCTGCTGCACACCCTCTGCCCATGATCAAGGCGAACACGTGTCTGGAGGACATGTGCCTTCCTACAGGTCTCACATCAGTCTTGCATCTGGTGGCCCTGATGTTAAAGGGATAGTTCACCCTAAAATGAAAACCATAAATTCCTCACCCTGGTGTTGTTCTAAATCCGTATGCACTTCTTTCTTTTATGGACCACAAAAGGAGATTCTTTTAAATATGTCCGCTCGTGCTCGTCCATATAATGACAATGAACTGCGACCAGCATCAAGCTTTTTAAAATGATGCAAAAGTATCACAGAATGATCCAATGCAACATGTGTCATATATTATACGATATGAAATTGTATATATAATTTAAAGATAATCATGACCCCGGCTGTTGGTCTGCTCGTGCGACTCTAGCGCCACAGTTCCCTCCATCTCGTCCAGAAAGAGCACACAAGGTGTGAGAAATCAAGATTAACAAAAACGCGACAGGAAATACAATGCCTAGAAATCCCAAAAAAGTATCTGTGTACTTTCTTCACTGAGTAAAATATCTACGTTAATATCTCTGTCATAATGACAGCTGACAGATGTGAACACGATAACTTGTTTCGACAAACACAACGATTATATTCACCTCAGAGAAGAAGGTTCATGGGTTGGATTTTGTGCAGAGTTTTTGTTAATCTTATTCTCTCACACCTTGTGTTCTGGGCGAGACAGAGTGAACTGCAGCGCTAATAGAGTTACATGAACAGGCACGTCGTGTAGCCGTGCACAGAGCCTGACGTAGCCTGTGCAATTGCTGGATTAGGTTCTGTCCTCACAAATGGGAATTCTTATTCTGTGCCAAAGGACTGTACACTTTACAAGTGTTCATGCATCAACTGCCTGATTCCCATTTGAACACAAAGCCAGTAAAATATGACAGTTATCTAGCTCTGAATCAAAGAAACCGATATATATACAGGCATTTCAAAAAGATTAAAAAACATGGAGAGAGACTGATTTTGTTTTATGATGTAGGCCTAAATATGAGTGGTGTATGTGTAAATGAAAGCTGTGCTGGGACTCACATCAGAGACCCAGTTATTATTATAGTGCTATGACATTTTGCATTTTGAGGCATTTACTGGTTTATTTTAAAATGTGACTCAGAGTTGTAGTGATCCTCATGTGAAACAAGCAGATAGTACAAATTATATAAAGTACAAAATGCTGGTGTTAAAGACAGTCATTGCTCAGCCTACAGGAACAAAACGTCACTATTTTATATTAAATTATTTAAAATTATATTTAAATGTCACTGTGATGCCATATTCAACTTTACTCCATTACTTTATTCAATGCTAAAATAAAATAAAATAAATAAATTAGATTTTTTTTTGTTCCTTGGGTTTAAACATGGGTTCCTTATGTTTAAAAACTGTGTAATGGAGTGATGGAGTTTTAGTATAATATACATATATATGGAGTTTTTTTTTATTATTTCTTAATTTTTTTATTCGTTATATAATATAAGGAATAAAAAATTAAAGACAATAAAAAAACTCCATATATATGTATTATACTGTGTATATTTATACATATATATTATTTTTAATTCTTTCAAGGAATGGCAACTTCGTAGCAATCATTTTAATTATATATAAATATGATACTCATTCAAACATTAAAAATTGACCAAGAAGCAGTGCGACAGTTTTGACATCACTGATTGACTCTTGACTTTTGTGACAGGCAAAGTTTGATTGAATCAGATTGAATGAGATTTGACAGTTGCAGCAAGCAGAGGAGATGACTTCGGCAAATCACTTAAATGTTGATTCAGTGTGACTTCAGAAAATTTAGAATGTAACTCTTATGGTTTTTATTTATTTATTTTGGATTGTGCATTTATTTAATTGCATGTATTTTATCTTTTTTTTTTTTTTTTTTTTTTTTTTTTACATGGATTTAAAAATATATATATATATATATATATAATCTACATTTTTGTACCTTATGTTGATCTTTATAATACTATAATTATTTTATATTATGTTAATAAATATACTAACACTCTTTCTTTCTTTCTTTCTTTCTTTCTTTCTTTCTTTCTTTCTTTCTTTCTTTCTTTCTTTCTTTCTTTCTTCACTCAGTGTCACTACAACAATAGATGTGAGATGTTAGATTAGAAGCAGACCTTTTCAGTCAATGAAACAAGTTGAAATTTAATCCTATTAATCAATAGTATGAAAGAGCTTTTGACTTCAGCTTTTGACACACCATTATAACATCTTGACTGAGGAGAAATAAATTAATAAGGCCAGTCAGACTAGAGAATAAAACAGGATCGAGATGAGGTGAGACTTAATTAAATATGAAAGCAAGACAGCAGCAGAGGATGTGAAGAAAGAAGGAGCAGAGAGAGAGAAAGGGGACAAAAATAAAAACCAAGGGAAGCCGCTCACAAAATCTTTAACATCAGACTGAAGTCAAATTTAACATGCACTCAGTCATCTCAGACGAAAGGCTTAGCATGTTTAGAATTTCATCACAGTTTCAAAAAAAGAATAAACGTAAGGGCTTAGGAGATTTTCCTGTGACACCGGGCCAGATTGGGGCTCTGATGGTACAGAGCTCTCGGTTGTCAAACGCGAGCAAGTTTCTGACTCTGACAAACTAAGGAGGGCTGCTGTATTATTGATGATTCATTCTGCTTGGATCCTTTTTAGCCCTAATACAGTTTCTCATTTTCTGTATTAATATTTCACAGCCTGGATAATCTTGATGGAAGAGAAGTCTGCTCTTGTCCTGGCAGATTATATGGGTTGTAGCCTCATGAATTTCAACATGCATAAGCATAAATCCATACTTAAAATAAAACACACAGTGCCTGATAGAATCCTCTGCATGTTCCTCTCATCTCCTTTTCATGCAGTTGTAATGAATCATACTCTATTTTAAATATCATTATTCAGATAATCCCTCCCTCAGTTTTCACGCTGGAGCCTCCTCTCGGTCCTGTCTATCTCTGACATGATGCCCTGAAGGCCATTTTCTCCCCATATTTCTTCCTTTACTGTGATAGAATGAATATTGTGAGGACAATTCTCTTGGCCTTCCCAGCATGCACCTGCTGATGATGATAAAGGTTAGTTGTCAATGAGGGACTGGACACTGTCAGAGGTCAAGGAATATCCATCAGGCTTAAAGAGAAATGCATTTTTAAATCCATCCAGTCTTTCTAGTTGCATTTCTATCTATCTATCTATCTATCTATCTATCTATCTATCTATCTATCTATCTATCTATCTATCTATCTATCTATCTATCTGTCTATCTATCTGTCTATCTATCTGTCTATCTATCTATCTATCTATCTATCTATCTATCTATCTATCTATCTATCTATCTATCTATCTATCTATCTATCTATCTGTCTGTCTGTCTGTCTGTCTGTCTGTCTGTCTGTCTGTCTGTCTGCCCTCCTACCTTCCTCTCTATCTAATGTTCTATATCTATCTGTCTATCTATCTCTCTGTCTATCTTCTGTCTATCAATCGATCATTCTGTTGATAGTGATAGTGTTCCAGTGTTTAATCTAGCATTCTGTTTATCAAAATCGACTCACCTCTGCTATAGTGTTGTTCGTACAAGCAGTGATGAAATGATAGCTTCCTCAACCTAATCAAAATATTCATTATAATCTTTGTATGACTATAGAGACTTGTTTACTTCCTGCCTTTCTTTGTAAAACACCTGCTGATCATCATTCCACCCTTGTAATTAAAGACATTAGAATAGATTAATCTAACCCTGAATGCCTCTCTGCATGTTTGCTGTTACACTAAATTGTATTTCCCCCAAAGGATTTTGTGAAGTTTCAATTAGCAAACCTACCAATCCACAGAGAAAACACTTCACTGTCCATAAACTTGTCATGTTGTTTAATTTTTCATGCCTGGACTTTTTTCTTTTCAGGACATTCACATTTCCTTCTGACCAAAACAGACTTCTTTATAATGCATACAATATGTTAGAGTTACAAATACCCCAGAAGGAAGAACAAAATGCAATTCAAATACACAGATAAAGGCCTGAGGCAACACAGAAAAGATATATTCCACAGTGAGAGGAGAGAGAATACACTATACTCTGTGTTTGGAATAAAACATATTCTGTTATTCTGTACGGTATAACGCAACAGCCTGCAGAATGATAGTGCGTAGCAGCAATTAGATAATTTAATTCAATAGCACAACACGAAGACAAGAGAGAAATGCATTTTTCTCTTGGTAAGACATCATGGATAGAGAGTAGATGATGATTCACAGAAATAATAAAAAAATATAATTTTAGCCAAACTTATCATGTTAAACAGGATTTTGCTTTGTCTTTTCGTATTTGTACACATAGCCTATTTGACAATGCAAAGCTCCTTCGACAGTCTATCCAGCATGCCAAAACAGCATGATTTCACAGTAGGAGTGCAGGAGAGAAATAAAGCTAAACAGCAGAGAAAAAGCACCAATGAAAGAAAAGAATGAGTTATGGTGAGACACAAGTGAACAGAGAGGAAATATGGCAGGCACCAAGGGCACAGAATGGTCAAAAGTATTTTCCTCTCCATCTGAGGCTGTGACACAGCAAATGTGGCAGGTCTTTGTTCCAAAAGATATCAATTAAAGGTCTTTCCACTCCAAAGCACTTTATAATCACAAAAATCTTCGGTCAGGTCAGTCCTCCTCTTAAAGAGCATTTTTCTTCATTCCAGTGTATGTGTGTGTGTGTGTTATACTGTAGGGCCACCAGTGTTATAGGGAGAAGTGAAGGCTGACAGGTTAAGTGTGTAATTTTCTCTAGTGGTGCCAGATTGAAATACGGTTCTGGCCCAGACATAACCACACAGGCTCATCCAATGGCATGAGTTTGGGGACAGCATTTTTTTTCCCAAGCAATGGAAAATTAGGTAAATATTTGAAACTTCCCTGCTATGAAAATGCTGTATGGATATACTTATATGCAGATCATAAAGGAGTTTAAACTTCATGCCCGCTTGAGTTAAAGGTCACAAAGGTCACCCTTATGCCTTTAAGTTCACAAGACCCTGATCTCTGATATTTTGACCATACAGTTTTGCAGAATGTTTCTCACCACCTTTCGCTGAATCAAATCTGTTGCCTTTGTCTTTAAAGAAACCTGACATGCTGAGTTTATGAAAAGAGTTTGTGTGCGCTTGTGCGTGTTTATCTCAGAACAAGAACGACTTGCTGTTTCATCAGTTTCTTTATTCTGCTCGATTTCTTTGCACATGTGAATTTAAGCATCCTTTCGTCTAGTTCTTCCACTGCATTTTCTATCTAATATTATCTCTAAGGTACTAGAAATGCTGAGTGTGGATTTTTGGCTGTTTTTGATAGTTTTTTTGGATCGGGAATCTCAGCATTTCCCCTGCGTCATCATAACATATGCTCACCAATTAGAACCCTATGCCTGCTGCTATCGAGACGACGCCATGTTCTCTTCTTTCCATCTCTCTTTGATATGTCACCATGTGTCACTGCACACTGTTCCATACACTAATCATTCAAATATCTCTCTGTCTGTCTGCCTTGCTTGGGGCTGATGCATAGATAAAGTCTTGGGTTTTGGTTTAGTTGATTTTCTCACTCAAATAGGGGTTAAATGGGTCGATTTAGGTTGATTCAATCATGTCCAGCCACAGCTCTCAGTAGGTTGATAACTTTTTTGCATTTAGTTTCTAAGTGCTATATGTGTGTTTTCCATGTAGCCTATATTTTCTATCAAACCATAAACCCAGGTACTTAAATTCATTTACTTTCTCCATTGGTTGCTGATATAATGTTAACTTTCCAACATGACACTTGCGTTTGTTCGTGGACATCATGTAACAGGATTTGTTTGTGGATATCTTAAATCCCCACTCATATGACCACGTTTCTACTTTCTTTACTGCTTTCCTTATGTTCTCTAACACGTTTGCCACATCCCTTCCTCTCATCCATATCCGCATATAGCGCTGATTTGATGTGTTCATCTAAATTTGAAAACATGTCATTTGTCATAATGTTAAACAATACAGGGCTGATTGGCACTCCCCTGCCCTGTGGGATACCATTGTTTTCATTAAACTCCATGGATACCTCTGATCCAACCATAGACTGTAAAAAATATGGACGTAGTGTCCGTGACGTCACCTGTAGGTTTCTGAAGACCGTTTTTGAAGCCTAAAGTGGGCGTAGCCGACTGTCGCCATCTTGGCAGCGCGTCACTCCCGAATTTATTTATTTTTACAGTCAGACAATGAACTGAGGTAACGTGACGGCTAACAGACAGCAGACAAACGGCTAATAATGGCTAATGACCACAGCAGCGGGAATCCACCTGTCACTCAAAAGTGGACACCCTTAATTATGCAGAAATGTAAGGCTTAATATAATTTAAACGGATGAGTTATAAAAAAAATTCACCCCACTCACAGTTGTCATGAAGGGCAAAATTTGCTGTATAGACCAAAGCCACGTTTTGCTCCAGGCTGTAAACATTTTTTTTTTCGGCTGTAAAGTTGGGCATTTTAACATGGGGGAGATGCAGATTTGACTCACTTTTGCAGCCAGCCTCAAGCGGCCAGTTGATGAATTGCCGTTTAATTCACTTCCGTGTTGGTTTCAAGAGAGAGACAGGGAGGTTGCCACTTGGATCCAACTTTCACTCTAATTTTCCTATTTGTTAAAAGTCCATTATCCAATTATACATCCTTCCTCCAAAACCCATTCTACTTAGTTTAATAAGCAGACCTTTTTTCCACATAGTATCATACACTTTCTCAATGTCGAAATATACTATTGTCATCAGCTCTTTCATTTTCAATGTCTTTTCCACTTCATTACTTACTCTAACTAGAGCATCTGTTGTGGAGTGTCCTTTTCGAAATCCACTTTGTATGGTAGTCAGTAATCCCAAATCTGCGTTGCTGCACATTCAGGGCTTTGTGTGTGTCTGTGTGTGTGTGTGTGTGTGTGTGTGTGTGTGTGTGTTTTTGTGCGCGCGCGCGCCGCAGATTCAAATTAGCCGCCATTACGTTTCCGTTGTTTAGTCCCGCCCACAACGGTTAGCTGATCTGTCGAGTAAGTTTGGATCTGTATCAGGGACAAGCGGAACTCGAGATTTGAATTCAGTCTACACTCGTGAAGTGGATTGTGAGATCAACAGTGGTTCAACTTCAAAGCAATCGTATTCGTCAAGAGAAACCGTGAGCAGGAGCGCTGAACACGTAAGTTATAGTCCGGGTGTCAGTCAGTCCATTCGGAAATAATGCGCCCTTTTTCAGTAAGCCTGGTTCGTCACAGCGGACATCATGCCAACCGACCACCGGCTGAGGTAAGAGTCTCATCATACTAATGTTATATGTGAACAATATTTTATATTACATTTATGTTAAGTTGACAGTTTCCAAGCTAACGTTAGCATTCTTAAATGATGTTCAGTCATAACTGGCGTCGAGAGCTGGAGGGCAAAACATTGAAAATGCAGCATGCGTCTTTCAACTTTTATTATAGCAAAACTGTAGTATCCACGTTTTTGGCGGATTTATTACCATTTTAATAACCACAGTTTTACTACAAATAGGCCTACCATGTTTTTGTTTTGTTTTTTTCTTTGTAGTTAAACCATGGTTAATTTTCGTAAGGGTTAACGTGGCTAACTCTATCAAGACCGTTAAGAAATCGAATTCAGTAAACTAAGTTACTGTACTTGTTGATAATACATACAGTCGGCATCTAGTCATAGTTGGGGGCGTGGTCTGGCGTGTCGAGGGTGGAGTCGGCGGGGGGGAACATTGACGCCTGCCGACTGGCAACGGTACATTGCAAAATTAACTGCAATAGGTTATGATGGCCCTTATTTAATTAAAAACTGGGTCAATGACCCAACCAAATGGCCGGAGGTGTCGTTTCCAGACATATTTCGTTATCTGGTTGAATCTCGAGGTAAGACATCGGTAGCTGTAGCGGTAACATTAGCCTTTAACTCGATCAACTTTCGTATATGTTGCATACTATAACTCCATAAAACCTTGTCACTTACCAACTGTACGTTTGCTTTACTCCAAACTATTAATCCTTTTGTAAAACGGTGATCAGTAGTACGAAGTTGCCGAGGGACTGTGCTGACAGTTATCCCTAACTCACAGACTGCAGTCTGTATTGAGTGTAGACCTCGAACTACTCCATAGGTTCGCGATTGGCCTATCAAGCGAGCCTTCAGCTGATAACGCTAATGTGAATGAGACATCCCTTATGAAAAACAACTATAGGAATCTTGTAGTATTTTGGGACAAAATATTATAGTAATCCTATAGGAATACTATAGGAATACTATAGTATTTTGGGATATACTATAGAAGTACTATAGAGCAGGGATGGGCAACTTCGGTCCTGGAGGGCCACTGTCCTACAGAGTTTAGCTTCAAGGAAGGATGTAGAACTTCAATTCATAATTTGTTTGTTTATTGGCGGTACAGAAAACGGCACAGCAACTCTTCGGCATGATTGTCCCGTGTATTTCAATTAGCGCCAAGGCAATGTTTTCCCCCACGGGCTAAATTCACATCACGTGACGGGCCGTTCCCGGGGGCGTTCCCAGACCAACCGTCTGTATGTATGATACAGGAAAGCACATGAGACTAGAATATGAACACAACATGTTGAAATGCATATTAGCTATAGAAGCTATAGGTGCATATATTAGCCTTATACAATAAAAAATTATAGAATGTTTGTGTTCTGATGAAGAAATTAACATCTACATTTCTAATACATTTCTAATGTATTTCTAATTCTACATTTCTACTTTACTACTAAGTCACAGTAAATCATATACATTTACTTTCTATTAATGTAGCTCGAGCTCAAAAATTGAGCTCAAAACATTACTGTTAGCCTTTCCTGCTCAGCTTCCAGATCATAGTCAGTTGAGGTTTTGCATTGTCCCAGTGGAACATATTCTGACATGTTTAAATGTAATACTGAGTTTTTTGTGTGATTTCAGGTCATGTGGAAAGCAGATGTTTATGGCAAACAAGGTATGGGAAGAAGTAACTTAAAAAAATCATAATGGCCGAGTCTTCTGATTCCATATGAATTCACTAAAAATGGCACAAAAAAAATTTGTTTTATACTTTTATATTTTCAATTGTAAATATTGTTTTGATCCTTGTGAGGCCACTCTGGCTGCACAAGGTTTGGTTTTGCTACAGTAAGACCATGATTGTGTTAGTTTCCACCTATCTATTTTTTTTTTTTTTTTTTTTTTTTTGTAACTAGGCTCTATCATTTAGAAACATGGCTTTTCCTATCACTACTATCTTAATGACACATATCTCTACCTTTCATTCCAGCCAGATGATCTGACGGTAGCTGTTCGCATCTCAGCCTACCTGATGGAAAATTCTTGCTGGATGAATGACCTTCATCTTCAACTCAACCTTGCCAAGACAGAACTGCTTATGGTTTCAGCCAAACCATACTTTCTGTGTGATCCTGCTGATTTGCCTTATACATCATTATGAGGATCAGGCCCTTCCTATCAGAGCTACACAACTCCTGGTCTAGGCACTTGTTCTATCCGACTGGACTATTGTAATGCTCTCTTGGTAGGGCTTCTAACATCAGTCAAACCTCTGCAACTGATCCAAATGCTGCGGCAAGAGTGATCTTTAAAGGTAGCCCTATACCTAAACTCTCTACTTCAGATCTATGTGTCCTCCAGAAGCTTGTGTTCTGCAAGTGAACGGCGCCTTGTGGTGCCATCATCCCAAAGAGACACAAAATCACTTTCACTGACCTTTACCTTGACTGTTTCCTGCTGGTGGAATGACCTGCCCAACTTAACACATTTTCAAGAAACTGCTAAAGATCCATCTTTTTCGTTAACTCTTGAAAACTCTTGTTTCTGTTGTTCTCTTAATTGGTAAGTCACTTTAGATAAAATGTAATTGTAAATGTATAAATTAATAAGTTATATTAGAGTATAAAGGTATACAGCAATTGCCTTTAATGTGGATATTTTTTAAATGTTCTAAATTATATACTAAGCTTGTATTTCCTATCTTTGACGTATATTGATGTTCAGTGTTTATGTTCAATGACTAATATTGTAAATGTGCAGGTATTCTGTACTTATACATTTAGTTAATTTAACAGAAATTGACTGTAAATTTGCTATTATTAAGTACTTAATTAGAGATTGTTATGTATATGTAAAAATAAAAATTAAAACTGTAAATATACATACATTTGTATTTGAATTTATGTACTTATTGCATTTTTATACATAATTTCATAGTTATTTTACACAGAAAGACTATATATTAAAAGACAATTACTGTAGATAGACAGCATTATTATAAAATAACTTTATAAAACCCTAAATTTACAGTTTAACCTGAAAGTGAAATGTTTTTTTAATGTAATTTGACACCATTTATCAGTTTTTCCACGGTTTAATAAGCCATTATCAACAGTAATATAGTGTCATTTAATTAATTTTGACTGTAAAGTAAATTCTGTATTTTTTGCAGTTTTTGCATGTAATGTTGTGCAATGGTTATTTGCTGTAATTTAATGGAATCCATCTAGAAACTCTGCTGCCAGACTTTTACTGTTTTTTTTTTTTTTTACAGTGTGTCGAATACCAAATAATAGTTTATTATCCTTGACTGTGAAGTAACTAAAGCCTATTGAAACTTCCTTTTTCAGCTGAGAATACTGATGATACATTTGTGATGCAGCTTAATTTTATAATGGAAGAAAAATAATTAATTATATATTATATTTAATATCACCCAGCAACAATCACAACTTACTCTATCAGTGTCATTCATTACATATGTTCCTGATTCCAAATGCAGAGTCATGTCCAAATCATTTCTCCTCTGTCTTAGAGAAAACTCATTGTAATCAATCTGAGAAGGATTGAACGCATCGGAGAAATTGCGCTATGAGTCATCGATAGCAAAAATAACAGCTGATGCTTGTTCTGTTTATTCATTTTGTTTATTTACTCCACAGTGGTGATCTGACAAGTCAGCACTTTGAATTTGCTTTCACTCTGTAATTGCATCTGAAATACATGTTTAATACTGTGCTGATGTGCCACATCCAAGACAAAACATTTTGGATTTTAAGATTTGAACATCATTGTCTATAGAACTTAATATTGATGTTTTTTTTAGTTTTTTTTTTTATGCTCTGTCAGAGTTGCTTTAAAGGGTAACTAAACCCTAAAACAACTTTTTTTAGTTAATGATCTGTACGACTGGGGCTTTATTAATGCTGTTCATTGATTCAAGTAATTTTTTTGACATTTGGGTTTTAATTCAACAATATATGGTGTAAAAACCATAGACAGTATAAGAAATGGACACAGCGACTCCATAGACTTCAACGGAGAAATGTGAAGCCAATTAGAAGCTCTCACTTCCTGATGGCTGAGCGTACTGCGTAGACTCAAACTGAGCTTGACGACGTAGATGTGACGTGAGCAACCCGTCTGTATTCTAGTAGCTGTGCCAAGAGAAATCTGAATCATTCCCTTCCGAAACTTGCCGAGAGAGGTGTCCATGAGCTAGGAGCAGGAGCAACTTTGCTAAGTATTCTGATTAATTATTTTGTCATTTTGCCTCCACGTCCCCCCATTGCCCGCGAGCTTCTCCTCCTGTCTATACTGTAATTTCTCCACTGTGCGACAGAGAGTTGCGTGGTTATGATGTAATCGTTAACCTATTTTTACAAAAACGGCTTTTACGGGACCATAATGTAAGATACAAGGTAATGGAGCCTTTTTGTCGTGTTTCTCTAGAAATAAACAATGGACAAATGGAGTCTTTAAACGACTCAGATGTAAAGTTATTCACTGGCAAAGTGAGGCCAAAATGAATGGGAGTCAATGGAATGCTAACAGTAGGTGATGGCTTGCTAACTAATGGCGGCCCGCAGGGAAGGTACGTTTTCCGGGTGCTGGATTACCCCCTTGGTAAAAATGTCTGAGAGCTGCCCTCTTCAGTTTGAACGGTGGCTACTGCAGTTGAATTTTCCTATTGGAAGTATGTGGTACCAGCTAACCACGCCCTTACCTACAGAGAGACGTGTCTCAGATGGCCGCTTTTACAGCATTTTTCAAATATTGCCAGTGGGTGGAGTCAGGCTCTGACCAGGGGTTTAGTTACCCTTTAAAAGCTGAAATGCAAAAGGTTTAACATACGGTTAACCTATTCAGAATGTCACAACAAACAGTCAGCTAATGTAACCAAAAATACATGACAAAAAGGAAATAGAAGTTTTTAATATTCTTTTCAGTCCAACTCTTCTATGAATTTTGTTGCATCAGAACATCTGTCTTGAACTATCACAGTGATACGTAGTAGTGCTGCTGAAATTAGACTGATCATGTACAACAGCTGAGAGTAGCAGTGACTGCCAAGAAATAACCAGCATATATATATATATATATATATATATATATATATATATATATATATATATATATACAGTATATATTCCTCCTTCTGCAGAGAAAGTAATGGGAAACAACAACGAGAGGTTTTCTTGGACAGGTGTTAGAGAGGTTTAGGCCCTGTCTGTATGCAGTGATGCACACTGACTTTATTTATTGAAGCTGAAATGTGCAGGACGGCACTAGGTGCAGTCGTCTCAGGAATGCTGAATACAGTTTTCTCCCCTTCACATTATTGCACAGAAGAATAGGACATTCCTAAATATGTGCTTGTATGCATCTCTCCAGAGACGCATCGCCATGCTTCCACAATGGACGTAATAAGATTTTTCTGTGGCTTGTATTCATTCTTATTCACTTGGGAACATATAGGGGCAATATTATCTGAAAATATGGATGTGGTTGTGATTAATATTGCATATGAACGCAAATAGATATAAATGTGTATTGCAATGGGAATTAATGCATGGCTGGATGGTTTTAAGCAAAATTGCGTTCATTTATCAGAGAGTGTGTGATGCATTACATTCATATTGCATGAATTAGTTTTTCAATGCTTCCGGAATCCTCTTCCCAGGAGTTTTGATGCTGTAGTTATTAATTTAATTCTGACTAGAACTGGCAGCAGATGGAAAAGGCGTGGAATAGTTTTATGTAGGTCCCGCTGTTTTATATTATCAGCCAGTTATTCATCACCTCTCATTTCCTGTCACTTACCAGAAAATTTAACAAGATCATTAAATTAACATTTCTAGCTTTGTCCTTAATACTGGAGAATAGGGTGTTAAACGATTGAAAAACAGAAGATATTTAACTAACTAAATAATATCTCGTCTCGCTTTGAGACAGCTGAAGTGCTTTGTGCCAACATCTAAAGGACGTTAATAAACCACTTAAAAATCAAGGCATGTGTAGAAAAGCATTGGGGAGATAAACATATTTGCTTATAAGGCAAACTTTTTTGTTTTATCTTTCCTCAGCAGACATCTTTTGCGTTTTGATGTATGGTTTTAATAATACTGAATAAATCTCAGCAGAGATTTTCCCTTGTGCTCTCCGTACAGCTCAAATTGTCTTGTTTTGTGTTATTTTTAATTATTATTATTATTATTGTTGTTTTTATTTCTTGCACAAGATAATTCTCCATGGAGACTAAAGCATCTAGTAGGCCTAAGTGCAGATTACATTTTCATAGATTAATGTAATAGATGTGGACAGAGTCACAATTGCAAACTATCTGCGTTATGATACTGGATGTCACTAAGCTAAACAAACATTTGCATTATTGGCCGATATTTCACTTCTAACCAAAGTAGTTCACAGCTCAGTGCCTAAAGTCATCAATGAATATGAAAGGTCACTGTCTAATGACCTTCATCCTTCATCTCCAACTTTTATTGTGTGTGATTGTACAGTATGTGATAGATCATCCTATGCATCTTTGTGGGTGTGTGTGTTGGTGTGTGCACTGGACTGCACAGTATTGTAACTCTCTTGTAAGTCTCTTGGCCTTGACCAGAACCAAGGGCACACAAACAGCTCAGCCATTGGAGGCAGGTGCAATACCTTTGACTTTAAGAAAAATTGTTTAATTCCTGTAGTAAGTGTAGATCTGAGATGGAATCATTTTGTCCACAATATTTAAGCATGATCTCATTAGAATTCATAGATATGCATATGTTAAGTGTGCACACATTTTTATGTTTGGATAGACAATTCAACGCACAATATCAGCATAGAGAACATCTAACCCACGAAAGCTTTTGCATATGAAGAACTTTAGAGATGTTGAATGTGTACAAATCCTTTGATGTTGATAGAATATTGACTTATTGGTGAAAAACAGAAAGGAAAAACTTTTTTCGTTTTTAGTACATCGTTGTTGTGTAAACGTACTCTAAAACTAAACAAGACAGAGAAACAGAACATAACTGTGACAAAAGGTTCATTTGCTTTTGTTTATGCAGAATGAAATTAATTGAATATGTGTAACACATATGGGCTAATGCAGTTAACATTTACCTAATTTTCTTACGATTTAAATCTGTTATTTGTAATTAAAAAAAAAATCTGATGGCACACAAACACACACACACAAGTAAAACAAGAAGTTAAAGCTGCAGTCCGTAGCTTTTTTGGGTTAAAAATCATCCAAAATATTTTTTTGAGCAAGTACATGACCAACCAATGTCTGCTTGCCTTAGCTCGATTCAAAATGGTAAGCTTGCAATAATGTTTTTAATTCCAGTGGTACTGGTGGATTTCCGCTGGAAATTCGAGCTTGTCTTTGCGTCATTACGTCACATCTGGGCACATAAAGAAGGAGTCTCGGCTTGTAGGCTATATTGCGTGTGAGGATGTTGGAGGTGGAGATTTATAGCCTTTTCTCACTGCACTTGATATAATTAAACTTATCAATTTGATGGTGGATCCAGAAAGGTTCAGACGACAATCATCAGTGACAACTGGAGATTCACCCGTTGTAAAACGCGAAAGACTTCAGACTTCGGAGAAATAAAGAGACTGCAACCGGGCACATACGAAAACAAGGACAAATATCGGAAGGGCATTAAATGTAGTCACGCAACGCTGATGTTGTTAACATTAACAATTTGAGAACAAAGTATAATTTGCACGGTTTGACGTGAAATAAGCGATCGTTAGATTTAATCGGCGCGATTTACTGCAATGCTTTTTTCCCCTTAGTTGGTCAGAACAAAAGTGGATGTTACTTGTTCAGACGACATTTTCCGGTGAAAATTCTTATGTTGGTCATACTTCCAAAAAGTAAAATCTGTGATTGGCGAATGACAGTATCCACACCGGCGCGGCGCTCATTCTCCTCGAAAAACATTGGATTCATCCGCGCTGTGCCGTGCCGAGACGCACGTAAAGTTGATAATTCCGCGAATAACTGCAATTGCAGATTTCGAACAGAGATGGCGACAAAGAGGAAAAACTACGGACTGCAGCTTTAATGTTAAATCATTGGTGTTTCACTTGTATTTCATGCTAATTTGCAATTAAAAATATTTTTCTTGTTTAGTTTAATGATAAATAAGAGTCCTCCTTTAAAGTTGTCAGTATTCTGATTTAATAAGTTTCAGTGTCTTTCCAAAAATTCAAGAATGTATGTGTACATCTTATGTATGGAAATCTACAAATGAGATCACTCTGAATATTTTTGTGAAGGTTTTACATAATGAACTTGTGCTCAAGTCTGGTGTAGCTTCCACCGACAAGGTGGTTTTAGAGGGCAAAAAACTATGAATAAAATACTGCATTTGAAAGACAGCCAGTGGAAAGAAAAAATGATAGGTTAACGGCATGTTTCCAGATCAAGTCTCTAGTCTCTTGGATTATTTTGCTTCTTGAAATTGTGTGCTTGTAATACTACCTGTTCTATTGCCTGGTGGAGAGTATAAACCCAGCAGCCAAAGGACAGGACACGCAAAGTCTGATTTACTGACCCATGAAGTGCATGTGAAATTGCTCTGCAGGTGCAGAAAGTCATGGAGGATTTGGTCAAAATCCTTGAGGATCGCAACAGCCAATCCCCCCCAAAACCACTTTGCTCTGCATTGTGGAGACCACCGGTTTGAGTTCCAGCAGCACCGGGTTCTCAACAAAGCTTTACACATGTATTAGGTGTAGTTTCCAGTTAAACTGCTGCCAATCACAGCCAATCAGATTTAGTGTTTATTGTACAGTTATGTAGAACTAAGTTTTGGACCAATAAGATTTCACAATGGGCAGGGAAACCGCAAGCTACAGTCGTGTCTAGTTAGGACAAAAACGTATTTACAAGGAAGAGATAAAATTGATGTCTTTTTGCTTCAACATGCCTGGAAAAGATACGTGAGAGAAGGTGCCATGGGTAACTATTCCTTATATATATATATATACATATATATATATATATATATATATATATATATATATATATATATATATATATATATATATATATATATATATATATAATGTATATTATATAGTATATAATGTATATATCATGTACATATAATATAATGGGATCTATTACAGTTACCATAGCAGTAGGCGTCCGTCACAGGTGAATTTTAATGAGAATCTGAGGCGTGTACTGATATCCCCTTTGATACTGATAGATGAGAAAAGTGAATGATAGACTTGGGGTTGAAGGAAATCATACTTGCTAGTCTTCAACCTGTCAGATGTTGTGACATTGGTGTTATCAAGTTATTGTCATTGTCATCCTGCAGATTAGATGGAATGAAATTGTTTCTTCAGTGACTTCAGACACTTAAAGGAGAGTTTAAGATTACAATAAACCCGATCATCCCAATAGATCGCACAGCAGACCAGAATAATGAATATGTTTTGTTCCGTGTCATTTTAGTATTATTTATATACTATTATAGTATTTATTCATATTTTGAATAAGCTTTCATTTTGTATTTTTAGTAAAAAAAAAAAAAAATGTTTTTGTTTGTTTTTAGTAAGTTTTTATTTCTATTTAGCTTTTTTATGTCCGTTTTAGGTTTCATTTTAATACTTCAACCTAAAATACTTTCAGCTAGTTCAGCTTTAAAGGCGACATTTCTAATCTTTGTTTATGTTTTACCTTTTTAATCTAATATTTATTTAATTTTATTTGAGTTTTCTTTTTTTTTCTTTTTTTGTAGATATAGATTTGGTTAACAATAACCTCTGGCTTTATGCAGTAATCTACAAAATGTGCCTTAAAATGTAAATTAACTATATATTTCAGCCTAAAATAATTTGAGTTACGCTTTACAATAAATTAAAATTCGTTAACATTAATTGTAGTGACTGTAAAGAACATTACAACATTTATAATCTAAGTTCATTTTAATTCATTAATGTAAATTAATTTATACAACTTGAAATGTTTTAGTATATGCACAAATTAGCATTAATGTAGAGGATTAAACGCCAGTTTATAGTTTGCTCATTATACGTAATGTATTACGTAATGTTAATCTATTGAATGTTATTGAAATTGAGATTTTTTTTTACCGTAACTTAATGCGACTTTCTCCAACAGAAGTCATTTGTAAGGGTTAGATTTAAAACAAACAACTCCTAGAAAGAATTTCACTTACTCAATTTCAACATTTTGTGACATTAAATGAACTGGATTTAGTCAAGTCAAGCATTTTCTTTAATATGACTGAAACAAACCGGTGGAGACGGGAGGAAGCACTCAGGGGCACTCAGCACTCATTGGGTGTACAGTATTGTGGAGGTTTTTGAATCTTGTCCCAGAAGAGCAGTGGGGCAAAAGGTCCATAGGAGGAGTAGTAGTCGACCTTCATTCTTTAACGGGACACCAGGCAACGTTTTCGTGTTTATTAATCATCTTCGTAAGTCGGTATATGGTTAAATGACTCATTACAGGGCGAATGAAGACTCTCTCGCCCACCCCTACTGCCTGTAGGAAGAATATCAAGATTCTTGCAAGAATATGCAAGTTCGGTGTATCCTACCCGCGTTCTTCAGTCTCACAAAGTCTCAGACATCACGACTCTCGCGAGAAGCAGGATCAGTTTACGGCAAGCATCCCCAGCACAGAGGCAGGCTAACGAAACCCGGCTAGCGATTGTTGCAAACAAATTTACTTACCTCAGTAGACATAACTGGTTTTGAAATAGCCAGTTCCTCTGCTCAGCTGGGTTGCTCGTGGCGAGGGGGGAGGGACAACAGTTCGTTTTTACGACAGTGTGTTTGAAAGCATTTACTACCAGACACTAGGGGGAGCTTCGTAGAGAAAAAACACTCAGGCTTGCCTGGTGTCCCTTTAAACATGTTGGTGTGAACTTCAGACATGAGGAAGAACAGATCCAGGACAGCTCTAGGGGTTTTCACTTTTAGTCTGAACACTTTCCACTGCAAACACTGCATTGCAGATCATGAAGCTCTCAGCAACACTTCTGTAGAAGCTAATGAAGATCAAGGCAGTTGTGATGGATGGCCTTTGCTGGAGTGGGTTTCTCCAGTAAATAAGTAAATGACAGTTGAGCAAATTGCGGGAAAGGGGGGATAACAACAGTAAGGATTTAGCAAGTTAGTGAGCTTCAACTGAAGTGACCCTCAAAACAACTCATCAGAGATGCATGCAGTGTCTCTTCAAATGCCTGTGCTTATGTTTGCTAGACTCTTGGGCTTTCATGCTTAACATTTTCTTTCGTTCAACATCTTCCTCTAACACTCACAGCCTGGATCATAACCGCCAAGCCCAAATCCCTGCATCCCTGAGCTCTGCTGTCTTGCTTGCATCCCTATGAGTGGGGAGCTCATACCTGTTCGTCTGCTATATATTTTATTTGTATCTGGTGTCATGTTTTCCATCATGCCTGAAAAATCTCAAAGAATTTTCTTTGACAGATACAGAAGCTACTTTCTAATTTAAAAACTACCTTTTGTGTATCAGTGTTGGGGATTAGTGTTACTGCTAACAAAGGTGTTTTCAAAGGCATTATATTAATTTTGTTTCCCATCAAGTAGCTGTGTAGCATGACCAACATCAGCTAATATGCCATGCGAGCTGATGCAATAATCAAACACACTCACTTTTGTCATGGAGAATTGCGGAATATGATTCATTCCATTTAATTGTTTTGCCCTGAGCGGTCGTCAAGTTAAAAGCTGCCGTTCATTTTAGTTTTTTACCCTATAGTGTATAATTATATAAATTATGGTACATATTGTAGGTTCAAGTTATATTTATTGTGACACATTTGATGTTGTCTCTGTGATTGAGATTTTTTTCCTGCATTCAAATTTATTTATACTTTTGCTATTTAAAACACAGCTCTGATTCTAAATGATTTAATTGGATAGTTAAATTATACTGTATATAAAAATTGTCATTACTTACCCTCATGTTATTTCAAAGCTCGTTCTCATCCTAGGGCATCATATACTGACGCTTTTGACATTTCGTCTACATCGAACGCACATGGCACCCTTTAGCGTCAATATGAGACGCAGATAGATATGGGCCAGAAGGCGCCTCCTAGCGGTCTAACCCTAACCCTACCCCAGACCTAAACCTACCCATAACCGAACAAAGCTCTGTGCGTGTCATATTGACGCTAAAGGGTGCCATGTGCGTTCGATGTAGACGAAATGTCAAAAGCGTCAGTATATGACGCTATAGGATGAGAATGCGTTGGAATTTATATATATATATATATATATATATATACATACTGACAATGAAAGTCAGTGGGATCCAGTTTAGTTATGGACTCCATTACCTTTTATTATATGGACAAAAGCAGTTGAAATATTTTTAACATCTTCATTTGGGTTCCTTTGAAAAAACATGAGGGTGAGTAAATGATTTTTACATTTTAAAATGTTTTGGCGATGTTACTGTAACTTGTTGTGTAGCTAACTACTCAAAAGTAGTGTAAATACAAGTGTGTGTGATGAACGGCTTTGATTAAGATAACAAATTACGCCACAGGTTAAGCATGATTGATGAGCTTAAATCAGGGTCATCGCCTGTTGCCACGGCAGCAAGACTCTGTGACTGACAGTTGGGATAGAAACGTACTCGAAGGGGTGGTGTCAGGGCTGAAATGTCTTTTGCACATAAAAACGGAGAGGAAGAGATGGAGACAGGTAGAGAAAGGGCAGATGATGATATTGTGACAGAGGATGGTCTATTTTATAACCCAAGAAGCTCTGAGAGAGAGTGAGTGTGAGAGAGACTAGAACAGAATATGAAAGACGGGCTATTAATTTTCTATTGAGGGCATGGTATGTCATGGTTGTAATGTCTGGACGTTGTCATGGGCTCTTGCTGTAATGATTACATGCCTGCAGAATACCTATTGAGCTGCTTCACTGGCTGCTGCCTATGGACACAAGCAGCTTCCTTCTAATGCCCTATAGCAACTCAATGGCTACTGCAAAAATGGCACTACATGAGTTGACTCACAACTGATACTGTAGTAGAATTTGATGTTAGCAGCATTCTGCTTGGCTAACCACAAAATATACACAATTATAGAGTGACAGAGTTTATTGATAATTTTACTATAAACATCAGTAAACAATTTTTTATCAGTACTTTTCAGTGTTGCACAAAATATAGTTTATTTATAATCAACATTTCATTATAATTCTTTAGCATTTATCTAGCAACTTTTGTCCTTCATTCAGCAAGGTTGCATTGAATTGATCAAAAGTGACAGTAAAGACTTTAAAATTTTTACAAAAATAAATAAATAAATAAATAAATACATATTTCAAATAAATGCTGTTCTTTTTAACTTTCTGTTCATCAGATAATCTCAACCTCTTAACCTCAGTTAAATCTCAACCTCTTAACCTCAGTTAATTCCTAATAAGAACTTCTGTAGACATCTGACAGAAAAAAAGTATATCTGGTTTCAATCATCGCCCTTTGGGCAATCAGAGCAAAGGTCTGGTCTTCTGTTAGAACGGTTGCAGACAGACAGATGACGATCAGGATACAATTCAAATGCAGGGTTTATTAATAATTCAACAGGCAAAATAACAGAAGGTACTGTAGTAGCAACACATTCACAAATGCTAACTCAAACAAGACCAGACACCAAACACAGGAAAGGGATGAACTTAAGTAGTAACACAAACAAGATACAGAGCTGAAAACAATAAACTAATCATTAGTATTAACCATAGAGACAAAGTAGTGGTGGGAAATTCAAACAAAGGAACACATGACTGATGAAAACAAACTAAAAGTCCATGAAAACGAAACTAAGAACAAACTAACTGAATATTTTGTAACAGTAATTCTGTTTTTGGAGTTGTTTAATCATCCTTTATGAGATTGTTAGATTCAATGACGTTTTATCTTCAGTTGATTTGATTTGAGCTGTGGCTGGTAGTCAGTTGTAGTTCTTGTGTTTCTCTGTTTTATGTTCTTGTTGTTTCTCTTTCTGTGATTCTGCTTGTTAACAGCATGTGTTTATCAGTGTCTGAATTCACTCATTTGTTTTCATTCACTCTGTCAAGTGGACCATATTAGTAAACTAATGTAGGGAATAGTGAATGATGGTGTAGGGTGTGATTTGGGACACAGCCTCTGTATAACACTTTGATCAACAGAAGACGAAGATGATTATAAAAGAACATAAGATATTTTATAAACTCAGAATAACAAGCCAACATACGAAACAGCGTGCTAGTGCACAGACAACAACCGACAATGAACTGAGGGACCAAAGAAACTTAGGCTGCTTTCACACTGGGCTCGTTTGCTGCACCCAAGTCCGTGTTGCTTTCACATTCACTCGAACCGTGCAACCGAACTCAGACCACCTCCTCCAGGTAGTCTCGGGTTCGGTACCCCAGTGCGCACCCGGGTCCACATGACAGCATTCACATTAGCGATTTTTCATGTGAACCGTGCCCCGTTCCGAACTAAACTGCGAGTGTGAAAGCACCCTTAAGTAGTGGCACAAATAAGGTTAAAAAGGAGACACAGCTGGACTAAGAAGACTAATCATATCAGTAACCAGGGCAACACATAAGTGGTGGGTAACTAGACAAAGGAAACACGTTACTGAATGAAAACAAAACAAACTGAACGTGACTGTGGCACTCTGAGTGTCAACTTTGTGCATTTTCAATTCACAGTATATTGCTGTAGGCTACTTTATCGAAAACAACATTTTTTTTTAAACAGCAATTTTTAACAGTGAGTCAACAGGGAAAACTAAAACACAAACAGACTGAACATACACCGAAAACTGAACAGTAGTGATTTTTTTTTTTTTTTTTTAATTAGCAGCATTTATTTTACTTTCTCTGGCATGATTTTTTTTTATTTTTGCACTCGCTCTTCATACTGGGATTGTTTTCTGTGAAGGATACATGCAATGCTGACCTAGAATTTGACAAAAACAAGGTATTTTAGGAGGTATAATTATGCTGTCAACCTTTTGAACTAGTCTCCATGTCTGGAGTGTGCCTATTAAGCCTGAAATACTGCCTTCGTATGCAGCTCAGAAGGAACAGAGCAAGGGTCTCTGACTCATAATGACTCTACTGAGTGACGTCTTATGCTGCATTTTAAAGTACAGTATTATAATATTTTAATGAACTCTTTTCAAATAGGCTGTTGCTGCAGTGTCAGCTGAGCATGTGCTGTAGTTGAACTAGGAAAGATGGACAGAAAAAAGCATTTGAGTTGCTTAAAATAGATAAATAAGCAAAGAATGGAAGAGGCCATTAAATGAGTGGCAGAGAGTTGAAGTAAATTATATGGATGAATCCACACGGACACTGTCTGAAATTACACTAACACTGAATGCACAGAAATAGACAAAAATAATGAATGTTAGAAAGATTATTTCTCTGTCGACATATCACTATCTTCTTCTGTCCTTCTTCTACCATTAGGCTTTATTGTCTAGATTACTAGTTCATACATTCCCTCCTCAGACCCTTAATTAGCACTATAAGCACATATAACTGCAATAACATTCATGGTGTGATAAAAATTTAATTTGTGTAATGTTGCATGTCCAGTAAAGTTCTTTGTTTAATTGGATGTAAAGATGTCCTGTCTTTGACTGTGTCTGCATGTGACATTGTGAATTTGTGTGTCTGTTGTGTAGCCGTTTCGTCAGTGCTATATATTATGAATTATTCACCCCATCATCGTTATTAATGCTCCGTGAAGCAAAGTGCTCACCCTGCAACTCTACAGATTTTTATAAACACAACTGCCGGTAAACACCCTGCCCATACCCCCTCCTTTCCATCCTGTGACAATCCACTGCAGAACGGAAATCGATTTAGGGGAACAAAAGCAGGACCACATAACGAAAAAGGCAGTCAGAGCGCTTTAGTCCTCTTTGGCTTTGATAAAAGTGCTTAAATGGTTCTTAACGCTCCTGATTTGAATTTTCCCATCATTGCTCCGTCCTTTGACGAGCTGCTGGGGCGGAATGGGAATTTGTCTGAGGAGATAAGTGTTGTATCACCTGTTTATGTCATATTAGTTGAAATGATGGTCTGGTACAATACTGTGGTAGTAGTACTTAGTCTTTTTTATTCTATTATGTAGGAGAAAGAGATGGCATTTTTAGATATTTTCTCTCTGTAATTTTCGCTGAAGGCTGAAAGTCATACTTTCTTCTCACTGATGTTTTAAGATTTGAAACAACTGACAGCTTTAGACATGATGGCTGTTGTGGAGGTGTTATGGCCACAGCATTTTCAAGGGATATTTCACACAAAAATGAAAATCCTGTCATCATTTACTCACCCTCATGTTGTTCCAAACCTCGTGACTTTCTTTCTTCTGTTGAACAGAAACTTTCCATTTACTGAAAAGTAATGTTGGGGAGTTTAATAGAGGCCTATACTTGTAATCTTTGGGTTCCTCAGTTGAGTTTGTGTGTGAACGGTGATGCCTTAAAAATGTCAGCGTGTCATTGATTTTGTGATGGTGTGATTGACCGTGTGTAATCATGAGGCCGAGCAGGTTTGGGTGGCTGACTGTCAAAAATATCCTGGCATTATGCCATTAGCCGCAAGGCACTGGCACTCGCTGTCCAGAATAAGGATATAATGCGTCTGGACTCACTTCTCTTCCACTCAAAGATCGACTCAACAGCCAAGGACTTTTCTGCTCTCCTCTGCTCACTGTAAAAAAAATAAAAATAAAAATTAAAAAAAAACTTAAAAATAAAGACCAAAAGTTTGGCTAACTTTTTTTTGTTGTTGAGTTGAATTCGTTTGCTGAATTATTTTAAGAAAGTGCCTTGAAAGACTTAAAATATCAAGTTGCCATGACTTAAAACCTTCCATCATTGTAACAATGTCTGTGTTTGCACAGAAGTGGTTTGCAGTGTTTGTTTTTTAAATTGTTTTCATTAAATGCCTTAACAGTAAATCAAAGACCTAAGTGAAAATGCATTAATCCTAATGTTCTTGTTAAATGATATGAAGTATATTATAATAGACATGCTGCATTTGAAATGATTGTGTTTTGTTTGGAAAGGTAAAAACAACAATAAAACAAGCTGCATTTGAGATACTTGTGTTTTTTAGTTAAAAACTGCAATAATAACATTTTTTTTATTTAATTTATTTGATCTAAGAATCATTTTTACATTGTTCTTTATTTCTAACTCGGTCTTGTCCTAGAATTTCCAGAGCAATAACTTAAACTGAGATTTTATCTTATGGAAACATAACAGAAACTTCATGGTGCAAAAGCCACTTTAGAGATAAACACACTATGGAGTGGAATAAAAGAGTGGAGGAGGGCCTGGAGACAGCGAATGAAATGAGAAAACGATGGCATGTGTGAAGAAGATAATCCATGTGGCAAGCGACAAGGGTGCAAAAAACCCACCAGGCCGGTGACTGATAAGACATCATAGTGCACTTCCAGGTCTCCAGATGAAAAAAGGCAAAAACATAATTCTTCTGGCACACCAGTTGAAACTTCTCCAATTTTGAGGATGACTTAATGTGAACATTTGCAGAAAAGACCACCTTTCACTCTGCGGGATTAAGACCTCTGGGGCAAAGTCTTTATTTTCGCAATTTCAGTAATAAATATCCTGTCAGTCAGAGAGACGATCTGCATACTACATGACCAGTCAGTAAATAAAAAAATTGAGGGCAAGAATACAAGGTGATCAGCTCCACAGGGAGCGTTTATGACGTGCTTTGTTAACACGGTAGTTAGCAGTCGAAAAGACGGTCCAAACCACTCCAAACAGCATCTAATCATTGACCCTATAAATATTCAGATTAACCTGATTTATTCATACATCTATATTCTTAATCCAAACCGTGAACGAGCGAGAGAGAGAGAGAGAGAGAGCTGCTAGATGTAAATTAGCATAACCTTTTGTGAACATCAAGTTGTGCTTTATCTCCTACGCCTTCCCGTAAATATGATTATCATGATGTATTCCTCATATTCTTACAGTCAACCCGGCACACATTCACCTGTCAGAGATGGCACAAAAGAGCCCTGCCACAGTCAAGCTGCTCTTGCCTACAGCCATATCACACAAGCGCCTGCACTAATAGCGCCTCAGTCTGTGTCATTAAATACAATGGGCATCACTCAAACCAGGTCACGCCATTTTGTTATAGAACATTCAAACCGCTTCCTTTCTTTGAATGTTTAATGAGAATAATTTTTTTATTTATTCACAGAAGCGCACAATCCAGCTAATGAGCTTGATTTAGCTCACACAGGCGCTTATGTATAAACATTCACATCTCAAATATGCGCTTCTGAAGATGTCACAAATGTAACATGGTTATGAGCTTGCAAGTTAATTGAAAGTGAATTCATGTGTTTTAACAGTAACCTGCTGACCTCGAGGTAACAGAGGTTGTCTAATCTTGACATGAAAGCACCAAACGTCAGGACTAATGGAAGAGAAATTTTTTGTTTGGAAAGTGAAAATGGAACCTTTTTGAGTTTCATTATTCGTCTAAATTAGTTTAAAGGAGACATATCATGCTTTTAAACCGTTCCTTTTTACATATAAATCATACATTTGTAGTCTATATAAAGCGGAACTGCAATGCTTGGGTCTGAATTCCTCATTATTATAGCTCCACAGGCCCCTTTTCTACCCCTTTTCTGATGTGCGTCTGAGAGCAACTCGTTTTGGTGCGGTCTCTTTAAATACAACTGAGACACTTCATACCCCGCCCCCTCTCCAGGATGCAGAGGTGACACTCGGTTCAACTCCACCCCGTTCGGCCATTTTTGTAGTTTGATAGCAGAGATACGATTATCTAGCGGCACAGAAACTTTTTATTCACACGTTATTAACTAAATGTCAACAACGGAAGACTTGTCCAGCCAGCCTTACATGTTCGAGCCAGAGTCGGAGCCAGAGCGAGATGAAAATGAAGACGACGAACCTGCAGAACAACGTCTTCATATGGATGTATCGCAATGGTGTGTTACTGTATTTACACATGAAACTTTGGTCTTCCGACCTTTTACCACCGTGTCGATTTATTTTGATTAATATGTGCGAGGGAGAGAGAGCAAGACAGCGCTTAGTTTGGAGACAGTGAAGTCTTGTTTACACTTTCGCCTGGCTCCGAAGTGAGAGAGAGACAGCACGTGCGCGACCGGGGTCTCTCTCTGCTCGTTCTTTCAGTTAAACATGCGCCCTGTCACAAGTGCGGCAGTTCATCTACATTAGACGGTGTAATGAATCGTGTGGGTTACTACATCCAACAACCGAACATTTTAACTTACCCTCTCGTAACTTCTGCATCCTTTAGCTTGGACTACAAAATTGCAGCGAGAAATAAAAATGGCGGATTGCTCGAAGTGTTGGGCTGGAAGTCAATGTCCTTATTTGGCAGTTCCGCTGCAAATACTGTGACGTAATAGTTCAAACAAACGTCATAGAGAACAGAAAAATCGGAACAGGTTGAAAAATAAGGCCAAAACAGAATATAAAGATATCAATGAAACACCTGAAGAGAATAATTTCAACTTTTCTGTACTTCTAAACACTCCAAATATACAACAAAATGCATTTAAGGGCTAAAAAAGTGGATTTAGCATGATATGTCCCCTTTAATGACGAGTTTTAAATGCTATTAAGAAAGTATTTAACTTGTGTGCTTATCTCTTAAGCCTTCACAAATGTTTTGCTGTTTGCTGTTAGTTTCGAGAAGCATCCTTGGTCAATAATAGCAAATGACTATTGGCATGTTTACAATGATTCTGAATGTTAACAAACAAGTGGTAATGACAGTATGCCTTTATTCCGAACAACAGCTGGCTTATTGACTTTTTTAAAGGGTGATGTTTATTGTGTGCTTTGTATATCTGAGTATTCTGTGAGAATTTTTAGTAGATGTCATTTTATGATGCTAAGTTCTTGATAGCTTCTCCTAACTCCTGCTAAAACCTAATTTTTTAAGACTGCGATTACCAGACATCTTCAAATTGCGTCTTGTGTTAAGGTGGTTTTAGTTATTTGGATTAAATTGTTTCATTATTAGCTCATTGTCAAAGCTGTTTGGTTTAAATCCTAAAGGGATGGTCTGGTTCCAACGACACGTCTTTGGCTTTTATGAGGAAAGACAGCTTTTAAGTTGCTGGTGCTATATCCCTATTTAATAAGCCACAAGCCATCTTAAGCGGAAATCCTTGCTACTGTTTGTCTTGTCAGTTAAAATTAAATTGAATTTCAAACAGAGAGCAAGCAAAAGAACTGAAGCTGTCAGTCATTGCAGCAAATGAGGACTATGTGGCCTACAGCATCTTGAACATTCCTTTCCCTCAGTCCGAACTCTCTCTCTCTTTATCTTAGAAGGGTGATCTCAGCTAGCGCTAGCTCAGGCATAAAGGATGAGACTGAATATTCATGTCGATTTTGTGGGCTGTGGTCTGGCAGCTGCAGGCTATGGCGATTTATCTTGAATGTCTCTGTGTGTGTACAGACATGCTGTAAGAAGAAACCTTCTCAATCATTCATCCATCCATCAAGCTCCTACACTAGACAGAAGCAGCTCTTTTGCAGATCTTAGATCAGGTGGGCAGCGTTCTCCACACAAGTCTTTGTTTAAAATTGTAGCTAAAAGCAGAAAGAAAGGGATATAGGTGTTGGGTTTTGTAAAGGTGGTGCATGGTCTCTTTTCACCTCATTACTCTGAAATGGCTATATTTGTCTCTGCTCAGTCCGCTGTGTAAAAAAAACTTCATTGGCAAATGAATATAAATGCACCCAACCCTCCGTCCTTTCTCTTCCATGTCAGCTGAATGGGGAACATTGAGGTTGTTCTATCGCTCTTTCCTCGAGGGCTATAATGTGGAAGGGCTCTGAAGGGTGACGGAGAGATTCACTTTGCATCCTGGATAATGAATCAGATGTTATCTTGTTCTCGCAGACTCGTAGTATGTTCTCTAATAATCTAAGTGTGAGCCAAAAGGCATATCTTAAGATAAAGATGCTGCACGGTTCTAATCCTGTTCCTCAAACAAGCAAGGCAAGAAATGCAAGTCTGAAACCCCATTTCACAAATAGTTTATAGCTGAATGATGTAAAAGGGGTGGTTCATCTACCAACAATTCACAATGTCCTTCCAAACCTGTAGAGTTTCTTTCTTCTGTGGAACACAAAAGGATAATGTACTGGTCATTCTTTTCTGTGCTGTTATAATGCATGGGGACTAAAGCTTCCAAGCTTCGAAGGGGACTAAAAGGCAGCATTAAAGCAGTATAAAAGTAGTCCACATGACTTGTGCACAATTTTCCAAGTCTTCTGAAGCCATGTGACAGCTTTGTGTGAGTAAAATACTTTCAATGGCATATTTTCCCCCCTGATTTTCTTCATATCTATATCCACCCTATCTCTCCTTTTACACATTAGTTTGTGATTTATTTGTTCTTTTGAACCTGATATTTCCAGTAAATCAAAGTCAGTATAAATGATGCATTATTTGTTATTAGTCTGTCTCAGTTATTGACTGGAGGGGAATATTATTAATCAATAATTACCTAAATTTCAGCCTATTCCTCCTACAAAGCATCACATGACCTCAGAATGGTGCTTTTGCATTTTGAAAGCATGACAGCTCCCCATTCATTTTTACTACATCTTTTGCATTTCACAGAAGAAAGCAAGCCATACAGGTTTGAAAAAAACACAAGGGTGAGTGCATGACATACAGTATGGCATAATTAAAATGTTTGGTAGAATTCTAAAGGAATATTTTGGGTTATTTCAAACTAAATTCTTTGTACTGCATCTGTGGGATACTGACTGCCAATTACCACAGGGAAACACATTATGCTACATAAAATACTAATGGCAGCCTATACGGCCTATGAATATTGAAGCCTATAATTTGCAGCACTGAAAATACATGTTTCAAAATGCAAACGTCAAACCTTTTCAAAAGTAAACAAAGCACTTAAAAAAATATCAATTGAACAGACTCAAACCTTGATAATTACTGACCCTTGTGACAACTAGCCTAATATAATAATTATAGTTACAGGTTATATATTTTACAACTCTTGTCATGACCAGTTAAAAAAGTATATCCACTTAGTTTTGTTTGGTATCTGCATGAGGAATACCAGGAGGGCACATGAGGGACACGATGTAAATATTGTATGTGAAATGTAAACCACTGTTTATATGGAGCTGCATGCTTTCTGCAAACTCCACCCACAGAAATAACATCAATATCGAATTGCCATCCACCTAGCGAGTATTCCCATCTCAGGAGGATGATTCAGACAACTTTACAGTTCAATAAATGCATATTTTTGATACTAAATTATTCATGTAGGTTTAAAAAATATACAAGCTTCACATTAATGCTTAAACTCTCCAGCCAATTTGCCTGCCAAACTTTCATTATATGCATTTCATAGTATTTATACAAATGCAAAATGACTTCTTATTGTCTATATCAGTTATCGTCTATGACAATAAACATGAATGAAAAAAAAAAATGAAAAATACATCAATGAAGTCAACTTTCTTTCTCACTCTCCCTCTTTCCAGGTGTTTACACGTTATGGGAAATGTTACATGTTTAACGCTGCCGAAGAGGGGAAGACTTTAAGGACTACAATGAAAGGTGGCACAGGCAACGGCCTGGAAATCATGTTGGACATCCAGCAAGATGAATACCTGCCTGTGTGGGGAGAAACAGGTACACACACATACACACACAAACACAGTCAGCCCTGATCACACCATGTACACTTGAGCTTTCCCAGAGCTCTCCCTTGTTAAACATCTCTCCTCATTTGCAGGAGAAACTCTGATTATCTTACAGGTGTCTGATTAGGGCAAGGTTTTGTCAGCGCTTTCAGTGTGATTCCATCCCCAGGGATACGGTGAATATTTGCAAGAGACACACACCTTGAAGAACAGCTGTGATGCTGTAATGGTGCAGACAAATCCAGTGGGATTCATTATCAAATAGATGTTCTTGCAACCTGTTGAACTGATCTGATGCTGCTACACTTCTCTGAACAGTAGTACACAAAAACTTTTTTGATTAGCATTGTGACACCCAAGGAAAGCACAGCCTTGTAGTGTGTACAATATTTCAAAGAAGATGAAAGCATTCAGGATTTAGAGAGCAGCATTGAGAATTCCCAGCAAAAGATTAATTAGCATTTGAAAGGTTACAAGTTTTGCTGAGGCTGAATTCAAATTTATTCCGAGAAATATCAACATACTTTTTCCAACAATGAACAAAAGGAATAATATACATTTCATCAGCTGTTTTGGAAGAGTGCCCTTTAAAGTAATTGCACGAATTGTACCACAGCTTTATCCTGTGAAGGATATGGACAATAACCAGATATATCTGGTTTATTCTGTAGATCTGATCTATGGCTTATTTTATGGGCCCAAGTCCACCTGTTGTCAGATCAGCTATTAGGGCAGAGTCCCTTGGGGAGATTTTGTATGAGTCAATATTGAAATCTTGTTCTCTTCCTCTCATTTCAATTTGCCACGTTGATGATGTATGCGGGAACCAATGAAGTTGAAGGTTTTTTTTCCTTATATGGTTTCCATTGTGCTCACTGCACTGCACTGCTCTTATTCTCATGTGTCATTAGCTATGTTTCCCTCCAAAGTTGCGAATTAAGCACTGTTTCTTTCTAGTGAGCCGAAGAGAACTAAATCGTCACTTCCTGATAAACTGCCGCTAAATATCAATAAGAAATATGGAAGTTGCTGCAGTAGGAGAAGCCACTTATAATAATTTTCGTATATAATCAAATACTTGCACCTTAGAGCACGCAGACAAAACGCAATAAACGTGATCATGTTATCTTGCTTTCGGATGCCTGCTGTTTGGGAACGCAGTCGTGTAAGACAGTTCTGGCAGGTAATTATATCCAACCACTTTGACGACAGACCAAAACAGCATTTCAGATGCTTTGCAACAAGATTTGCTAAGCGCCATCCCAGTGCGCAAAGTCACATGACTTTTTTTGGTGCACATCGAGGACTTTATTCGGTAAATGTGTTTCCATCGTAGTTTATGCGTATGTTTCTTGAATAATAGCACATGAGTTTTTTTTATGCGCATTTTTAGAATGAATGCTTATCTTGGCATTTCCATCCAGCGTTTATCGCAATATTTTTTGCGAAATCTCAAAAAGCGCATAAAAATAGGTGGATGGAAACATAGGTATTAAAGCACCGAATTTGAATTGTATGAAGATGTTCACCGAATAATAATTTAGTCAGTTCCTCGCACAAAGCTATCTTATGGTTTCAGAAGACTCATTTGGACCACTTTTATAATTCTTTTATGTGCTTTTTGAGCTTGAGAGCTACTATCCTCTCATCCCACATCCATCTCCTGTTGTGTTCCATACTGAGTAAATGCATTTTAATTTTTGGATTAACTTGTCATTTGATATTGTTCCGGCAAAGCAGTTTTCATTTGTTATGTATTTATTTACTTTAGGACATTTGAATAAAAGTCATTGTCTATCATCAAAATGTTCTTTGTACAGAAAATAACAACCGTAGGCTTACTGACAAAAAAAGTTCTTTATTTAATGAAAAGTAAAAAAAAAAAAAAAAAAATCTAGTTTCAAAGGAGAGCCACTGCATAAGAGGATATTTGAGGAATTCTGTACAGTAGCTGGGATTCCTCCTGTTCCCGTTGGAAGGGAGGGATGGAAGGAAAGGCAGAACATCACCTGCTGTATTGTTTACTTTCTGCATTTTCATGATCAGAAAGTCATCTGTCTGTCTACATCCATTCCACCTCTAACACTCCAAAGATTTTGGATGGCCATGGGGAAAGAGATGGAGAAATTGGAAATGGTGAAGAGGAAGTGTGCGCTTGCATATGTAATATTATGAATGTGCTACGTTGCACTGAAAAATGTTGGCATGATGCACAAGAAAGATGACACGTCTGGAGCAGAGAAAGAGCCAGTGATAAACTTGCTATCATCTTTTTCAAATTTAAGACATGGAGAGAGATCCCTGAACCTCACTGAATAAATGTGCAGCCAATCCGTCATTCTGTCTGCTGGTTTTAGAACTCTGATGAATGCAGAGTGATGAAGAACTTATTCACTTTGAAAGAAGAAATGGGGAGATAAACAGTATATTATGTAGAGCAAGATTCGGTGTGCTTGAACTGGAATATTGATGTGTTTATTGTTTTCTGGATGCAGTGGTGAAGCTCAGCAGTACCATAAATCCAGTCAAAAGATTGCTACTTTGCTTTTTTTGTTTCAGTACATTTTGCATTCCCTTCACTCATTTCACTTCTCCTCCCTCCTCATGTTTGTGTCTTTTTTCAGTGCCTTCATAGTGAATAACATTTCCTATAAGAATCTTGATTTCTGAATTACTTCGTCAATCCTGGAAGATGAACATGTTGACATCATCTTTCTTACTATATGTAAAGGATAGTCCACGACTAGGTTTTAATTAAAAGATTTTAATGCACGATGTGGAGGCAAAGAACTACCTGACGTAAAGCATTTAATGCTTAGCCGTAGATTATCTCGCTAATAGAGCATGGTGCCAACTTGGACAAGTTAAATCTGTCATTGATGTTTCCAGCATAAACTTTGACCGAATGGATAAAAATTACAGTAACTGTAATTTGGTTAAATACATACTCTAACTGACACTGACGTCGCCGTCGTCAATCAGAAGTACTTCAAAATCCACGTAACCATATATATCATACCCTTGCCTGCGATCGGCACGCTGCGTGATGTGAAAGCTTCTGTCATCCCTCCTCTTCCCCAGCACCACATGTAGAGATCTGCAACAGGGGTCATTTCTTGCAGCAGCCTTTCCCTTGTTTGTTATTTTTGACTAAGCTGAACAAATGATTGCATTTGTTCAGCATCAGCAGCAGCGTATCACATTGTTATGACTGAATTTGTGTTAGTTATTTTATCTATTGGTTGTTAGATCTAGAATTTTGAAGTAAAAAAGAAACGCTGTAAGATTACATTTTCAGTGAATTGGGAGAAAGAGAGAGACCTTGCATGTGTAAATTTCCGTATATGGTTTTCTGACAGACCATGGTATAAAATGGTTTAATTACTGCACATCTTTGAATGCTCTGTTTTTCTGAGATGATGCTTTTGATTCGGAAAGCACAGTGCCTTGACATGTTCCAGCTTTATCAAAAGACCTTTTTATGTTTGTCACCATGCAGTTTCTTTCTTTTATGTGAATGCTTTCTCTTTTCTTTTTCGTTTTCTTTTTTAGCCAGGGTTCGGCTTTGTTTGTGTGTGTGTGTCAGGTTTGTGCACCGTTAAGAAGTGATTTGTAAATGCAAATTCAATCTGCAGTGCACAGGATGTGTCATTATAATTCAATGTGAGTTTAATTAATGAAGTTAAAATGAAATTTGAAGAAATTCCTATATCTGCTGTAATTGTAGGTTTTAATATAATAATAATAATAATAATAATAATAATAATAATAATGTCACCTGTAGAAATTTGGTATGACATTTATATATTTCATACAAATATAAAAAACTACAGTAAAAATCTCACCAGAGTATGATTATATAACTCCAAAAACAGTATCACCATTCACGTATTACAAACCAGTTTGCCTTTATTTATTTAATATGGTACATATACATATACACTGAAGCCATTCAACTGTCCCATTGAAAGAGCTCTTCTCATAATCCCTGTTATTGAACAAACTGCTTATGATTATGCTTTTATATAAGGCATTTGGTTTTCATATATCTAAATGTTTTTGTTTTGCAATGTGCACAAGCTCTTTTTAATTGATTTTAACGGATTTGTGTACAGAACTTTTGAAACTGAAGAAATTCTGTTGATGCTTTGAAACGTTTTATGGGTGACATTGATTAAAAACTTAATCCTAAAACAATTACAATTTTTTGTTTTACTTTCAGCAGAGGGACCAAAAGAAAATACAATGTTATAATCATACTACTATGGCCGTTCATGTCGAGTGCGACGAACTGCTTCCCGTTTTGAGCGTCTCTCTTCCAGAAATGACTTGTAGGACTCCTGAGAGTCCCTGCGGCCGTTGTTAATTGCTGCACGCCAGTTGGGTCTGTCATTTGTCATTTTTCCTTTACATCATTAACATGTTAAATAGAGAAGTATGCAAGCAAAAACCATGCCTGTTCCCAAAACACTGCTTGTATATAGACAGCTGGCCTGCTCACACTCAACCCTGCAAGACCAGTTTCTCCAGCTCAGTTTTGCTTGAGAACAGCATAATGCTGGACCACCAGCTAGACAAGCACAGCATAAAACCAGAACTATACCAGCATAAACCAGCCTGGACCAGCACTATACCAGTCCAGCACTTACTGGCATAAACCAGCCTGGACGAGCACTATACCAGTCCAGCACTTACTGGCATAAACCAGCCTGGACCAGCATAAAATCCATGCTGGTTAATGCTGGATTTTTCAGCAGGGTAATTAGTAATTAATGTTCGTTCAAAAATGAAAATTCTGTCATCATCTACTCACCCAAGTTGTTCCAAACCTGTATGAGTTTCTTTCTTCTGCTGAAGACAAAATAAGATATTTTGAAGAAAGTCAGTAAGCAAACAGTTTTTTTTATACTATGAAAGTCAGTGGGATTCGTCCACTGTTTGGTTTGATTTTTAATGAACTATCCCTTTAAGTAAAGTGTTACCTGTCTTTGCTGAATTTCTTTGAATTTAAATTCAGTACATTCCTCTTCAAATTCCAAATTTAACATCCTGTGACTCAAATCAATTCAAACTCATGAACTGAAAAGGAACCCATTCAAAATTCTGAACTTTGCTCAACCCTGTGTGTGTTTTTGTGTGAGTGTGTTTAAAGGCAAATGTCTTTGTTCTACACAGTATAGTTAGTCTTAGAACAGAGTTTAGGGGAGACCCCTAAATCTCTCTTCATACTCTCTTTCTGTCCTTCATGCCTGCACTCTCATCTCAGTTCCTGATCAAAGCCGGATATTTATGCATTCTGCTCAGCATGTGTTGTTTTTCCACTTTGTAGCTATGGAAACGCCTGCAGGTTTTGGCGGGTGATCACTAAGTCTGGAATCAACAGCCTCAATCTGTAAAGATATTACATTTCACATGGCAAATATTTGATTGATTTCTTTCCGTTTCTAAACTTTAATTAAACCAGCTTGCTTAATAATTGAGCTGAGAAGCCCAAACGGGAGTCAATAGTCATTTTTAACCAACAATTGTTTGATCATGTGCAAATATATTGATTACTGCAATAGCAGCAGCCCACATAGCAAGCAGTCTTGGCCCGAATGTGGCCTCAGTCTGGCACTGCTGGCCTCCTGTCGGCAATAGCATGTATCCTGTCAGCCAGAGCTAGGTCATGTGTGGCAATGATGGCACAGTATTGTGCAGGGCAAAACACATGAGGACCAAATGTTGGTGGAAGGAGTGTGGCCCAGATCAGTCCATTGATTATCTGGCCCAAATCAACCTTGTGGCCAGGCCATATAAATGCACTTTCCCACATTTTATTTGACCCAGCTCTGTTCCTCAAAACCCCTTTTCCCTCGGCCCACATACCATAAAGAATGACTGCCCTGTAGTTTTTTATTTATTTTGTTCACCATGAAGTACATAATTTTATTATATGTACCAAGACTAAAACCTTTTCAGGCTCAGTGCAGGGCCATTTACGGGTGATTAATTGGCTGGGACTCAGGCCAGTTATAGCCCATTTGTGGTCCTAGTCTTTAATCCAGATCTGGGCCACTACAGGGCCGTCATTCTTTGTGGTATGTGGGCCGAGGGAAATGGGGTGTTATGTGGACCAGAAAAATAGCTATGTGGGATTTAAAAGTGAACTGCGGAAAATGAATATTTATAACAGTAAAAAACTTAACTTAAAAAGCAGTAAAGAAGAATCTGTTGTTTGTGCATGTGGAGTCTAGTCTCAGCCTCAGACGTCATGCCCACAGACCATTGGCTGAATGTCTGATGCATATGGCACACTTTTCTGGAAACACTTCAGGGGTTCCGAAGTCGCGAAATGATTGGTTGAATTCTACAGGATGTCTGGGAGACGTGTGTGTCGCGTTCTTTATCGGTCCGCCTAGAAACAAATGCTGTGACGCCAAAACTGTGATTGGTTGCGTTACATGTCAGTCAGACGTCCTCTTGGGCGGTCCTTGGCCAAGAAAAGCTGCGATAGAGTCCAGACCTTCTGCCATCAGTCTGAAGGTCTTGCGCTGTTAAGCTTCTCCGATATTAACACAAGTTACCTCTTGCCTGATCGTAAGCCTTCTTTTTAATTTTAAGTCCCGCAGACATTTTCCTCTTTTGTTTTTTATCTACCATCTCTCTTTCTGTAGTTGTTCGGCTAATGTCTGTGCTGTGTGCACTGAGCGCTCTCTCCTCCCCATCATTAGTAGGCACGCCCCTTACTGCTGATTGGTTACAAGTGTGTTTTGGTAGTTGGTCCTTTCAAAGGTGTTTTTCAAAAACTACTGATCCCACCCTTAATGATTGTTTTAGTAATTTGGGATGAAACACAAATTCTCATCACAAACACAATGTGCTTTTTTTTTTTCAAAACAAGTTAAAGGGGTGGTTGATTATGATTTTGCTTTTCTAACTTTAGTTAGTGTGTAATGTTGCTGTTTGAGCATAAACAACATCTGCAAAGTTACTACGCTCAAAGTTCAAAGCAAAGGAAGATATTTTCTTTTAAAGAAATTGCTTTTTAAGGACTACAACAAACGGCTGGTAGGGACTACACAACATTCCTCCCGGGTTAGTGACACCACCAACCCTAAATTGTACATAAACCCAGAGAATGTGATTTATAGATTATCATGACAGAATATGCTAATCAAGGACTAGGAGATAACTACACATAAGCTACATAAATTCATCAATTAACCATTCAGAAACGTCCTGTTGCATTCTACATGTTGTCACTTCTTCTTGAGTCTCTCCATCATTGTCTGAAGCCGGTTTAAACATAAAAGGCTAAAAGTTTTTGAAATTTACAGTACATGTCTGTGTGAGGTAAAAGGACAGGAGCTGTTGAAGCTCCGCCCTCTGTGCCGGGAGCAGCAGCTCATTTGCATTTAAAGGAACAGACACAAAACGGTGCGTTTTTGCTCGCCCTCAAAAAGTGACAACTTTAACATGATATAAAAATATCTGTGGGGTATTTTGAGCTCAAACTTCACATACACACTCTGGGGACACCAGAGACTTATTTTACATCTTTTGAAAATGGCATTATACCACCCTTTTAAACAAAATCAAAGGATTTCAGTGTTCATTATTATACATGTTGATCCAGACCCTTAAGGTGTGATCATTCACTCTTGAACTTGTTGAGTAAGGGAAATCCAGTCAATTCAAAAGAAATCCACACAAACAGGAATTTTGTGTGAGGGCAAAAGATTTCCCCATGCTGATTTCCCAATGGATGCAAGTTAGTCACTTGTATTTGCCATGCTGACCAACAGAAAGCTGCATGATTTGTAAGTGACTTCTTTTTGAGCTGTGCCTCATGCATCGCTACACAATAGACTGTGGATCTTTTTTTGTCTGTGAAATTTCACTAACATGACCAAACCTTTCTTTCTTTCTTTTTTGCCACAAAAAAGGAGGCATTTTGAAGAATTAATTCAGCTCTTTTCATTACAATGACAATTCATTATATGATAAATCACGGCTACCAAAAAAAAAAAAAAAAAAAAAAAAAAAAAAAATATATATATATATTCTAAGTATTCCAAAGCCATAAATGCTGAAGAAATTACTTACAAGCTGTCTAGATTACACTGTATTTGTCTTGCAGTGCAGTGCCATTCAACCAGTGAGTGCCATTCAACCAGTTTATTGGTTTTGTAGTGTTTCATAGCACTCTTCTTAATGTGCTGGAAGGGTCGTTCTTTCATCGCATTAAGGACACAAGAACACAACTGAGCTAAAAAATAATAATGTCGTGGCACAGTAGATGCAGTAGCAGCACCGCCACTGAAGCAGTGCAAGCATTATAGCCAAGCTGTCCTTCTACAAATGGAACATCATGAAATTATTTTTGTTATTATTATTTCAAATGAACCAGTTCTTGATTCCCAATGCTATTGATTCTTGACTTGTAGTTTTATTTTGCAATTTTTTTCTATTTGTTGTTTTTGCCATTTTAATAAATACAGTTGTTGGTAGAGGACAGAAAATGATTAAAAGATAGACGGGAAGAAAATCAGGAAATGTTGCAAGCTGGATTCAAACAATTCACCCGCATAAGCACTACAGCTCAATGTGTGAGCATCTAAGTCACGGTTCTTTCTTTCTTTCTTTCTTTCTTTCTTTCTTTCTTTCTTTCTTTCTTTCTTTCTTTCTTTCTTTCTTTTGTTGCAGAATACCTTACAATAATCAATTTACAATCTGGTCTGTGAACTTTTGTCCACTTGTCTTCCTGAAATGTTTTGAGCTTTTAACTGTCTTCTGGAAACTAATACCCATCATATTTGACAAGCTACACTTTGGTATGTTTGATATGGAACACATAAACACACACACGCGCGCACACACACACACACACAGCTGAAAGTATTGACTGGTCCCAGTGTGTGTGAGGCTGTTTGCAGCTGCTGTCATGGTGTGTTTCCATCAGTGCTTTGGCCTCTGGATTATGAGTGGGGGGGTATTTGTGGCTGTGCTCTCCTGTTATAGATGGCTGTTAAGATGCCTGCAAGCCTGTGGGGGGTCCTGATGACTGAATGAGGCCTCTCTCCTCACCAGGCCTTTGAGAACGGATGAGGCAGGCGGGGGGGAAATGAACACATCTCTCGCAACAAATATTACAGGCTAGCGGGGCACGGTTAATCAAACAAAATGACAGATATTAAATGTGTGAGTGTCCTGTGAGTCGTGGCAATGCATTTGAAAGAAAGAAAAACAGAAGAAGCTATGGAATAGGTCTGATTTCCTGACACTTTTTCCTTTTTTATATGAGATAGTGTTGTAGTGTTGAATTGAGGTTAATGGTTCTAAAGCCGGTCCTTTTTCACATTTACACTCTTAAAAATAAAGGTTCCAAAAGGGGGGGTTGCAGCGATACAAAGAAGCTTTCAGTGAAAAATTATTTTTAATTATTTTAAAACCATTAGTTTGACCATTTTAGTTATTTTATAACCATTTTTTTTTCTCAGTGTGAAGAACATTTTAATAATCTAAAGAACATTTTTTTCAATTATTAAGAACCTTTTGTGGAATGGAAAGGTTCCATGAATGTTAAAGGTTATTTATGGAGCCACAGATGCCAATAAACAACATTTATTTTAGAAGTGAGAATATCTGAAATATGGCAGAAGTAGATCATGTCTCACAGAGGGTCTCATTCACTAACTGCTCATGCATTCATGTCTGTGTAAGCGTATTTTCATAAAATCAGGATCAATAAAAAAAAAAAAGGGTAATATTTTTGGTTTTATTTTGATAAAATAGTGTGAGAGGATGCAATGGGAGGAGAGAGGTAAATGGGATCCAGGAAGGACCGCAAGCCAGGTCACCCAGAGTACTAGTCTAGTTAATGTTGAAGCACTGCCCACAAGGTTATTACTATGATTCATCAATAAGTTTGTACTGATTTCCCCCCTAATGCTGGGTACACACCAAAAGATTTTTTTACATCTTATAAGATTTTCAAAATGTGATCGACCACAAACATGAGGACAAAAAATCCTAGATTTAAGCGTTTTGCTCCTATAGTGTGTGGTGTGCCATGATGTGACAAAGACAGCACACCATACACAAACAGATTTTCAACCAGAGAATCGACTGTGAACACAGGAAATATCGCAAAATCTCGCGAGACTTCAGAATAAGCATGGCGGATGATATGCAAGAAGAAATCATGAAATTGCGATTGTTTTTGGAATGATTTTCACAGAAAATTCACGTGAAAAAAACCCATTGATTGTACCCACCATTATATATAACCTTTTATACAGAAATATATTCATTCTTTATTGTCTTTATTTATTCTTTATTGGATTTATTGTCTCTTTAGAAAAAGTTATTTAATCCCTCTATAGAACCTCACTGAACCCTTAACACTCAGCTTCCTGCAAGTGTGTGTGTGTGACGCCCGTTTCACACATACTCCGTGTGCAGTGCGTATGCGGTGCAGGAGCAGCACCCGCTATAGTGCTTTCAGATATGCTGCGTTGCAGTGCGTAACTGATCCGCGGCTGGAGCTACCAGCTCCACATAGGCTACTCACTATTTGTATTTCAAATCCAGAAGTTATCAGCAACTTTTATTTAAAAAAGGTTTTGTCAGCATTGCAATTCTCTTTGTACACATACACTATTTAATAGACGTATTCACGTTTAAACACAATTTAAACAACGTATTATTCAATTCATTACTTCTATAATTATATTTTAAGTTGCTCAAGCAAGTGGTAAAATATGTAACCATGTACTTATATTAAAATCGCATACATTTTAAATTAAAACTTAAAATTGACAAAAACAGCATACTCATACCCTTTCTTTTGCATAATTTAAATCTTTATAGGCTATAACAAATCTTGCATGTCATAAATAACTTGTTTTTCCACCTCCACGAATGAGACGAGTGTTGTTCATGTTGCCTTGTTTAAGTAAATTGTAGTTTTCCTTGATTTACCCCGGTCTTCTAAAAGTAAAAAGATGACTGTGAAAAATAGTAATAGCATTTATGGTGAGATTACTACATTTTATTTAATTAAACGCATTAATGGTGAAATTACTAAATTTTCAGGTCAATCTGTGTTCATTTTGACCACGAAACATGCGCTGTCTCTTTAATTCAGCGTTTGCAGCACAGCAAAAATAGACTCGGTGCGGAAACGATCGCTGCACTGCTGTATACGCACCGCAACTGGAACGGATCGACGGACTGCAACCGCGTGCAGTGTGAAAGCTCTAACCTGTTAACATGGGTACGGAAAAAAATACGCACCGCATACGCACTGCAAACGGAGTATGTGTGAAACGGGCGTGAGAATGACCGACCGTGTCTTCCATCATCTCGCTTTCTGATTGGATATTGTTTTGTTTCACTTGATAATCTCCAGAACGTGCGTGCGTTTGTCCTCCGAGTTCCCCCCACACATCAGGATTTCTGATGTTGGATTTCTGATGAGTTACATGTTGAATTTTTTACGATTCGCGATCGGGGCGGCTCCGACGTTCTTCCGAGCAGGTTCGGACACTCCTAACACACCTCACACCAAGGGAAAATCTGATAAAATAATCTGTTGAACCATCAAGATAATCCGGGACATAGCTAGGATTGTCGGAAGGGGGAAATCGGCCCAAAATCAGACCGATTATCTTTTGGTGTGTACCCAGAATTAATTAAGTATAACATTTTGAACCAACTCTAACCACACAATTCAGTACACAAAAATAATAGCCTAGTGTCAGTAAAAACATTAACAATGTTACAAAAGATTTCCATTTCAAATAAATGCTGTTCTTTTGAACTTTCTATTAATCAAACAATAATGAAAACAATGTATCATGATGTCTAAAAAAACATTAAGCAGCACAACTGTTTTCAACATTGATAATAATAAGAAATGTTTCTTGTGCAGCAAATGAGCATATTATTTCTGAAGGATCATGTGACACTGAAGACTGGCACAATGATACTCAAAATTCAGATTTGCCATCACAGGAATAAATTGCATTTTAAAATGGATTAAAATAGAAAACCACATTAAGTCTCGCTTGTGTCATCAGGTTCTGCATAAAAAAATTTAAAAAAAAAAAAACACTTATCATGCATAGTCTAGGCCTAAATAAATGGTATATTTTGTTTCAAATAATTTTGAGAATGACCCACTTGTTATTACTCAAAGTTCTTGCTGCATGTACTCTCAGATGAGGCCCATCTTTAGATAGAGTAATTAATGCCTGTAGAAGTGACATTGTGTGTAAAACCCTGATATGGAGATGTTTATGTGTGTGTGTGTGTGTGTGTGTGTGTGTGTGTGTGTGTGTGTGTTATGCAAATTACTAACAGTGAGCATGCAATAGTTCATTTTAGAATAATCTGTATTACAACAAGGGTACAAAAACAAATATGTACTTGTTGTTAATATGACATTTTTTGTAAAAAAATTAAAATAAAGCTGGTCACCAGCTGGTGGTCTAGGAAAGGTGGTCTAGGAAACTTTTCAAAGCATTAAAGATGCAAATGTGTTCATTCAACACTACTTTTGCTTAACTCCATTGTACTCTGTTGAAGCACTACTAATCTTTTAATTTCTCACTCTTTCTCTATGTTAGAAGAGACAGCCTTTGAGGCAGGAGTGAGGGTGCAGATCCACAGTCAGGCGGAGCCGCCCTTCGTACATGAGCTGGGCTTTGGAGTCGCTCCAGGCTTTCAGACCTTCGTGGCTACCCAGGAGCAGAGAGTAAGTGAGCTTTGACCTTACCTCAGACCCGCCTTCATCTCTCATTGCCACCACTATGTATTTGTCCTCATCATATTTATCTCATTTATACCTGGTATTAACATCCATAGGGTTATACTTTCACAAGAGCTCGGTGCTAGTAGCGGTATTCAAACCACATTCGAAAGTAGTCAGAAACAGATGCCACCCCATCTTATTGGTAGTGTAAATGCTAATGCATCACACAACAGCAAAGGAACACTGAATCACCAAACCAAAACAAGATCACCCAGGTTAATGAATGTGACCGTTTTATCCATATCAATGTGTTCAGGCTCCTTATTGCTCCACGTTTGTATTCTGTTTCACATGCAATGTTTGTATTTCATCAACCTCCCCAGAGTGCTCAATCTTAAAAACCCCCGGTGGTGAAAATTAAACTTTTAATGTTGTTTATATGTCTATGTGGTGCTTTTGATATGCTTTAAGACAAACCATGTGCAAATTCATCAGTCAACACCATTGCTGAGTATTTTCTCCTTAAAACTTCAGTGAAAAAAAGACAGTTTCAAAAACACGGTTTGAAATCGCTGGTGTTTCTGACGTCACAAATATGTTGTAACCAATATTGTCAACGTGCGGGCGGACTTTAGCATATCATTAATATGCTGTGAAGCAGGGGAGTCTCGAGAGAAGGTTATCCTGGTTTATTTTTCTGTTGATATGAAAAATCGGGTACATTTAGCAATATATTATGAATATGATGTATATTATGATGTTATGATTAACTATATGCCTTTCTCCACTGACGATCTAAGTTGTTCAAAGCGTTTCTAAGGATACTGATTTTTAGAAGGCAGCTGTCTGACTCTGAGATGGTGAACGGTAACATGGTTTGTGTAACATTAGCAACACATTATTAGCTGTTTGATAACATAGACAAGCAAAATGCTAATCATATCAATTACCGTTGTGTGTCTGACGTTGTAGAGAGTAATACATAAAACGCATTACGATTCTGATACAACGACTTGTAGACGACCCTGTATAATTCACTCTTCCACTTCTTCTGAAGAATCACTTTATGGTTCAAACAAATATGGCAGTATTTCCACTTGCCAACGTGCAGCGTTTAATGCAGAAAAGTTGACTGAGTGTATCAGGTATTCTGAGCTGGTGTGATTGAGTTGAGGCGGAGACCGATTTGCATATTTATGGGTCCACGTTTAAATATGTAATTTTGGTGATCAAAGATGAGTTTTAAAGGATAAAATTATTGATTACACTGGGATTTTAAGAGACCATTAAATGGTGTGTGTTTGTGTGTGTGCGCGTGTGTGAGGTGAGGTGAGAGTCTGTGCATACCATATAATTTTTTGAAGCCCTTTTACGTAGAAATTGACTACTCTCTATGACATCTACTCCACTTATATCTACTCCACTTATTTTTAGTTATTCTATTGGGTTTTGTGCTCTCCACTTTGTTTTAATTTGTCTTTGTTGTGCTGATGCTGTGAAGCTGTAATATCTCTGTGACCTTGCTGGGCAGTTTGACGACCGTTTGTTTGCAATCATTTTCACTGAGTCAGAGTTTCACCACAGTGAGCGGAAAGCAAGCCGTATATATATGATTTGCATCTTTAATAATGGTTGGTTTAAAGGGCACCTATTATGCAAAATTCACTTTTACATGGTGTTTGAACAGAAATGTGTGTTGGCAGTGTGTGCACACAACCACCCTATAATGATAAAAATCCACCCAGTGCTTTTTTCAAATCTCCATAAATCATAAGCACTGTCTCAGAACGAGCTTTTCTCAGATTCGGGGCAATGTGACATCACTTTGCACAGGCCCCACCCACGACTGTTGATTGACACTGCGGTTTGAGCATAGACCCGCCCTAAGTGAGCTGGACACAGTCCACCATTGCTTCGACGCCGGTCTCCTAAGAATGTCTCCTAAGCGATTGAGGTGGTTGTTGTTGGATGTAAGAATGAATATAGCAGTCTTCATTTACTCCAGTTGTTACTCGAGGATGGATCTGTACCAACTGTTCATGATCCAGCTTACGGTCTCCGGAGCGACAGGCCTAACGTTTGCAATGTTTTGAATTGAAATATTCACAGCTTAAATATTAAACCATGCTGAATTTCAGCCCATAGAAATGCAAGTCCTACAAATACAATGCATTAAAATGAAAGCATAGTTAATGCAATGCATATTTTTTCAAGTAGTGCAATTCAACAGGCTTTTTTGTTTCAAAAACATTTGCCATTATTTTACTTCCATATACGCAAAGTCTAGACCATACGAATAACAAACTCTAAATTGACAATTAATCATTCCTTTGGGACAAATAATTTTTTTATTTCTGAACATAGCCATTCGCGGAACACTTTAAGACCCTGCAGTATATAAAGATATACACCGTAAGCACATGAAAATGTACTGGATAGTATGAATGACCCAACTGGTTGAGTAATGATGATTCTTTTTAAACAATGAAATTCACAGAACAAGATGCCACATCACATTTCAGGTTACTACAAGTTTATTTGGTGCTTCCTTGTTGCTGATTGTGCTTATGGATGATTACTGGTTTTGTTTAATTGTGCTAATTGTTATGTTTAGGTGGCTGTTAAACTGAAATACAGGCTAATAACAGTGTGCTAGTAATCTCAGTCCTCTAGTTAATTGCATTTGTCAGGTCATGGCAACCCCATTAGTGTTTAAAGCTGTTTTGGATGATACATATGCAGCTGGTGTTTCTGTCAGAGATTTTACAGTCTTCACCCTCCCTGCTGTTATCTGAGAGTGTAAAGCCTTGTTTATACTTTCAACTGGCTCCGCAACGCAAGTCTCCGCTGCCTGTGCGCGCCCCTCCCCAAACGGACGAGGCGTTTATATTCGACGCGCTTGCCATTGTACTATTCTGTGAAACGTCAGGTGGCGACTCAAGTAATTGTCCTCTTAGCAATCAGAATCATCGGTGAGAAGAAGAAAGGTCCACACTGTGACAGTGTTTATTTTAGTACATCACCACCAATACTACACTACAAAAATAATTGGGTAAAATCCAGTAAACCCTGAGATTATTACTTGTGACATTAGAACAAAATATATGGAAATATATTTTGGATATAAAAATATGTATGTAGGCTATACAAATAAATTAACAATCTCTTAAATATTTTCTAATTTAACTAAACATTCCATTAAGTTTCGTGGACATTTTATAATACATGGACCTTTATTTTTATTAAAATGGCTTATGTCTGCCATAGGCTCATTTTGTAAATGTAAGCAACTAATTTAAGACGCACAAATTGGGTGCCGGGTGCCATTACAAAAGCAAGACATGTAGTGCTGAACCAGCCAGAGGCAAGAAATCCAGGGCGAAAGAATATAGGCAGACGGCGGGAAGGCACAATCCTAAGGCCCCAGGCCACTAATTCTAGTGTATTGTTTTGAATGGAGGTGGAAAGGTTTTCCATGGCGATGTACTCTATTAATACGTTTTTCCAAGATGTAATATGTATGGTGTTCCTTGATTTCCAGGTCATGAGGATAGTTTTCTTGGCGACAGAGCCACTTAATAGAGTTATTGACCATTTCTATTGTTTAAATGAATTATGGATGTCACCTAATATATAGAGGGAAGGAGACAATGGGATGTGACATCCCATAAGGTTGGATAGTGAGTCAGTAACGTTTTCCCAAAATCTTTTAATTGTGGTGCAATACCAAATGGCGTGAACATAGATGTCTGGGGTATTTTGTGTACAATGTGAGCAGGTTTCAGAAGTAAATCCCATTTTAAATGTTTTTTGTCCAGTTAGGTGAAATCTATGAAGTACTTTATATTGTATGAGTTGCAGGTTGCCATTTTTCGTCATGAAGTAGATATTTTTGCAGATTTGTGTTCAGAAAGCGGCATTGGGAGTAATGGATAGGTCTGATTCCCATTTAGCAGTTGGTAGGCTTAATGTGTTATCTGATTTTAATATCATTCTGTATATTTTGGAGAGTAGTTTTTTGATGAGGATACATTAATTAACTCTGAAATTGAGGGCGGAAGGTCTAGGTAAATCAATTTCCGTGGTGGAAATGTGGTGCATCCAGTCCTCCTAGTGTTTTTGGTTTCTGTAGGGTAGTCAATTAAATTATTAGGGTCTAATTTTTCCAGTAGAATTTGATAGTGATTAAATGTAGCGATTTAAACCAGGTGAGGGTGGCTTTTGAAGGTATCATTGTAAATAAATAGTTTAATTTAGTAAGTATAGTCATTTTAGTTATTGATATTCTGCCCATAATGGATAGTGGTAAGTTCATCCAGCGTTGAAGATCATCATCTATTGTTTTAAGTAATGGAGTAAAGTTGAATCCAAACAGCTCTGACAGCCTGGGGGAAATGTTAATACCTAAATATGTGATGTAATTGATGCATATAGGGATAGGTAGTGTCTGGGATGTCACATCCAAGCTGTTGGAATGTAATGAAAGGATAAAAGATTTACTCCAGTTGATTGAGTATTCAGAAATATTTGAGAATGAATCAATGAGTTTGATTGTTTCTTGTAATGATGATGAGGGGTCTTGCAAATACAGTAGTATATCATCAGAGTAAAGACTAATTTTATGGTGTATTTTTGGTGTTTGAGTTCCTTTAATGGTCAATAGTGAAGGAGAGAGTGGGCATCCTTGTCTAGTCCCCCGGAGCAGTGTGAAGCTATGTGATGTTAGTCCATTTGTGATGACAGTGGCTGAAGGTGAAGTATATAGAATTTTGATCCAGTTAATGAATGACTCCCCTAAACCAAACCTCTCTAATGTGGAAAACAGGAATTTCCAGTTGACTCTATCAAAGGCTTTTCTGCATCGAGGATAGCTATAGCCTAATGGTTTTGTCTTTTTGAATTGATGAGTAATACATTAAGTTAAAAAGTCTGCGTGTGTTAGAGGAACCTTTAATGAAACCGGTTTGATCTGGATGGATTATAGATGGTGTGACTTTTTTCTATTCTATGGGCTAGTGCTTTGGTGATGATTTTAATGTCTACATTGATTAGGGAGATCGGACGATAGCTTGACGGTAATGTTGGGTCTTTATTGCGTTTGAGAAGGAGTGAAATTGTGGCAGTGTTCATGTTATCCGGTAGTTTTGATTTTTGTTTTGATTCATTTATCATTCAGATGAAGAGTGGTGATAAAATGGACCAAAATTGTCTGTAGAACTCAGCAGGGAATTCATCAGGACCTGGTGCTTTTTTGTTCGGCTTGAGGTTTAGGGCATTAAAAAGTTCATGTTCTGTACTGAGTTGAGGCGGATTAATACTGTAGAGAAAAGAATTGATGTCTTTCTGATTTGGGTCTTTTTCTTAGGAATATAATTTACTGTAATTTTTTTTTGAAAGATTTGTTTTATTTCTTTCGGGGAGTTGGTGGACTTCCCTGCTGTGTTTATAATAACTGGTATTGTTGTTGTTTTTTTTCCTTATTTTGTTTGATTTGATTTGCCAAATACTTACCAGATTTGTTACAGTGGTGGAAGTCTTCTTGTCTTAGCCTATGTATTAGGAATTGGGTATGATTAATTCATTTAATTTAAATGTATATTTTCTTAAATGATCCTGTGTTTCTTCTGTTGGGTTATTTATGTTAATGTCTTCTAGTTGTTTGATTTTTTTGTTCCAGATCTACTTCTTGTTCCTTTTCTTTCTTTTTTGTAAATGGAGAATGAAATCATTTTTCCTCTTAGTACTGCTTTTCCTGCTTCCCACAGAAGAGATGGGGATGATTCTGGAGTGTCATTCATCTCTAGATAGCATGCCCACTCTCTTTTAAAGTAACTGTCAAATTCAGGGTCTGAATGTGTTAAATCTGGTAATGGGTTTATGTGGACTGGTTCTATTCCATTTTAATGTTACCGGGGCATGATCACTAATGACTATTGGATGGATCTTTGATTCAGAAATATTTGATATGATAGAATTACTGGTGAGAAAGAAATTAATGCAGGAATATGAGTGGTGGACTGGAGAGAAAAATGAATATTCTTTAACATTTGGATGCTGTAGACGCCAGCTATCGCCAATATCAAGATCACTCATGAACTGTTTTATGGTTTCTGTATATTGCAAAATGTGTTTATTGCCTGAACTGTTAGATCTATCTATTGTTGGGTCTAGAACTGAGTTAAAATCACCTGCTATTATGACTGGACAGTTAGAAAGGTTTGAAATATAAATAGAAAGGGAAAAAATATCTGGAAAAAAGATGGGTCATCTGTGTTTGGGCCATATAGATTGCCAATTGTAACTGGGCTATTATTAATATAATTTTTTTTGATAATGAATCGTCCTTCGGGGTCTATAACAGTGGTGTTATGAACAAATGAGATTTTTTTACTTATTAAAATGCATACTCCTCTTTGTTTTGTGTTGTAGTGAGCCGAGAATAAAAGGTTGTACTTTGATGATTTAATTTTGTTATGATCTGATTCTGATAGATGTGTTTCTTGTAGAAGGTTCATGTCGGCTTGTAATTTATTTAGAGGATTCAAAACTTAGATCTTCTTTGTCTGAGAACCAAATCCACGAACATTCCAGGTTACAAAAGTAACAGATGACATGTTTTAGTGAAAATTAAACATAAACATATACATGTATTAATGTGTTGGCCTGTTAGTACTGTACATGTGTGAGTGTATGAGTTTGAGCAGGTATGGCAGTGCATATGTGTGTGCATAAGGCAATGTTGTTGGGAGAGTAACATAAATACAAATACACAAGTGACTCAATGTATACAGCAGAAAACAACAACAACAACAAAAAACTTAAATACATACATAGGGTGGAACATGGGGAGGAGGGGCACGAGACCTAGGTGCTAAAATACGAGCACATCTAAGAGAGAGAAAAAAGAGAGAATGAAAGAAAGAGAGAGAGTTTAGTTACATTTGTGATTATGGCAGTTATTGACTCTGGGATGGAAGAGAAGTGTTCAGAAAAGCCATGGGGTAATGTCATTATCGCAATATAACTGTCCAGCTATATAGTTTATCCACTGTAATGATTTCCTTCGTTTATTTTCTGTTTTCGGATTGGGAAAAGTTGTTTTCGTCGTTCAAGAATGACCTTTGGGTATTGTTTGTTGATTCCATAGTCTGTGCCTTTAAGTTGCCTGCCTTGCTTCTGAACCAGTTCTTTGTGTTTGTAGTGTTCAAATTTCACGATGATCAGTCGTGGTCGATTGTTATTGTTTTGAGATCTGATACGGTGCACACGGTGAAAAGTGATGGCCTGTAAATCCAAAAAACTGTTTGCAAATCCAAAATATTTTCTTTCATGGTTTTGTTTTCTGCGACAACGGAAGTGAGTTGAGTGGTAGGTGTGTGAACTGAGTCCTTTAAAAAGTTATTTTCTTTAGTGAGAGTGTCTATTTGTTCTTGACTGAATTCTAAGCTGTGCCATAGTGTGTATGGCACAGTTCCTTGTGTATGATATATCCTTGTCGATATGCGAGTCGATATATTCTTCGAGATGATCCAGGTTGTATGATGTTATAGTCCAGTTTTGAATCGGAAGAAAAAGCGAGGGCGAGAAAAAAAATATTTAAATGATTGATTTTGAAGTTGTTTTGAATTTTGAAGTCTAGCAGAGGGGAGCCGCCATCTTACGCACCGGGTCTCGTGAGGTCTTGCGTTACTCAGCCATCGTCAACTGCAAGCGGTTCTATGGGCTGCCATAGACTTCCATATGTATATATATAAACTTTTCCATGATATTCTAATTTTTAATATAAAAATTTTAATATCATGGAAAAGTTTATTTATTTCCATAATTCCATTCAAAACATTAAACTTCCATAGATTATAGATTCAGGGCCCACAACTTAAACGATTTCAAGTATTTAGTTGTTTATTTGTACATAATTTGGGCTTCCAGCTCATAAAACCCACGAAAACAGGATTTCAAAAAATTAGAATATTACATGAAATCACACAGTAATTACACAGTGATACCATGGTCATTGAACCAGTGCTTTTGGCAGTGTTGGCAGGTGCAAATCCTTTACTAAAAATTTTAGTAAATGGACTTAAACTTAGAAAAACCTGTAGAGTAGTGGTCTGGGTTCAAACATTCCGACACGCAAAGTGAAGCATTCACGTCACTGGAAAGAAAGTGAGGCTTCGTTTTTCATTGATCACGTGTTTCTCTGAACGCAATACGCGCTTCGGCATGGAGCTTCTTGAGAAATTGCGCTGCGTACTCGATACGCGCTTTGAAGCTTCAGTGTCAAATGTAACATCACTAGTACATCATTTATGATTCGCTGCTGCCTGCCTTTTGGATTATGTGCATTGTCTCTGGTTTGTGACTGTTCTCCGCCTGCCCTGATTTACTGCCTGTTTATCAACCATGATTGTGTTTCCTCTAAGTTACTGTGTTTGCTGGTGCTTGACCCACTTCGAGTGATGCTTTGTTACAGAAGACCTCGCCTACACACGATCCAGCGGCTGTGTCCCATTTGACTGCAGCGTTTTCTGCCCAGGCTAGTCAGCTCGCAGCACATCAACACCAGCTGAATCGCCTTGCATCCCTCATGGAGGAGTTAGTGAAAGCCATCCAAAGTCTCCACGCTTTTCCAACAGAGATTGCCACGACACAAACCAACGCCGCCATTACACACGCTTCAGAGGCGCCATCTCCCGTGAGTCCTCGTCTGGCATTCCCTGAAAAGTTTGACGGAAACCCAACAACCCACGCTGTATTCTACCGAGGCTGGTAAGATCGCATTTGTTTGCTCATTACTCACTGGCACAGTGTTAGAATGGATTGCGGCGGTGTGAAGAGAGGATGGCACAGCTTTCCCGTCATCTGATCAATTTATAGAACTCACCATTCAAATTGATTATCTCATCAGATTACGAAGGTCAAACACACGTAGCACCCCCTGAGTTCCTGTCTCGGCTGTTACAGACGAAACTAAACCCATGCAAGTTAATTCATACCATCTATCAGCTGAAAAAAGAGATCGTCGTCTAGCTCAATGTCTATGTTTGTAGTGTGGTCAAGCTGGTCACCTACGAATCTCCTGTCTCTCACAGCCACACCCGGAATCCCAGAAGTCGGTGAGTTTTTCCAGTGATTCTTTAAATGGGACATCATGACTGAGATTGAGCAGGCCAATGCCCAGTCTGAAGTTCCAGCTGAATGCCCACCTAATAAAGTCTTCATTCCCGAAATCCTCCGAAATTGAGTCTTAGAACAAATCCATTCTCTGCCCAGTTCTGGTCACCCTTGTATTACTGCCACCATCCATTTCCTGCAGAACCGCTTTTGGTGGTCATCCCTGTCCAAAGACACCACCACGTTTGTCCACCAATGTGTCACAACCGCTACCAGCTGGCCTGCTCCATCCTCTCCCCATTCCACAACACCCCTGGTCACACATTGCAATTGACTTCATTACGGATCTACCCATCTCCAATGGTCACACGGCAATCCTCACCATCATAGACAGATTCTCTAAAGCCTGCTGTCTTATACCACTACCCAAGCTCCCCAACGCTCTGCAAACAGCAGAACACCTATGCAACTGGGTTTTCCGATTCTACGATTTACCAGAGGACATAGTTTCCGATAGAGGCCCCCAGTTTACATCACAAGTCTGGTCCGCATTCTTCAAAACACTTGATGTCAATGTAAGCCTAACGTCTGAGTATCACCCTCAATCCAATGGCCAAGCTGAAAGATTAAACCAAGAACTCATCCGTTTCCATCGGTCCTATTGTAATCAACATCAGAACGATTGGAGTCATTACCTCACCTGATATGGGCCGAGTACGCCCAGAATTCCATTCAAAAACCCTCTACTGGTTTGACTCCCTTTCAATGCATCTTAGGATTTCAACCGCCCCTATCCCCTTGGTCTGGAGAACCCACGAATGTTCCGGCAGTTAATGACTGGCTACACCGGAATGAGGAAACCTGGAATCAAGCTCACATTCACCTCCAACATGCCATACGTCGACAAAGAGAACAGGCTGATCGACATCGCCGTTCAGGTCCTGAGTATAGTCCTGGCCAGTGGGTGTGGTTATCCACAAGAAATTTACATCTTCAACTTCCCTGCATGAAACTCAGTCCCAGGTATGTGGGCCCATTTCAAATTATCCAACAAATCACACCTGTTTCTTTCCGTCTTGCCCTGCCTAATCATTACCGTATTACTCCAACTTTCCATGTGTCTCTGCTCAAGCCCGCTGTTGGTCCAAATGAGGAGGGGGAGGAGGTGTCCAGAGATCAAAGTCCCCTACCCATTATGGTGGATGGCGAGGAGGCATACCAGGTTCAAGAACTGCTGAACTCCAAACGCCGGGCAAGAATTCTGCAGTATTTGGTCGATTGGAAGGGGTACGCTCTGGAGGAGCGTTCTTGGGTCAATGCAGATGACATTCTCGACCCCAATCTTTTGGAAGAATTCCACCGAAACCATCCAGATAAGCCCGCTCCTCGACCACGTGGGAGACCTTGGTGTCACCTGCCTCCTCGCGCCAGGAGCCGCTCGCAGAGAGGGGGCTCTGTCACAGAGACTACCTCCGTGGTTCCCTCTTCCGGCCATCAGAGGGTTCCCTCACCCGAATATTGACTCATTCACATACACACTACATTTCCCATCAGCCCTGTACCTGGCACTGATCACATTGCCCAACTGTAGCCTGTCTGCTGGTCTATTTAAACTGTCTCTTTCCCATCCCTCTTTGCGAGGTCTTGTTTTACTACGTTTGACATTTCTGAGCATTCATTCCTGTTTTTGCCTGTCTTTTGTGACCATGTTTGTACATCGTTTATGATTCGCTGCTGCCTGCCTTTTGGATTATCTGCATTGTCTCTGGTTTGTGACTGTTCTCCGCCTGCCCTGACTTACTGCCTGTTTATCGACCACGATTGTGTTTTCTCTAAGTTACTGTGTTTGCTGGTGCTTGACCTTTGCCTGTTTGATCACGATCTTAATAAAAGCCTGCTTATGGATCCCACTTCGAGTGACACTTCGTTACAGTTACTGGTTCATAAACAATGCACGCCGACATACTGAACAAATATATACTCTTGCACTATGAAAAAAAGTCTGTACCATGGGTGTCAGTGAGGACGTAATGATGTGAAAGGAGGCATTGATGTGTTACTGTGGATGCAGTGTTGCGTTGATGCATTCATGTGTGAAGTAGTAAACATTAGACATTAAACATTATAGTAATATTCATAATTAAACTTCTCTTATCTTTAATTGCCTCTGTGTTTCCACTTACGCTGCACTGCATTTATTTGAACAAAATATAGTGAAATATTACAGTTTAAAATAACTGTTTTCTATTTGAAAACAGAAAACATTTTATAATTTATTCCTGTTATGGTAAAGCCTTTTTTAGCATCATTAGTCCAGTCTTCAGTGTCACATCATCCTTCTGAAATCATTCTAATATGATGATTTGATGATCAAGAACCTGGGGAACCTGTGATTTTTTTATGGGTTCTTTGATGAATAGAAAGTTCAGAAGAACAACATTTATTTACAATTTTTATCAATTTATTACAGCCTTGATGATTAAAAGTATTGATTAAAAAAATAAAAATAAAAAACTGACCCCAAACGGTATGTTCCATTGCCTGTCGTCTAGATTCACTCTCTTCTGTATGAGTATTGTTGGGGAACACAACGAGATGTTTGGTAGTATCTGTGATGAGACTGGACATGGTTGTAAATAAAAAAAAATAAAAAAAGATCAGTGGAAATATTAAACTACCCTCCCTGTTGAGCCTTACAAGATCAGGATTTTTTCTCTGAAACCATTTGTTATAAACTTGGTTTTGATAACTAGGCTGGCCCACTGGGAAAAGTCCCAGTTCTCTTTATTGCCAGTCCACCCTGTGTGTCAGGGATACCCTTTAACAACACATTCATTTATTGTTGTTTTCTCAGGCCTGGTTGTCCCTCAGGATATGGCTAGATGCTACAAATCTCACTCTGCACATTCAGCTTCCTACAACACAGAAGAGTAAAACACAGATTTTAAATTGGGGAACATTGATTGAATTCAGGAAGTATTGTTTCTTGTGATAATACTGATTCTTGTGATAATAACAGTCTCTGATTGATTGATATTTTGGGCATTTCCCAGCATGCACTGAGAGCATTTTCTCTCTCTCTCTCTCTCTCTCTCTCTCTCTCTCTCTCTCTCTCTCTCTCTCTCTCTCTCTCTCTCTCTCTCTCTCTCTCTCTCTCTCTCTCTCTCTCTCATCATTCTTGTCAGGAGCATACAGATAGGCAGCATTAATTATGGAAATTATGGGATTAATATTTAAAGCAAAATAAATTCAAGAACAGAACTTTTTGCTGTAGATTTTGGAGAAAATGTTCTGGATTTGTTTTTAAATATCCTCTGACCAGGAGGGTGTATCTCCAACTAATGATCATTAACCCTGATGTCCTAGCCAGGGGCCGTAATGACTCGCTGACGCAGTGTTGCAAGAAACCCATTAAGAGAGACCCAGAGAGAAGGAGAAAGAGAACAAACAAGGTGAATGTGGCCAATTTCTGAAGTCATGCATTATGAAAGTGGGGTGAGTTGCAATGGCTTTTCATTTGATTGAAGAGTCTTAAGTTCACAGATTGAGTCTGAATGACATTTTCCTCTCAGAAATGTCATTTTCATTCCTCTCTTGTAGCTTCGTCTCATCTGGGAGCTCTGTAAATTTAGCACTGGTTAATTAACTTTACTTTAGGCTCATAGGACCCCCAAAAAAACTTAAAATCATCCAGCAGCGGGATATTTTTCCACTCCCTTCTGTCTATCTCAACCCTCGCTCCTCCATTCGAGAGCGTCTCTAGTGATGCCCCCCCCCACAACACTCTGCCAGTAAATACGCTAAATTAGGTCTTCAGACTAGTTTTGAATAAACAAACTGTCCTTCCCAGCATTTAATTATATAAATGCTGGGAAGTCATGGTCTCTAAGTCACTTAATATATATGCTGTATAGAGAATAAACATTGCTTTCAGGTTTTATCAGTTCAGTCTGTGTTAACGTATGGCCTGAATCGAGTTTAAACCAGATGTTTTTGGAATGGTTTGTAATTACAATTTAATCAGAATTATTTGTATTGTCATAGATGTAATATGGTTTGCATTTTTAACTGGACTACCATCCTTCATAATCATCTATCTTAACAAAGCCCAATACTCTTTTTGTTATTTAGATAAAAAGAGCAAGAAGAAGTATGGCTGAACAGGATGGCTGAAACTGCCTGATCTTTGAGAACATATAAATCCATTTTTTCTTGCCAATTTTCCTTAATTTTGAAGAAACTGCAGAGCGTGTACAAGAAAGAGGCTTGTTACTAACTGCAGCATTCTGTGATATAGTATAAATGTGAACTAGAGAACTGTCCTTGTTAGTTGCCGGTAAAAGTGCATTTTAGTTTATTGTTCAATGGTTTAGGGTCTTTAGTGATCTCTTCTGCTCACAGAGGATGCATTTATTTGATCAAAAGTACAGTAAAAACAATTATGAATTTTCAGCATTTCAGAAATCATTCTAATAATCTGATTTGCTATTCAAGAACCAAACAGCTGTGCTTAAAATGCTTGTTGAAACCATGATTTTCAGGATCATTTGATGACTTGGAAGCTTAAAATCAGCATTTATTTGAAATAGAAATATTTTGTAGCATTATCTTTACTACCCATGTTTGATCGATTTAACGTATTTAATGAATAAAAGTATTAATTTCTTTAATATATATGTATATATATATATATATATATATATATATATATATATATATATATATATATATATATATATATACAGAAGGTGGAAGGTAAAATCTCTACCTTTAGTGTGAGTTGAGTGTGATCAGAGCAATTATGAGCTACACACACACACACACACACACACACACACACACACACACACACACACACACACACACACACACACACACACACACACACACTCTGATGCTGGAAGGGAAGGTCAGTATAAAGGGCAGAACATTGTGTTAATCATTAATGAATAATTAATGTAAATGGAACATCAGCATTTTCTCAGTTGACTAATGGAATTAAAAAATAATAGCTTATTCAACCTTGTACTGATTTTTTGTAATATATTAAAAATAATAACTGATTGTAATGTGTAGTAATTAGAGTTGTCAATGTAACATTAAGTTAAAAACAATGAAAAAAATGAATGCTATTTTGTTTTATATCCGTATTACAGAATTGTAATCAGAATAAAACAGAAATGAAGGGGTCTTGACATGTATTTTTGTCTTAAAATTGAGTGAGACACTGAAAAACAGTGTTCATTGCTTATGTTTCAGTGATATGGAAATAATACAGCAAATTATATATTGACCTCTAAATCAGATGTGTTTATTGCTCTCATCTGCCACAATAATGTAATAAATATGAATTATCTTCATTTGAGGGCTTTTTCTTAGTAATGATTTTTAAAATATTTAAAATATGAAATTAAACATACATATTATAAATAAATAAATCTGATTTCTAGTATTTATACTCATTTTTGTTATCCTTTGATGTTGGAATCTACTGATGTAATCTAGCATCTACACGACTACAAGTAATACACAGATGCAGTGTAATTTTGAGCAAGACTTAATTAAGGCCATTTTTCATACAGTTCAAAGAGAGTCTATAGGCTGCAATATGTCTGAAGGCAAGCTGGAGAAATGCAAATGAAGTTATTATAAGGCTGTTTACTAAAGAACCTGTCACTGAGTTTATTTTAAAGATATCGTTTGTTGCGGGAGGCTTTTGTCAGTGTCAGATCTGGTTGCTGGGTTTATTTTTGATTCCCGGAGCAGAGGTAAGACGACAGGCCTTTTAAAGTCTTCCCATGCCAACACAGCTTTGATTTTATCTCCACTGACAAATTTCATTTGCCTGTCAGATATCTTTTTTTCCCATCAGCAGCAGTGTGAAATCGGCTCCTCAATCTGTGCCTGATGCTCAGTGGTTTCCAGACGCAGTTGGAAAGAGATTATGTCCCTTCTTATTCTCTCCAAGTCAGCTCATTATTCACATTTGGCTCTTTGAGTCTTAAGACTGCATTACCCATGATGTCTCCTGTTGAGACTAAATGAAGCTGACCTGCATGGAAGCTTTGGTAATGTATGCTCGGAGAAGTGTGAATGTGGGCAACCTGTTGTTTTGGGGCAGATGGGATCCTCCTCCTCCACCTGACATTTCCTGTGGCGTGTCTCTTCTTGTTGTTTACTCTCTCTTTTGTCATTCCCTCTTAAATCCTTAATCCATATTTCTCGCTCCCTTGACATTCACACCCTTCCCTCCCTGCCGCCTTCCCCATCCGTCTGCTGCCAGGTTCACTGAGATGAGAGCCAGTTCAGGGTGTTTGCTCATGAAGGATTGTGGAGTCTGAGTGTGTTGGAAGTTGTAACACAGTAAGCACTTCTTCCAGCCAGTGGACACATGCCAGCAGGATTTCTGTTTGTTGTGTTCGTATGAATTCTTTAGACAAAGACCTCTCTAAATAGAAAAGTTGTAATTATTATCTTGTGACAAATTCATATAATTGGAATTGGTTTGCACAGAACAGAGAGCAGGGACACTGTGCACTATGTTTGCCAAACTGGAACTAAATTACCCTTTTCCGATGATTGTGATGTGATTATTTAAATGTGGGCTGAGTACTTAAAAAAAAAATCAAAAAAAAAATCTGGCTGAAACAACAATGGTTTTGGATTTCATGCTGACAGGCATGGATACAGCCTCACACCAAATGCCAATGTAGAAGTATCCAGAGGATAGAAAATGTATTATTGATTTATTCAGCATGTAAAGTGTCCAATAATAGGGGGTAACTTGCAGAGCACCTCCTATTTAAACATGAAGAGACTGCCTGATTGATTTGATGTCAAATGAAAAGCAACAGACCACAGTAGTTATTGTTATATATTCCCTTAAAACTTATCTTTACTTTGTAACTTTATAGTTTATAATGATATGTCTTTTTATATTATAAATTGTTTGCTCCTTTTTCTTTTTTATGAATTGTACAGCATTTTGGATCAACTTCAGTTGTTGTTTTGTAAATAAACTTTGACTTGACTTTGACTTAATAGTTAATTTTGTTTTTACTTGCAGAGATGTACCACAAAAATAGAACAAATTCATGAAGATGCATTATGCAGCAGTTTCTGTGAACGATTGTACAGAAAGCAGAAAAGGTCAAACCAGGCATAACTGGACTGTATCAATAGTATCTGTTTTACTTTCTGAAACAAAACTCTGAATTGTCTCTAAAAACAATTATTGTATCTGCCCAGTATCTTTTTGTGTGTGTGTGTGTGTGTGTGTGTGTGTGTGTGTGCAATATGATATCAAAGGGGTAGGAAATTTACTGTGAATGGTTGGTGAGCATGATGTTGGTGTATGAAACTAGTAGGTGGTTATTGAGATAACATAAAATAGATTTACATTGACCATTGGTGTTGTAAAAAGTATTCCCCCCAAAATTACTTGTGTAAAAAAAATTGTATGCACTAAAACCTCTGTTCTGTAACTCACCTACACTGTTAATGTCAATCATATGCTAACCAATCTGTCTAATGAATAATAATCCTCTCTCCTCTTTCAGCTGACGTACCTTCCTCCTCCGTGGGGCGAGTGTGTGTCCAGAGCCCTGGACTCAGGCCTCTTTCAGGTGTACAGCGTGTCTGCCTGCCGTATCGAGTGTGAAACGCGCTACATTGTAGAGAACTGCAACTGCAGGATGGTCTATATGCCTGGTATGTCCCGACCTAGCAGTGCTTGAAACTTTATACTTTATACCTCTTTCTTTATACTCATCCATTTACTTTAAATGCATCCTCTGCATTTCAGTTTTCAGTCATAGGGCCCTATTTTAACGATCTAAGCACGTGGTCTAAAGCGCACGGCGCAAGCGCACTCAGGGCGTGTCCGAATCCACTTTTGCTAGTTTTACGACGGGAAAAAAGGTGGTCTAAAAGGGTTGTCCTTATTCTCTTAATGAGTAATGGGTATGTTTTGGGCGTAATGTGCAATAAACCAATCTCCCATTCCCTTTAAAAGCCAGCAGACCATCTACGGGACAAGCCGAATTCCACCATATCTTTATGTACACAATATTAATATTTTACATTGTAATCCTTTTATTACACTGTAAAAAATTACGCTGCGCGTCCCTGTGTGTGTAATTAGCAGACTGTACGCGTGTTGTGGACCTGCCTATAGGCACACATAACTTATGCGCTCTTTAAATGAAAAAAAAAAAAATTTGCCTCAAAATGGCAACGCGCCAACAATGCGCCTGAACACACCTTGTTTTCAGACCAGCACGCACATGGGCGCACAAATGGGGGCAAATGCATTTGATATTTAAACAATGTGGCGCAGGAGGTGAAAATGAAAACTGCGTCGGGCTGAAACTAGCAAAAAACACTTGCGTCGTGCCTGGTGTTGCATTGCGCCAGGTGTATGATAGGGCTCTTAGATTTAATTATCAGGATTTTACACAAAATATTGTCAAAGCATCAATAATAAAAATGTGACAAAAAGGTGCTTGTGATGACAAATTTAAACAATAATTAATTTATTTATATATATAAATAAAAGAATTGCCCTGTAATGTCCTGTAATAATACATTGGTCCAAGACAGTAAAATACTAGTGAATATGGTGTTCAAAGCAATATGTGTTTACATACATATGTCATAGAAATAAATGGCAGCTTTAATTATGTGCAAATAAATAGATTGCATACAAATCAGATCCAACCCTTTATTAATGTAATCAGAAGGAAGACATGATGAAGACATCACTTATAATGTCTGTGACTGATTAGTAAGGACAAATAGAGTTTGTACTGTCAATCACGAAATCTGTAGGGACTCTGTTTCCATCTTGTCTGTGTAAACCCCTGTCTAAGGTCTTCAAATCTTGATGAACAGTTAGCCAAGGAGGTCAGATTTCATATGCTCATGGATAGCATGTCAGCATGAGGTTGTGTGTTGCGATAACTTAATGCCTTGTGGCATTTGTGGTTTGCATTTGGCAGTCGAGTTTTGCTGGCTGAACTTGTTTAGGAGAGGTCAGAATATAGAAAAGAATTAACTTGTCTGTGGGTCAAAGGTGGTTTGGAACAAGCCCACAAACTGACAGCAAGGGCTTATATGCAGGAGCCATGACATATTGTGTAATTTAAAAAGTGTGGAAGAGCTCTTACCAAAATAGTCTTCAGAAACATTCAGTTTTAATTTAATTTCACTGATAAAATGGTAATTTTGGCCCATTGATAAATAGTCATCTTTAACTGTCGCTAAATGGTCTTTTTAAAGACGTAATATATTTCCAAGATTTAATAATATGATTTCATGAACATCTCATTGTGACTCTCAAGTGCCCTTTATGTCCCGTTCTTAATGCCAATTTATGCTGCCCCGTAATATGCTGATATTTAAAGTTAGTGCTGCAGTAGATTTCTTTGTCAACTGGTCTCTTTTAATGACACTATACAGTCTCCATTTTCTCAATTTTTGAGTCAAATAAAATTGCTCTTTTTTTATCATAAAGTTCCCTACATTAAATCTAACCCATAAGTGCCAACCTCAACCTCGTGCTACTTCAGTAGGTGCTCGAGACAGAACAATTATCTCATAGATGATTAGTCCTTCATTCACACAGGCGCCCTGCTCTAATAATGTAATTATAGATTCATTAACTGATTGTGATAGGCCTGTGATGTACATTCGGGATACATCTGATACATTTTGACCAGTGTAGACACGTACAATTCTCTCTTCCATGAGCACACACATGCACTCACAGTTGTTTATTTCCATGTCCTGTTGAGTTTGGCTATGTGTAGGTTGGGTCTGTTTTCCCTCCTATTTAGAACACAATATCAGTGTTTCATTATTAATTTAAGAAGGCTGAATAAAGAAGAACATTTTTTTCATTTTCTTTGTTTGTTTCTAGGCGATTCTCCGTTCTGCACTCCTGAACAGTATAAGGACTGTGCTGAACCTGCTCTGGGTGAGTGTGATCTTCACACACAAACAGTAAATTCTATCCCTTTACACTAACTGAAAACTCTCTGCAGTTTTACATTTAAAAAAATAAAATAATCATTCTGTATAATGACACAAGTCCCCATGAGTCTGTGTGCATTCAGGTTGAAGTCCCCACCGGGAAAAAAAGAGAGAGAGAGAGAGAGCGAGAGAGAGAGAGAGAGAGAGAGAGAGAGAGAGAGAAATAAATAAAAAATAAAAAGACTGCCTAACCTCACACAATAAATAAATAAGTGGTCAACTGTCTCTTCAATTCCACAAAAAGGACATTCCTTACCCACTGCTGGATTCAGGTGTGCCACATGTCTGTAGCTATAGCACCATGAATAAGTCTCCACTGTAGGTCTGCTGTACGTTTCTCAATGGGAGGTTTGTACAGAGACCTCCAGGATCCACCTCCCTGCTCGTACTCGTTTTAAAACAGTCTGATGGGCAACTTTAACACAAGTAAGGTAGATTGCTTTTTTACTTGTTTCACGAAACTGTCCCATCTCCGGGGTCTTAAAAGTTAGAAATGTGTCAGTATCTTCATAATTTTCCTTTGCTGCTGCAGATACACTGATAGTTGGGAACTGATAATTTCTCCTCCAATCTTGAGCTGGTTGAGTTTCCAGTGCCTCCCTGCAGGTTCCAGGCAATGCTCTCTGCACATCCTCTAACACCTGCTGCAGAAGACGGAGAGATCGAATACCCTTTTCACACTGTAGTGCTGCAGCCATTTTCCATCCTTTAAGGTCTCTCAGATCTCCTATCCTCTTCAGTCCAGCTCCCGCCATGCTGTCCTTAAAATAGCACAAGCAACACGAATCCATCCCAGATCCTCTTCATATAATATTCTTTGTGCTGTTTGCAGTCTAAAAGTCATAATCCTGCTTCTTATGTCTATCAGAGCTTGTCCTCCTACTTGTAAAGGCAGATATAACGCAGATCCAGGAACCCAGTGTTGCTCCGACCAAAAGAATTCTACAAACTTCTTCTGTATAACTTTTATCAGTTCATTTGGAGGATCTAGCACATTTAGTCTGTGCCATAGCTTGGAGGTGGCCAGGTTATTTGTAACCAAGACTCTACCCCTGTAGGGTAGTTCAGGTAATAGCCATTTCCATTTACCCTACCCATAGCCATTTTTCTTTACCCAGAAATACTCCAAGAATGTTAATTCCCTCTGTATTCCATTGTAACCCCCCTGGAAGCTTAGGTGGCCCACCATTTTTCCAGGGACCCACAACAAAACCCTCACTCTTTGCCCAATTTACTTTTGATGTAGAGGCTCTCTCATATTAAGCTAAACTTCTAGACAGTATCTGAATATCCTCTTGTCTAGTAATAAACACAGTTACATCATCTGCGTAAGCTGAAACAGAGGCACTTGACCCATTAAAATCTCCTGATATATGAAAACCTTTCAAATTATTTTTCAGCTTAATTAGCAAAGGCTCAATAACTAAGCTGTAGAGTTGTACAGAAATTGGACACCCCTGCCTAATTCCCCTCTTAACAGGTATTGGACAACTCAGTCCCCCATCCAACCTTAAGCATTACTGAAATGAATGTTTCCCCAACCCAAATGCTTTCAAAACATTCAGACCCACACGATCAAATGCTTTTTCTTGATCAATCGATAAGAAAACAATATTAAAATCATCACTCATAAAGGTTTATTACATCTCTTATTAGAAATAAATGATCCATTATTGTATGTCCTGGAACACAGTATGTTTGCTCATTTCTCACAATAATACTCAAAAACTTTTTAAATCTATTTGCTAAACATTTAGACAATATTTTGTAATCTTGGCACATTAAAGATACAGGGCGCCAATTTTTTTAACAACCCTAAATCACCAGTTTTAGGCAGAAGTGATAGTACTGCTCTTTGACAACTGCTGGGTAAAATACCTTTTTTAAAACATTCACCAATTACATTGCAAAAGTCCTCTTCGAAAATGTACTAAAATGATTTATAAAATTCAGCAGGCAGACCATCTACTCCCGGGGCACATCCTGTGGACAGTTGCTTTACAGCCTCTGAAAGTTCCTCATATGAAATCAATTTGTCCAATGTTTTTCTGTCCTCAGGTTTTAAATTAGGCAGTCCTTTTAATAACTGATCCATACTCTCAGGATCACAATCTTTGGGCCCAAAAAGTTCAGCATAAAAGTCCACTGCGATTTTTCTCATTTCTATAGGATTTGAAGTAAATGTACCATTGTCCTTCCGAAGGTAAAGCATATTTTTTTGTTTTACTACTTTATGTTCCAAGTTAAAGGAGAACTCCGGTCAATTTTAACATTGAGCTAATTTTTTTGTACATTTGGAGTGCTGTCAATACAGAGAACAACGACAAAAATCGGTGTTGCCTACACCGAGTTATTCTATTTTTAAAATTTGCACCCTGTTGACTTCAATGGGGCAAGTACTAAACCTGCTTTTAGGCTCTTAACATCCTTGATGTGTCATTACAAGTGCACAGAAAATGTGAGTGATTCCTTCTGAGTGAACACGAGTGGATCTGACTGCAGTAGATGTAAAAGATATGTATAAAAATGATGTTATTTAAGCCAGCGCAAATACCTGTATTTACATCCTGTTTTTCGGTTGAAGTCCAAAGTAGTCGATTGCCGAGTTCACGCGCGTGATCATAGGTAACTAAACCTATGCGCGTGAACTCGGCAATCGACTACTTTGGACTTCAACCGAAAAACAGGATGTACTCACATTTTCTGTGCACTTGTAATGACACATCAAGGATGTTAAGAGCCTAAAAGCAGGTTTAGTACTTGCCCTATTGAAGTCAACAGGGTGCAAATTTTAAAAAATAGAATAACTCGGTGTAGGCAACACCGATTTTTGTCGTTGTTCTCTGTATTGACAGCACTCCAAATGTACAAAAAAATGTTAAAATTGACCGGAGTTCTCCTTTAAAAAAGAACTTTGTTGGAGCATCCATTTCCTTAATGGAAGATATCCTTGCTCAGATTAAGGCACCTTTTGCTCTTTCCTCCAACAGTGTTTTCAACTCCAATCTCTTCTTCTTTAAATCCTTAGTCATACCCGAAACGTTCAACTCAATTACTCCATTTCATTAATATCTTTCTCCAAACTTTCAATATTTCTCTTTACAATCACAGTATTATTATAAGAAAACTGCATTTGGACTTTTCCTACCTCCCACCATTGAATTACATTTTCAAAATGTTCTTTTTCTAGTTTCCAACTCTACCAAAAACATTTAATTTTTCACAAAATAACTTATCCTGTACCAGTTTGACATTAAAATGCCAATAAGATTTTGGATGCGACACACTTTTAGTATTAAAATCAATAGTCACTATATGATGATCAGAAAACCCACAAGGAGATATACCAACATTCATGACTCTATTATTGTCTGATTTATTTATATATATACTGTCCAGTCTTGCTCCCGTCACAGTAGAATCTAAAATTTTAACCCATGTGTATTGTTTTGTTAATTGATTCTTGCTTCTCCACTCATCATTCAGTTCTAGTTCTTGAGTTATCCTGAGGAGCATATTACTAGATTGTAAGTGAAGTTCTTGCCCATAAAAAATTAGTGGTACAATTCCAATCTCCTCCCATTATTACACACATTTTTCCATCGTCATATTTTCTTATTGCACTGTTTAACTTTTTAAATAATTCCATCCTTTGTGGACCTATATTTGGAGCATATACATTAAAAAAGAAATTTTAACTCTTTCATTTCTAAAAACTCTACCTTTTTCAAATTCAGTTGTGGATAGGACCTTTAGATCCAAATGTTTAGAAAAGATCTTCGCTACCCCTGTACTCAAATTTGTTCCATGACTCAGAATACATTCACCTTCCTACCATCTATAAAATTTAATTTAATTTTGATTATCTGAATGTGTTACCTGTAAAAACATAACATTGATGTCCTTGAAATGAACATATTCTGAAATCATTGCTCTCTTATTCCTATCTCTCCCTCTATTAATGTTTAAAGATCCTATTCTCAAAATATCCATAAAAAGATATAAGGAGAGAAAAGAAAGAGACAGAAAAAACAGAAATCACTGTAAAGACACACTTGATTTGTATCTCATTTCGCAAAATCAATTTGATTTACATTTAACTGGGGGTTTCCCCTTTCTATGTTTAGTGAGAATCTTTTTTAAGCGAAACCTCTTTCGCGTGCTCAGTTTTTCTTCTCCTACCCTATTTTGCCAATATAGAACTGAAAATTCAAATTCCTTTACATCTGGAAAGAAATTCTTCACATCAGCAACCTTTCCAAAAGTATCATCCAAAAACAAATTAATCTCATCCAAAGAGTAAATCTGATCACAACCTATCTGGGAAATATCTGACAGATCTGAAGTATCAGATAAAACACCATCCTTATCATCAGCCTCATTCATTTCATCTTCACCTAATTTTTAAATTTTTTCTTTGGGCTCACATGAATTTACCTTTCTGATGCTGTTCTGATCTTCAGTGCTTCCAGATTTGGTCACTACACAGTCTTTGCTTATCTGGCCTTCCATCCTCACAACATAATTTATTTCAGACATCTGCTTCAACATCACCGTCATCCATTCGTTCATTCTCAAAAGACAACTCCACATCCTTCCTCACACTCTCAGTAGAGACCTCCTCGTCATTTCTTACTTTCTCAGTAGGAATTTCCTCATCATTCCTTACATTCTCAGCATTAATCACAACACCCTGATCTTTATGTGGATCTATTTGCACTCCAGTTTCAATTCCACTCGGGCCTGCCTCGGCTCTATTAGGACATGATAACCTTACGTGCCCGACACCACTGCATTCAAAACATACTGTAGCATCTCACCTGCGCTCACATATAACATGTACGATTTGCCTTCATACATGCATCGAAACGACACATTAAGAGTCTGCGAGTTTAAGAACAAATACGTGTCGCCTAAACGACAGCACGTTTCAAAGCCGCATTTTTTGCTGCCAAGTGGAACCATTTTGATTCCACTAGCAAGCTTGCCGAAACACGAAAGCTCGCACTCAATATCAGCATTAGGAATGAACGGCGGAACATTGGAAATGGGAACTTTACTTGTTGGTGTTACTAACGGTTGAACATGATGAATAAAAGCACCACTTACCGAAATCCCGCTTTCGATCAAATGATTCACTAGTTGTTCATCCTTGAGAAAAACCCCCAACGCTTTGTTCATTCAGGACGCACAAACAATGTTGACAAACAATGTTCCAACAGCGCGTCTTCCACAGACTCTCCAGCATTCATGACACACCTGATGCCGTGACGGAGCGACAGAGACGACGCCTGCACACTCCCGTGCCATCTCCGTCCCAGACGCGACAATACTAGACTATTACACGAACAATAAATCTGAGAATATAACAGACTGAAACCAAACTAGTTTTGCGAAAGTAAATACATCGAAATCCTTCCAAAAAGATCCCAGAGAGAGGTTAAATTGGGTCAGAACAATCCAGAAAGACATTCCATCCCCTTCAATTCAAAAAATATTGACAGTTTGGGCTCTATCATACACCCGGTGCAATGCAGCGCCAAGCACGACGCAAGTGTTTTTTGCTATTTTTTGCCCAACGCAGTTTTCATTTTCACCTCCTGCGCCACATTGTTTAAATAGCAAATGCATTTACACCCATCTGTGCACCCATGGGCGTGCTGGGTGAGACGCGTTTGTCTCACTGATCAGTGAGACGGGCTGAACGAATAAAGTGTGTTTGGAATCCTGATGTAGCCTATTACTAGGCTCATTTTAATTAATCTAACACACTAATGGGGCACGAAATACATGCGCTCAAGTTTCTGTTCAACAGGCCACACTGACCCTCCACAAAATTCAATTACATGGAACAAAACTAGCAGCCATCGTCCCTCTTTCATTCTCTGTCCCGCATCTTCCTCCTCTGTAGCTGTGTTTTGTTCTTAAGTAGCATCCTTAAAGAGGATTATAGGGCAAACGGTAGAACAAAAAGTAAAATTAAATATAATAGAACACATCTGTTTGTTTATATGTGTGATTTTGTAGTGGGTGGCTGTAGACTTTAGACGTAATCTTCACCAGCTTCACCAAATTAAAATATATTAACTCTGTGTGGAGAAACTTTGAAAGTATGCATTAATTGCATTTTTCTTCACAGATCTTGATTCTTCTTGACACAGGGACTTCTTTATTGAACTTTAAATTCCCTCATGAACTTGCTCAAATTAAGTCATTATTTTGGAAATGTATTCAGGGAAAGCAAAGACTTTTTTTTTTTTTTTGTGCACCGTCTCTACCAACAGAATGCGTTCTGGCCCTCATTAACTCCCTCTCTATGTACCATCTGACAGTATATACCAAACATAATAAGCAAGTTGGCTCCATGTTCACTAATTATCTTCCACTAATGAAGAAATTCAAATTAGAGCACAGCTAGGACTGTACATTTTCGAACTTTTCAGGTATTCAGCACACAAACTGTCTCCAAAGACTTCCTTGGGTTCACTGTAAAAAATTTGCTGTAGTTTTGCAGCTGTTTGCCAGTAACTTACTGTAGATTTAAATGTATGTTATTTACTGGCAACAGTTTGTTCAAAGTTAAATAACCATTAAACATTAACAAGTCTTTGTCTTTAAAGAATAAAATTATAAAATAACATCCTCATGCAAAGCATTCTGGGAACCAGAAATCTTCATCAACCTTTTTCTGTTTTTTTTCCTTCAGATTTTGGTTCCCAGAATGCTTTGCATGAGGATGTTATTTTAGTTTTATTCTGTAAAGATAAAGACTTGTTAATGTTTAAAGTTCATTTCATTTTGAACAAATTGTTGCCAGTAAATAACATCAATTTAAATCTACAGTAAGTTACTGGCAAGTAGCTGCCAGTAATACTGTAATTTCTACAGATTTTTCTAACAGTGTTGTTAACATGTCTAATTTCACATACTTTTACCTTTTAGAGTTCTGTGTGCACAACCATTCGAGATAAAGCCAATTTTTATATGAAGAGAGGCAGAATTCCAAACCATTGGAAAAGTATTAGTGGGATAGCTCTAACCTCAATTGACAAGTAAAGGCACAGCACAAGAGGCTGCACAGCTTGTCTAAAACTTCAGCAGCTGGCATCAAAATTCCTGACAGCTGGTTCCTATCTTTTGGCAAAGTGGAGAGGAAATTATCACCAACTCCAACTTTCTGTTCACAGCACCATGAGGAGGGAAGAATTGTGTACTTTCCAATCCAATAAATAATTCCAATAAATGTGTTTCTCCAGTCCAGAACAATATGCAGATGAAAACATTTAGACATGAATGAGAGGCTAATAGAACGGAAATACAGGATCCTCTTGTTTGAGGAAATGTTTGAGATAATTGAGATGACAATGAAATAGAACACTCAGGGACAGAAGAATATTACAAGCAGGAGGTTAATCAAGACATGTTCAGAATTGAATAAGAATATACTGCTTCCTGCACACTGTGTACTGTAGTGTATATAAAAAATGTGGTTACACTTTATTTCGATTGTCCACTTTAGACATTCTACTAACTATAAGTAACTTTGCAACTACATGTTAACTTACTCTCATTAGAGTATTGGTAGACTCTGTTAGGTTTGGGTTAGTAGAATAAGTTGACATGCACTTGGTAAAGTTATTTATAGTCAGTAGAATGTCTGTTGGATGACCAATAAAGTAAAATGTTAGCAGATATTAAGCAGACAGTTTACTAATACTCTAATGACTGCTAGTTGACATGTAGTTGCAAAGTTACTTTGCAGTCTAAAGTGTACTATTCAAATAAAGTGTCACCAAAACTGTTAAACAGTATGCTATCTTAAATAATAATAATAAAAAACAGTAGTACCCCTAATAACTAAAAATGACTATTTTGCCATTTAAATGCAATTTTTGTAGTCCAATCAAAACAAATACTGTGTAAAGAAGGAAATATTTGTGGTCAGTGTCGGTGCCAAAACCTGGTTATTAGCACATATACTGTAGCATAGTATATTCTTTGAAGCTCATGTGGACAATGCAATTGCAACATTTCCGGATCCCATTTTTGCCCATTTTGCCCTTTTCTGCATCAATTCCTGTCTTCTCTGTTCTATACTACACTATACTATACTATACTATACTATACTATACTATACTATACTATACTATACTATACACAAAAGGCTGAAAGTAAAATAAAGCAGGTTGAGTGGAATGCATTGTGAGATTTGAGTCTTGAATGCTTTGGTTGTACTGTGTTGGTCATTTGACTGTCATCCATGCATGCAGAAAATACTGTCCATACTGTTCATGAGTTTTTCGGTTCCTTGCCACTGTTGCCTTTGGCTTGCTCAGTTGGGGATACTTAATTTAATTAATCAATCAACAATACTATTGATCAGCATTACCAAACGTGGACTTTTACACTAGAAACAAACACTGATGTACTATTTTATTTAATACTGTGAAGCTGCTTTGATACAATCTGTATTGTGAAAAGCGCTATATAAATAAAGTTGACTTGACTTGACTTGACTTTACATTATGCACTGTAAAACTAGTACAAGTAGTATGGTAGTATGAAACTCACAACTGTTTTCTATAGCATAACCTTTGTGGTTTCAAGCACAGGATCTGCCATAGGCGATGCCTAGAGAACACATGGGATGTTATGGGATATAAGTTCATACAGAACGATGGATTTAGCAGAAGGTTATATCAGATTTAATAGCCTTGTTCGTGTGTGGTCCAGGTAAACCCTACGTTATGAGGACAAAATGTCCCCACAAACATGACAATGTCCGAAATCCTCGGATACAATTTGTACAGTATAAAAGTCATTGTCTATGGAAAGTCCCCATAAAACATGAAAACGCAACGTGTGTGTGTGTGGGGGGGGGGGGGGGTGTGTTTGTGTGTGTGTGATTGAATCCCGTTAAGTTGTCTGAGTGTTTAGAGAAGGTTAAATCTGACTTAATTCTCCAATTAAATGATATGACTTTAGCTTCGTCTCCAGTGGTAGGGTTTGAGAGGGGATTGAAGTGAGGAGAAGAAAGCGAGATGGAGATAGAAAAGGTCAGGGATGGATGCATTTTAAAATGTTTCTGTGAAAGGTCAGATTCCATCTCCAGGTCATGCAAGTTATGAGCTGATTAGAAATCTGAGGAAGGCACAGCCAAGAGCTAAAGATTTCAGCCCTGGGCAACCAGCAAGAGAATAGAAAATTATCTCTTTTGTTTCTTTACATGTACAACAAAGGGAAAGAAGAAACAGTATTAAACATTAAAGAGTCGGTATGAAACAAATTTGATTCTAGCCACCCCCTAAAAAGTCCTGTAGGAATTTCTTTATATCCAGTAGGGGCTTAATTTGATTCCTAGAGAATTCTTATGTGATCCCATTAGGATTCTTTACTTTTGGTTCCAAACTATGATTGGCATTCTAATTCCAATTTCCTACACATTCCCTTAGCACTTTTTAACTAGCAGGGGATGGACTCTTCACCTCATTGAAACATTGAGTCTTAGAGTCTAACTCTTTATCACTCAATGAAAGCTAAATGTCAGCTCAAGTTCAAGAAAAATACTTTGATGCATTTCACCTGCCAATTAGTAAAGTCTTTTGTTTTTCAGTCAGTTTTTCTAGACTTCTAGAAAGCACTTTGACAGCATGATCCTTGCGGTTTACCAGAATCATTGTGAGTAATATCGTTTTTTGTGGGTTTTTTTTTTGGGCCAATCTCTCTAAAGGTAATCAAAAGTGCAACACATAATATTTTTCGAAGCGTCAAGAGTTGACAGCAGTGATTTAAAAGTGTTCTGACAAGGCCAAAAGTTGAATTAAACTCCAATATGTCTAGGTGTTTGTATGTGTGTGTGTATGTGAAGACACTGAAAAGACCCTCTATTTGCAGAAAAGGATAAGACGACCTCATGTTCTTTACACTATCAGTTGTTCAACAGGGGAAGTCATATATAGAACCCAGTTCAGGAATGCCACCTGCAGAAAGAACAGACATATATTCTCCATTTCTTCCCTGTACCCTTTCCTGTCTCTCCTCATTTTCTTTTTCTCTTTTCTTTTTCCTCTCTTCTATTCCCTTTTTTGCTCTCCGTAGCTGCTCTGTCAGCAGTTGAAGGCACAAACTGCATCTGCAGGAGCCCCTGTAACATGACGCGATACAACAAAGAGCTTTCCATGGTCAAGATCCCCAGTAAAACCTCTGCCCGCTACCTGGAGAAGAAATTCAACCGATCTGAGAAATACATCACGTGAGTACGCACCTCACAACCCTTTTAAAAGCCACTTTCCTTTACATCAAAATGGCTTTGAATTCAGCATCCAAAGGTCTCTGAAGTGTTTTTTTGTTTTGTTTTGTTTTGTTTTTTGTTTTTTATGTTGCAACTTTACCACTTTCCAAACTTTTTAATTGTAGTCCTCCTAATACCTTTCACAGTCTTTAACTTTACCTCATTACTGCCACCAGTTAATGTACCACCTCATATCCATGATCACAGAGATACGGAGCTTGTTAATGATCACAAGCCTGCACTTTTCTGCCAAGGACGAGCTGTGGTGTTATTAGGACTGAGAACAATTTGGAAATTAAGAATTGGCTTCATTTTATTCACAAGCTTGTACTGAATTGGCCGTAAACCGCAGGATGGTGAAATGATAGAAGGGATTTACTTAATTGCAATCCAAAGTCACACAACAAATCAGTAAAAACATTAATTGGTTTACAACCATACAAAAGTTTGGAGTCAGTATGCTTGTGCTCACCAATGCTTCATTTATTTGATCAAAAATACAATAAAATCATTCTTTTTTGAAATATTAATACAATTTAAAATAAATGTTTTCTATCTGAATATATTTTAAAATGTAATTTTATTCCTGTGATGACAAAACTGAGTTTTCAGCATCATTACTCCAGTCTTTACTCTTCAATGTCACATGATCCTTCAGAAATCATAATAATATGATGATTTGGTGCTCAATAAACGTTGATTATTATTATTATTATTATTATCAATGTTGAAAACAGTTGAGTTGCTTTAGAATTGTATTCCATTTAAATTTTACTTGCAATTTTTTTAATTGTTCAAATACAAATTGAGGAAGTTAATTAGAATTGAATTGACATTGCCATTCAATTATGAATGGCACACAGGCTTAGTTGTGACACTGTACAGGAGAAAATGGACACTGGATTCTGGGAGAAAGCTTTACTTGTGTACTCCCCATGTGTGTGTGTTCGTAATGTGCGTTTGAAATGTTGCCTCATAGACGTGCTTCGCTACACAAAAAAAAAGCAGCATTAGGACACCAGGACATTTGATGTGGCCCTCAGACATATTTATATCTCCTCCAGACATTTGGCTGACAAGTTGAGAACACTTTTGCTTTGTGTCAGGAAGATTCAGTGAGTTGTTCTTCAATATAGTGACAGATATCACATCCTCTCCATTCATTAGTTCATCGTCATAGCGATAAGTTTGGGATTGATGTGTCTGAGATGTGGTGCTATTGGGAATACTGACTCTCTCTCTCTCACACACACACACACACACACACAGATGTTGCTGTGTGCAGAGTCAATTATATTAGCATAAAGTAGACAGAATATCATCACTCTGGTGTCCCACTAGACAGAGATAAGCTAGACTGCTTCATTTTATGGTGATAAAAAAAAACTTGTTTATGTTTAACTCCTCCACACATTCACACAAATTATTGGTCATGCCAAGATCATTCATCTCTGCAACATAATAGGAGCGTAATGAATGGTTGAGATAATACTAGTGTTGTTGGAGGTTGCAGTTTAGCCACTAACATCTAATAACAACCAATTTGCCTTTAGTGTGTGTGTGTCTGTCTGTCTGTGTGTGTGTGTGTGTGTGTTTGTGTGTGTGTGTGTGTGTGTGTGTGTGTGTGTGTGTGTGTGTGTGTGTGTGTGTGTGTGTGTGTGTGTGTGTGTGTGTGTGTGTGTGTGTGTGTGTGTGTGTGTGTGTTTGTGTGTGTGTGTGTGTGTGTGTGTGTGTGTGTGTGTGTGTGTGTGTGTGTGTGTGTGGAGAAGCAAAAAGCGCTACTGAGGATAAAACCACTCTTTCATTTAAGTATTCCACTCAGTACCAACTAAAACACTACAATAACTAGGACTAACTGACACGATACAGATATGTTGTTGGCTACCTTTTCTTTGATCTGAGTTTCTGTTCTAAGCAGCCACAATGTTTTATTGGTCATTTGGTTTTTATTTCTGTCGCATCATTTTGATTAGCTCTGCTCACAGTGAAATCTCATTCATATGAAGCATCAAAACTCTTCTACTTTGCTGTGATTGTGTCAGGTTGCACAACATTGTTCAGGTGTTTTGGGTATGACAAAGACAAATTACTTCTGAACCAAAATTACTGAACCAAAATATCTGAAATTCAAAACATCACTCTTTGTTCTGTACTTGTTCTGTTGTTCCAGGGACAATATCCTAGTTCTGGATGTGTTCTTTGAAGCTCTGAATTATGAGACCATAGAGCAGAAGAAAGCATATGAGGTGGCAGGTCTTCTAGGTAACACAACGTACTGTAGTATGAATACTGTCTCTTTCATCTTTTCTGTTTCTCCATTCCTCTAAATCATAAATATATTTATGTTGCAGGTGATATTGGTGGTCAGATGGGCTTGTTTATCGGTGCAAGTATCCTGACCATCCTGGAGCTATTCGATTATGCATATGAGGTATGTCAGCATCTAAACACAGGGTATAACATGCCATGATGTAACATCATTCTCTATTATAATAAAAAAATAATATTATTGTCATCATGACAATTGTATTATTTACTTGCTTTTTCTTGTGTATTTGTCACAAACACATCACTTTCATGCACAATCCTTCAAATGTTTGGGGTCAGTAAGATTTTATATTAATTTTATTAATACTTTTATTCAGTAAGGATGCATTAAATTGATAGTTAATTGAAAGTTACAGTAAAGACATTTATAATGTTGGAAAATATTAAGATTTCAAGTAAACACTGTTCATTCTATTAAGGAATTATGAAAAAATGTATCCTGGTTTCCGTAAACTGTTTTCAACATTGATAATAATGAGAAATGTTTTTGAGCACCAAATCATCATATTAGAATGATTTCTGAAGGATCATGAGACACTGAAACCTGAAGTAATTATGCTCAAAATTCAGCTTTGACATCACATAAATAAATTACAGTTTAATATATGTGTATATTAAAATAGAAAACAGTTACTGTTTTTACTGGATGAACATGAGATACGTCTTTCAAAAACATAAATAAAATCGTACCTACCCCAAAATTTTAAACGGTACTGAATGCATCTCTCGGTTAAATCACAGTTGTCACAAAAATGTGAAAGCCTTTTGTGATTATTTCCCCCAAATATTTTCATTTTGTTCTATCATTCTTAAAGTTTAACCAGTTTCCAGCTATTTGCATGTAATATATATATATATATATATATATTTACTTGCCAAAGCCAATTTTTACACTTTTTTGGTGCTTGTCAATTGACCCTGTCTGACACAGACAAAAACACCCCGTTCGGTGTCCTAACTCAGAGGCACAGGAGACGCTATAGCTACACACTGCAATAATCATTTTAACACGCTGAGATATTAAAAATTGCAAATTTATTCAGAGAATCACACACACACAGACATTGTGATGGCTGTTGAAAACTTGAGTCTGTCTGTCTCTGGTGTAGAATGAATGAATGACACTGATGGAGAGTGTCCTCATAATGAGCCTTCATTAATTCTGCATTGCTGCTGGTCTCTCTGCTCTGTGGACAGCAGCCAGCACAAGTCCTTACACCACTCATACCCTCGGGAACACACACATACACACACACTCATTTTGCATTCTGCCCTGTCCTGTTTTAATGGATTTCTTATGCAGGATAGCTTTAAAGGACAGATTTCATCTTAAAACTTAGGCCTTTCTAAGCCTTTTGGCCGCTGTTAACAAAGCACATAAAAATAAAAGAAACACTAAAGCATTTAGCTTCATTGGAAATGCATGAGACTATATGCCCATTGAGATTTTAACTTTAAAAATGTGGTCATCTTAAGAACTGACATATTAACCTGGAAACTTTAACAAAGAGAGAGACTCAATAATGTCCACAGGGCATGTTAAACCTCCTCAGGTTCAGGACAAAGGCACCCCTCCCGGTGTGTGATATTACGAAGAATTACTAATGAATATTGATTAGGCCAGCCTCACATTTCTTGGTAACCTCCTAGTGCAACCCAGTAATATGACCTAATTAATATTCATGAGCTTGGCCTTTACAATAGTAGGATTCGAATTGCCCAGAAATGTTCACATGACCAACAAAAGCACACCAGACTGAACAATGATAAACAAGCTGCTTACAGCTTGAGGATCTGTGGAGCCAGTTTGGAGCTGAAAACTAGACCAATATGCATGATTGTCCCAATCAAAATGGCCATTTTCAATTCCTGTGTGGTTTCCAGTTCCTGGGATCCCCCGGTGGTCAGTGCCCTGGGCTGCAACCCATGTTGCTGATTTGATTAATGCAGCGCTGGCAGAGCTACAAAGCTGTTCTCAGGCCAGCAGTTTGAGACCTGATTTGGCAGTGAATGAGATGGTGGTTTGTGATGTGTGCTGGCAGGTGGTGAAGGAGAGACTGCTGGACCTGCTAAACCGTGAGGAGGAGGAAGAGAGCCATGGAGAGAATGTGGTAAAAAAAAACAACCACCCGCTAAGCTTCAAATAATTTATTTAGATATCAGGAACCCATTGCGTGGACTTGTGCCTTAGGCATACAGGTCTATGAACGATGACATCTGTTTTTGTTTTGCTTTCCCTCAGAGTACATGTGATCCGGTGGTAAACCATTCCGAATCGATTAGCCACACGGTCAGTGTTCCCCTGCAGACCACCCTGGGCACCCTAGAGGAGATCGCCTGCTGAGCGCTGTTCCCCTCCAAACCACCAGGGGGAGCCAGGCCACTCCACTCCAATGGGTGAAGGACAGAGGAAAAAGAAGGAAACAGACTCTTTTTCTTTTTCTCAACATGTCATCATTTGGCACAAACATGAGAACTAGAAGCCAAGGAGCTTCTCGAGGAACATGAGGACCGCAGAGTTTCTCGCAAACACCATCTGTTTGTTCTGGACTCATGAAGGAAAGCAGAAGTTTGTGGACCTGTCAGGACAGTCACTTGTAAACATAAGACAAACACGAAAACACGAGCATGTGAGGAACTGCAAATGTACACGGCCTCGGTGTGTTCTCGCATTCTCTCTCTCTCTCTCTCTCTCTCTCTCCCCAGCCGCCATTTTGAAGTTTACTGCCAAAACACTGTAAATTATTAACAGAGAAAATGTTGTGAAACTGTTCTAACTGTGCATGTGTCAGTTTCATGCGTTACAGTACGGTTTTCTCGAACATGTCATCCTCTCTCATCTATGGAGACGATTTTGTCTTCTTGTGCTGTTCGTTTGCTATGTGATTCTAGCGTCTCAGTTGGCTTTTTGATGTATCAAGGATGCATCATAAAACCGAGAGCCCCTTTCTTTCTCCCTTCCTTTTATTTTTCTATCCTTCATAGAATAGCCGAATGGGTCACGGTACAATGGCAGCCATTATGAGCCCATTGTGGCTGTAGATGGTTCTTATAAATGCTTTCTGGATCCCATTGGGAAAATGATGAACAAAGTTTTTGTTGCTTTCTGGATAAGATTGTAGTGATACAAATAACAGTTTTCATTTTTTCAAATGCAAGAAGTGTTACTTTGTCATTTAAAACTGATATTAGAAAGCTGATTCCATGCTTTTAATTCAGAATTGAGAGATATATTCGCACTTTTTAGAGATTTTTGACAGCCATCATGATACCACATTCCCATATACATATAAAGGATTTAGAGGTGTTCACGGTGATTTATTAGGCTATGTGAGGTTTTATCTCATCTTATCATTTCAGAGCTTTTCATCTGTTCTGTGGTTTGTAATACTGCAATTGCCATAAGTTATCAGATATTTACTATGTTCCCTGTCCCACAATGTTCTTTGATGGTGGATGATGGACGGTTCAAAGGTGTGATTGTGTCTATACTGTTCTCAAACTAAATATGAGGTTCTCAGATCACTACACATCAGTATGAATCAGTATGAATTAAAAGAGGGTCAGTTCTGGGTGACGAAAGAGAGCTTGATTGCATTTCTCAATTTAAGAATACTGACTTGGCACAAAATTCAGTCACAAAAATGAAAAATAAGAAAAAGAGCTTGTGTGTTGGTGAAGCTTTTGAACAAATTGCTCTGGGACACTAAGACCCCTGCAGATGTGTTACACCATGAATTTGTTGACAAGCTTCTAAAATTTGCATGTAAATAAATAAATAAATAAAAGGTATTTAATCTGGTTTAATAAGCCCAGGCGTCCACACATGACCTAGGGCTCCCTTGTCCAGTCAGATTTGAGGTTAGAGTGTGCAAATATCTGTCATTAATATCCATGCAAAGATATTTTTTGTTTCAGGATTGTTAGTTATTATTTTCATGCCCCCTTCTGGGTGGTACTAATAACAGTATTAAGAGGCGTGATTTACACCTATAACATAATGCAAAATTTAATAAACAATAACATTAAGAGCGGAAACACTTTAATTTTGCCACAGGGAATAGAATAATGAATGTGTACTCTGGGTTGTTTGTAACATGTGAGAGAGCCATGTGAATGTTAATACAGACACATGTTGCTTAATGTGTGTTGTTTTATTCTATAAAAATAGTTCTATAAAAATCACGCAATCTGGACACTTTCCTGATTTGCTAAATATCTGTGACCGAATGTAGATGTTTTTAGTTGTTTTATTTGCTATTCAGTTTGCTAATTAAATGTAATGGGCTGTAGAGGATGAACGTGTTATCCTTATTTGCCCTAAAAATGTGATGATTTCTTCTGTGTCAAAGACAGATCTGTGAACCTCAAAGGGTTTCAAGCACATGCAGAGAAAAAAATAACCAGACATGTACACAGTGCAAATGCAGAAGTTCATAGCCGTCCATATTATAAAACCGTGAACTAAGAAGTCACTCATAGTGTTAAACAGTAATTTTAATAGACAAACTCTTTCTTGCCATGTGGACAAACACCATAGGGGTGTCATGCCACCTTTGCTATTTTCTCATTAGCAGAAACCAGAGGGGTTGATGGTTTCCAATTCCAAGGTAATTGCTTCAGTACCTCAAACCTTATATGAAAACAATAAAGGATAAATGAGTTACAGCACCTGTCTTTGCATTATGTCTCACTTGCATCTATCTATCTATCTGTCTATCTATCTATCTATCTATCTATCTATCTATCTATCTATCTATCTATCTATCTATCTATCTGTCTGTCTGTCCGTCCATCTCGTTCGTTCCCCTTTCGCAGCTTTAGAACAAAAAGACAATTTGATTGAAATGTTTTTATTTCATACTTGCTGTCCCTTTATCATTTCTTCTTACTCGATTACCCGGTTTCCCTTTTATCTTGTGCGTGAGCACGGATGAAGGCTATACATGTCTGTCTAGGTTGCCAGAAACAAATAGTGAAATACAATTTTGACAGCATATGATTATTTGTGTCTCTACCTAGTAAAGAAAAAAGAAAGAAGTGAAGATACAAGAAACGCAATTTCATTTAAGAAAAACAAATTAATTTTCACCGCCCTTATAAACAGAGATACACATAAACAAACATCATGGAGAACAAAAGAGCTGTCTTTGAGCTCAGAGATAATGCATGAACTCAAGTGCGGGGGCTCTGCATGCCATTTACTTCTAAGAAAAACTAGCTACCGCTCCAATTAACTTATAAGCTTCAAAAGTTGTCCAGAAATTGCGTCACACGGCCTTCTAAAGTCACATTGCATAAGATGTTGTTGCTGTTCATTGTCATCACTGCAACATTAGTTATTTAAATATGGTTTATAATAACGGTTTGTTTACTGATGAATACAAATGTTACCTAGCTGTTGTGGTTCTTGTTGCTGGTTTGCCAACTTTTTAAATTATCTATTTATTTGATATGGTACCGCCAAAAGTAGGGTAAGATGACAGGCCCCTCCCCCCACACCTTGTTTTCCCCTTGATTATAGATGGTCATAAATTCCATGAGAATGTACTTTTCAGACATATTCACTATTCATTAAAACCTATTGGCTAATTTAGTGAAATCGTTCAATTTGAATTAATAGTTTTGCTATTATGACATTTCAATTAAAATATGGGCAATTCAATATTTATGTATTCACATACATTAAAGTCACAGAACAAATCTATACCTTTCAGATGAATCCCTTTTACTGGTATTCTGCCTTGCCTGTCATCAGTTATTTATTTATTCAACTAAATTGTCAAAACACAATTTTAAATAGAATAGTTGATTTAGTACTTTATAAAAAATGTACATGGTTCTTAAGGGGGGCATCTTTCCCTATCTTATCCTACCATCTGCTCATGACAGTGCAGCACAGGATATTATGGACTGATCATGACTAAATATGTGCAATTTTATTCTAGTGATCTCCCTTAAAGTCGTCATGAAATCCATATCGACCCTATTTACTTTGTTAGTGCACATTGCTAGTTTTGTGGTGAACAATTCATCTGTGTTAATCCACAAAAAATGTCTTCGTAATCTTTCCCCTCTAATCTTGCTTTCCTTTTCGGATGATGGCATTTTGACGGTTTGGGTAGAACATCCCCTCCAACTGTCAGTCTGCTGCGAGATTTGACAGCGAACTGAATAAAACGCCCACTCAATTAATTCCCAGAAAGGAAAAAACAAGCCACACCCTCTATTTGTCTCATTCTATGGATGCGTCCAAAATCTTAAAAATCCTGCCTTTGGAGGATACATTCCAAGTTCCAATGTTAGCTTCACTTCCTTCATCTGATCGATTTTTGAAGGCAGCTTAGATGTATCCTTCGCTCCCTTTGATGTCCCACAATCCTGTTCATTCCATTCTGTGACAGTTGAGCTAAAAAAGAAAGATGGCATCTGAAAGCTGCGGTTGGTGGTCAAGTTTTTAACTAACGTTTTCCACTTCTAGCGAGAAATTACTGTTGTAGGGTTTAAATATTTGCTTAGTTATCACCAAAGCTTGCTCTGTTTTGCTATAGATTATTAAACCATTGCACTGCCTCAAACACTGCTAACAAAGTCATTGTCTGATAAGGCAGTGAGACGACAAGTTTTCAGACGCATTCCGTTTCACTCGGAAAATACGTCACAATGCTGAATTAAAGTCAGTCACAAATTCCGGTTCACGCGGATTGCTCTTAACACTAAAAATTAACTCAGGTGTGAGGCTGACATAATATTCCCATGATGTTTGATTACAGTACATTATAGTTTAAGCTTACATTTATTCACATAATATATTTCCAAAATGCTTTCAGGGCTTTAGCTCTCAGTCCCTTCCCATCACAAAAGTAATCAGAATTAGTGAAAGAGTGATTTCATCCATTATTTCCCCACCAAAACATCAGGAAGATTTCGTGTTTGTAAAGCCGTTATGTTGAGGGCAAGTTATGTGCAATCACTTGTCGCTCTTGTTTACTGCTTCAGAGAAACTGCTGGCTAATTGAATAGTGCCCTGATGATAAGGGTGCTGAACTGAAAACATAACAAGGCCTGCGGAAATCAAACGCATTTAAGCGGTGGCTCAACAACTAATGATGAACATGGCATTGGTGTCAGCCATTTGGACCCACAATAATGCTCCTTTCTGTCTGCTGACAAATAATAATCTCAGTATGAGGCATTTACAGCAATTCTATGAACCTGTTCTTCCAGGACTTAATTGTGCAGGGTGGGGTAGGCAATTTCCGAGAGGCTAGCAATAGAAAGCTAGCTTTGAAAGCATTAGATCCCACCCACCCTTCAGAGTGCTCTCCAAAGTCACGTCTCCTTCAAAACACATGAACCCAGTCTGCAAAGCGTTAAACGAGATGAGAGACAGCGTTAAATTACCTCATGTCTCAGAGCACATAACATTACAATAATAATGAACATGAACAACTTACAGGCCTCTAGTTGTACCCCTTGACTGCTGCAGATTTATTTTGGCGTGAACGCAGCATAAATTAGTTTTTTTGGTTTAGAAGGAACTTTAAAAGGCTGTTTTTTTTTTTTTTGTCTGTCTACAACTCTGCATATAGCCTTACGAAGCGCACAGATGACGAGTGATGTCTACACGAGCAGGGTGCATGGTGGTATGCAAATACATATGTTCACAGGCAGGTAGGACATGTAATGCAATGCAATGATTGGATAAAATGTTTTGGTCATGAAACTTCCACAGAAGATGTTTTAGCATGTTTTAATATTTACACTTCTATTATTGATTGCAGGATGTGAAGAGAGTTTCAACCAGTAACACAAAAATGTTTATAAAACACATTTCCCATTAAAGAAAATCCAGGTTAAATACTACAAAAATCTCTATCACACAAACAATAAATGAAAATTGTCATCCTGTATTACCCCTATCTAGTTCATTACAACTCACCAAATAATAAAATAAGTTGATATTGATTTGAATTGAAAATATTAAGATGCAGTCACCTTACATTTCAATTAAATTTCATGGTCTGGCCATTGTCTGGCTTTTGTAGCAGAAGCACAGCTCCCATGTTGCTTTCAGACTAATGCTTTATTTTGATCAGCGTGTTGATTCTGCATGACCAACTTTGATCTGTTGTGAACTCTTTTTAGCCCTCACGCAAAATATCTGATCACGTGGATTCCTGTTTGTACGGTGAGTGCACACTGGTGCAAAGCAAGCACAGCAGAGTGAGCATTTTCAGTTCCTATAAGTTCAGCTTCACGCTCTCACGGTGCGTTGTGAGATCAAGGGGGTAATCCAGCACCCGGAAAGCGTACCTTCCCTGGGGGCTGCCATTGGTTAGCAAGCCATCACCTGCTGTTAGGATTCCATTGACTCCCATTCATTTTGGCGTCACTTTGACAGCGAATAACTTTACATCTGAGTCGTTTAAAGACTCCATTTATCCATTGTTTATTTCTAGAGAAACAGGACAATATATAAAAGGCTCCATTACCTTGTATCTTACATTATGGCCCCGTAGAAGCAATTTTTGTAAAAATAGGCTAACGATTGCGTCATAACCACGCGACTCTCTGTCGCACAGTAGAGAAATTACCGTATAGACAGGAGGAGAAGCTCGCATGCAATCGGGGGGACGTGGAGGCATAAAGTCCGATAAAGTCAAGGGAGAAGCCCATAGAGAGTCATAAATTTGCTCCTGCTCCTAGCTCATGGACAGCCCCTACTCACGCTCTCCGTCTCTGCAAGATTCGGAAGGGAATGATTCAGATTTCTCTTGGCACAGCTACTAGAAGACAGACAACTGTCAGACAGTGGCTCTGTGATGTTGACAGTCTGTCTGGAACATTTAAGTCCTCAAATCTGTGCTTTTTTTCATTGTCCTTCTTTTGGAATTTGATGACATAAAGTCAATCTGTAATAGAAAACACGTTGTCTGAATAAGCCCCCTGAGGCTAAATACAACATGTATATGCAAGGAAGAGAAGATGTTCTGCAGAAGGTAATTTATCCAAATCCTTCAAAGATGACAAAAAGCTTTTAGTTTCCTGCGCATCCAACACAGAATACTAATTCCAGCTAAGAGTGTTTAAAAACAATTATAAAACGGATAGTTCCTGTCTTTGATTCTAATTGGTTGAGCCGCGTTCGAAGCCGTTGTAAAATGCTCAACAAACATACACCTGTGACCGCATTACATTAGTATTACTGCGCAGCTGCCGTTTGTGATTCTTTGTTGCTGCATGTGTTGCTTAGCAACCTCTTTGGAACTACATTGCTTGGTAGAGGAATAAATGGGTTATAACGTTATAATTTTTGTTGCGGGTGTTTATTTTATGAATAAAATAAATATTCAAATGAATATTTTTATGGAGTAACTGTTTTATAAAAGCAATAAGCCCCCTGAAGCCGTGTTTTACAGTGGATTTAGAACAGCTAAGGGGCATTATAGGCACGACGCGGAGCAGAGCTTCGTGGGGCTTATTGCTTAAATATATACAGTATACCACCGGGTTGCGAGCCCACTCCACTCGGAGTGTAGCTTCTTCCTGGGCGCTGGCACAGGGTGCCTCGCTGACAGATATTTGTAGAGCTGCGGGCTGGGCGACACCAAACACGTTCGCTAGATTCTATAGCCTATGCGTCGAGCCGGTAGCTTCCCATGTGTTATCTTCGCATAGAAGCCAGTCAACACCGTAAGCCATGCTCGAAGTGTCGGCTTACTGCGCCATTCCCCTCCTATGGACTGAATATGTGCGCCATTCTTGCTCCAGTAGAGTTCCTCATTAACCGAAACCTGTTGAGTTCCTCCACACCCCTCAGCAACGGACGTGGAGGAGCGTCTGATGCCAGGCCTAACACTCTTATGCATTGATGGAACCTGTGTTAGGCTGGGTCCTATATGTTGTGATCCCTACGGCGATCCCATATGTGTATTCTTCCACGGTACGACTCCCTGCGGCGAGCCCATGTCTTTCCCTTGGCAGAGCTTGCTCTACTGTCTCTGACCAGTGTTGTCTCCCCCCTGCTACTGGCCGGAGCCACCTCAGTGACATTCCATATGTTGTACTGCCCAGAAACGCCCAGTTCATATGTGTAACCTCCACATGATACCTCCCTACGGGCAGGATGTGGCTTCCGCAGCATCTCCCTTTCCACCGAAAGGGCACACTTTCCCAGTGTTATCCAAGTCTGTCTGACTGGGTCATGCGTAACAGCAGTGGACTTCCCTGGCCTAAGCCCTGTCCCATCTCCGCCTCAATAAATGCGGGGGGATCAGGAGGCTTTCGCTAGGCACAGGAAGGTGGCATCACTAGGTGGCGTGTTAATTGGGATCCCAATCAGTGCGGTACGTCGGACGTGACCGAACTAATAGGGAACGTCTCGGTTACATATGTAATCCTCGTTCCCTGAAGGAGGGAACGGAGACGTAGTCCTGTCGCCACTATTACTAGACCACCGCTGACTCCGGGCTCTGCTCGGCTCCTCAGCGGAAAAACAAAGATGTGACGCACCTGCTGCTCATTACATGCTTGTGCTGCGAGGCAGGGCAGCTGATGCAATTATCGCATGCCAATGTGCATTGGCTTGTTTTATTACACTCGAAGTAGATTGGTCTCTCAAAGCGATCCCAATCAGTACAGTATGTCCGACTATGTCTCCGTTCCCTTCTTCAGGGAACGAGGTTTACATATGTAACCGAGATGTTACGTGTATTGTTGCATCTTATTACCCCTCATATGCCCTCTTGTGGTTCTCAAAGGCATTGCTTGTGGACGTAACTGCCATAGTTACAGCTTTTTCGATTTGCTAACAAGCACTGGTCTCAATAGCCTACTGAAGCAACTTTTTCAGAACTCTTCATACAGTCTGCATTGCCAACATGAATCTTGGCCAAGCTGTTAATCTCACCTCCAAAACTCACTCAGACCAACAAAACACTATATGTCTCAAAATAAGCTTGTTCCACCATAACACTGGCATTCTGGCAACCATTTAAATTCAGAAAACATTACATTTACATTTAATAATTTAGCAGACGCTTTTATCCAAAGTGACTTACACACGAGGAGAGCAATATAAGCAATCAAACCAACAATAGGGCAACAATATGCAAATGTCATGACCAGTCTCAGCTAGACAAGCGCAGCACACGTAGCAAGGATTTTTTAATATAATAGATATAGAATATAGAGTCGAACGTTGGTGAAATAGATGCATCTTTAGTAGATTTTTGAAGATGGCTAAAGACTCAGCAGCTCAGGTTGAGTTTGGAACAGTCAAGGTAAAGGTCCGTGAAAGTGATTTTGTGCCTTTTTGGGATGGTACCACAAGGCGCCATTCACTTGTGGAATGCCAGTTTCTGGATTGCACATAGGTCTGAAGTAATGATAATAATAAGTATGATAACTCATAAGTAATGAGTTAAGATATAGGGGTGCAGAGCCAGTGGTTGTTCTGTAGGCAAACATCAGTGCCTTGAATTTGATGCGAGCAGCAATTTACAACCAGTGCAATTTTGTGAGGAGAGGTGTGACATGCGCTCTTTTTGGCTGATTAAAGACCACTCTTGCAGCAGCATTCTGGATCAGTTGCAGAGGTTTGACAGTTGATGCTGGAAGGCCTGCCAAGAGAGCATTACAATAGTCCAGTCTGGATAGAATAAGAGCTTGGGCAATGTGTTGTATAGCATACTCCAATAGGAAGGGCCTGATCCTCCTAATGTTATAATGAGGCAAATCTGCAGGATCGGCAGTTCTAGCAATGTGGTCTCTGAAGTTTAACTGACCATCAATCACAACTCCAAGGTTCCTGGCTGTCGAACCCAGTTCGGTTGGGTTATGGTTGACAAACCAAGCTGAATGGAGAAGTTGTGATGAAGTGCTGGGTTGGTCGAGACCACAAGCAGCTCTGTCTGTCTTTGTAAGGTTGAGTTGAAGGTGGTGGTCCTACATTGTCAAAACATACATGGTCATAACACACTGACCTAAAAAAAAACAACAACAGGAAGATTACATACAGTTGGGGTCTGAATTAATGGCACCCCTGCTAAATATGATCAAGAATGGCTGTAAAAAAAAAAAAAAAAAAAACTGCATTGTTTATCCTTTTGATCTTTCATTCAAAAAATGTGCAACAGTTGAACCTTTCATTGAAGTAAATGAATTGATTGGGAAATCAAATCAAATCACAGTCTGATGGCGGTGACGTCTTCTACTGGTTGTGCTGGGTAACAATGCAGTGGGGAAAGGAGCCGGAATCCGTTTCAACAGCCTTGGACACAAAGCTCTGTGGGATGCTGATCTCCTAGAGCACCAAAGAGCCCTTAAATATGGAACATGCAGATGGGGCCCTGAAATAGGTGCAGAAGGTCCTTAACAACCTGGAACATGCAGATGACGGTACCTTGAAGTGAAGATTCGCTCTCCTGAGCTTAACCTTGTTGCAAATGTCTCTGTGTTCTGCCTCTCTGGGCCAGAGACTTGGTCAGTCTGCATTTGTCCTCTCTGGCATGGAGACTTGGAACGTGCTGCATCTGTTAACTGTCTCGCTGGACGAAGACTTTGAACGTAGTGTTTGTCAATGTCTCTTCTCACAGACTGGAGGCTCAGAACGTGGTTCGTTGCTGCGTCACAAGCTTTAGACCCAGATCATGGAATCTGTTGTCTCTCTGGACAAACCGGAGGCTCAGAACAGTGCAGTGTATCTGTTGCTGCCTTCCCTGTAACAGGCCAGATGTTCAGAAAATGGTGATTTGTTTCTGTCTCACCTTTGCAGGCCAGAGACTCAGAATGAAAATGTATCTGTTAATGTCTCTCCCCTTCCAGGACTGAGACCCACCAGGACGGTGTTGATCTGTTTCTGTCGATCCCCTTACTGGACAGACTCAGAACGGCACATCTGTTATGTCTCATCCGGTTGAAGGATGAAAGGAGTGTCTGTTGGCGCTTCTCCATTCCAGTGCTGTGATTGGCTGCTGGCATCAGAGGGGAGACACACAGTGTGGCCCACCCTTCTTTCCCCTGTGGAACTCTTTTGCATAAAGCACACAGTTGGAAATCTGTAAGTGTCTTTAAAGTTTTACCAATGCATTTCTCACTTTCCAAACCACCACCAGAATACCTTTGGCAATATTATAAACAAATAGAGACCAAACAGGATGGAAAAAGAACAACTGTCATGCATTCATATACATTAACAGCTGAATTTGAGTTAGAAGTATGAAATGGAGGTTTGTAGTTTGCATCAGTTTGAAGGTTTGAAAACATTATGAATAGATTTGGATGGATCATTGTGGTCTCTCTTTGTTTACTGCTGCTGCTGCATCCGGAGGTCCTAAGGAATTTTTTATGGCAGTCACAGGCCAAAACCTTAGGAAGTAATCTCTAGATGGGTCAAGAGCAGAAACTGCATGTGGACCAATGAGAGGTCCTGTCCATCCCGAACTTGGCCAGAGGTCTTCTTCTTGTCCTCTAAGAGGTGTCTGGCTGTTCTCCTAGCATCTTTATCTGATGGTGTTGAACAGTTTGCTTGTGTTAGTCCACCAAGATCCAATCAAAATGGACAGAGAGGGGCCCTGCCATAAAACTGGGCCCTGGAATGAGCTGATCACCACAATAATAACACATTCTTTTTTATACATTTTTGTTCTGATGAGCCAAACAGAATTCATTCATTTTTGTTTATGAAGTCAAAGTTATTCTCAGCCTCTTCATTGGCCACTTTACATTTGCATTGTTTAATTATTAAGATATTGACTGAGGATATTCAGTTGGTTTTGAGCTATAAAGTAGAAAGAAAGGTGATTCTGCATCAACCGCAAAAAAAGTTTGTCAGAAAAAAAAAAAATCTGAGCTTTAGGGGCACAACAGCTTTTCAGCGGGGCAGTATCCTCAAACACACTCGTTGTGCCTGTAGTACGTTAAGGTACTAATGTACCCTTTAGGCCACAGCGACAAGCTGTCGTTGTACCCCTAAAGGTACAAAGTTTGCAAAAAAAGTACAGTATACTCATTAAGTTTTAACAAGTTATAATGCCAGCGGTGCTGTTTTCGTAAACAGACATCATGGCATGTCTGATGTAACAGGCTGATAGTCAAGCCTCAGGATGCTTGTGGAACACTTAAAATTACTTCTATGTAATGAAAGTCAGGAGTTTGGTGTCTGAACACTGCAAATGCTGATAGTCCTGGCTGCACTACACAATAATACAATTAGAAAAAAAAACAGTGCGCATTTGCAATATTAATTGCTTTCATGACATTCGGTGAACATTAATAAAGGTAGGCCATGAAAAAGCTGAACAGGCTACTGTTTTGAAAACGTTATTAATGTTGGCCTTTAGCAGAGTTACGTATTAACAATGCTTTTAATGATACACAACACAATACAGTATAAATTAGCATGCTGTCATATGTATGCTAAGTCTCAGATAAATAAACTAGCTAATGAGAATATTATTACCTCGCAAGGATGAATGTCTATTTTGCATTTTTAGTGTAGTAATGTTTCGCAGAAGTTAATCGCACTGTGTGTATGTGTGTGTGTGTTAAATGAATGCAAGTGTGTGTTGTTGGTTTCAGCTTCTTCTGAAAATGTTATGTTTATGACATTATAATTCTGTGCTGGTAATAGAAATCCACTCTTCTGCCAAGACTTCCATACTAATGAGATCAATCACCACCCATTTTAATTGTTTTTTCTTCATCTTCCCATCTGTCTTATAGGGCAACCAAAATGTTCCAGAACTTAATTGCTTGAGAGGGAGAACGAGAATGAGACGGGATTACTTCAAAGGATCTTTCTGCCACCAAACAAATAACAGTTCTTCCCACACAATCAAACAAATGTCAATTAGCAAGCATCACATTCCTCCCTCTCAGCCCAATTAGGATGGAAGTCTATCACACAAATATGCCACTGCTCAGGGACCTGTGAAATAAAGCTGGTTAAAGATAGCCAAGCTTTCACTGAGTCCAGGCCTTTCTGCAGCCCATTTTCCAATTAAAGAATTGTTTGATTGGACGCTTTTAAAAGAATTAAAGGATGACTCCACTTGAGGGAATGTTGTTTGGCTGTTTTCTTCATTTTTCATCACTTCCAGATTGAATTTGGCAGAACTAGCACCCAGTCTGATTGATGTGTATACCTTTTTGCTTACATATTAAGTGAAATGATTCATCCATGTCTTGTGGAAATCTCAAATATTGAACTGAGATTTTTATTGAACAAATCTTTTGTACAAATCTAACATTGTTTATTTCAGTTCTGTTTTAGGACAGCAGCTGTCAAACTGTCATAAATGCAATCTAACATGAGGCAGAAAAAGCAATAGCCTGTGAGCTTGGAAATGGGATAACGCAGTCTCGGGTTTTGATTGCCCGCAGCAAAGAATATATTCATAATGTTAATGCACAATAGAGTGGCTGACAGAATAATCCTCAAAGGCACGTAGTACTGCTCACTGTCATTTCAGTTTGAATGCAATAGACAAATATGTAATAAGAGGCAGCATTTGTCATAATACTCACATTTGCACATTCAAGACAGGCAACTTCTTGATAAGTTTTGTTTTTTACTTGCAATCAGTACATGACACACAATTACAAATTGACACCAAAGAATGGCAGCTTACAACAAAAGCGACAGATTTCAGTTCAAAAACAAGGTGAGGTAGGATCAAGAAGATTTGTATGATATGTTGGGAAATTGTGAATGTGAAAGTTGGTAACACTTTATTTTACGGGTGTCCTTGTTACACAAGTTACATGAAGTTACTGTAATAATAACTATAAATTGTGCATAATTACATGCAACTAACCCTACAACAAACCTAATCCTAACCCTATAGTAAGTACATGTAGTTAATTAATATTACTCAGTACTTAAATGTATAATTACACTGTAACAAGGACGCCTTCGAAAAAGTGTAACCTGAAAAGATGCATGAGTTCATAATGCAGTTGTAACATAATATGCACGCTGAACTGTCGCTTAGACCTTTACAATCAAAGTCTGGTTTAAAATAAAGGGCCTGTGTATTACTGTCTCAACTCAACACTGTCTTAGTTCATCTACATCTAACAAACCTAAACTCCAGAAAGCTTAGTTACATATTTACAAGGATAATGTGTAGCTTAAGTGCTTTGCCGTGGTATTTCGTAACCCTCCGAATGAAGAAAATCTTTGAGAAGAAAAGCTTGGTGTATTGAGACAGTTGTTGGCACAGCAGGAGTTTAATATTTTCCTGTTAAACATTGATCAATCGTGCTCTTCAAAAATAACCTGATTTCTGTGATTCAATTAGACAATTAAGTCTGATAGGCAACACTTTATGAAATCAAAACTTCAAATGATTTCAAACTTGAAGTAATTACAGTTGCTAAATGAGTCTCTGCATGGGTGTGCGTGGGAGAGGCTTACTGTGCATTGCAGAAAAATGTACAGTTCAATCTGCAAATTTCCCACTTGCTGTGGCCAGATGTGGAGTTCTATGGAAACCAAATTCCACATTTAATACCTTTCTGAAAATATAATCTGTTCGCAACTGAAGTATTGCTTTAATGAACAGTCTACTGAAACTCTTTAAATAACCTAAAAGGAAGCCACAAAGTATCAAAGAAACAAATGTTTTGACACAACAATGCAAATAATAAATAACTAAAGTCATTACAAAAATAAATTATATAAGTGCTTATGTGCCTGCATGTCCCAGCCTGAAAACAAAATCTGTATCGAGACAGACACCCTCAATGGCCTGTTCCCATTCAAATTTTAAGTCTCTTGTTTAGTCTCTTTATGCTTTCCCTAAGAGGTATGCGGGACCTGACGCAACAGTGCGGCCCGGGGCAAGTTTTGAATTGCTGAGTGCGTGCGGGAGGAAAGATACTGATATGTGGCAGAACCGGATTTCACTAAATCCAACATGTTCCTGGATCAACACCTTTGCAGGATGCAGGAGAAAAAAAATGACTCATGGGCTCCCGCAAAGTATAATTATCTAATAATAACAGCATGCACAATTCTGGAGATCTGAAGCATTGTGTGAGTGTGCAACACCAGAACAATACAGATTCTAACCAGACTAGGACTGAAAAATCCACTTAGGCCTCTTCCTACGGGCTTTTGTTTGTGGGAACAGGACAAAATGTGAACGTTTTTGGCGGGAACAAGATCAAATATATCATATTTTTGGCGGGAGACGGCGTGAACGGGATTGAAAAATCCATTCTGCACAGAACTCTACCTTCCCTTACAGATGGTGGATGGCTGAAAGAATCCAGGCCAAGGAGGACGTGTGCAGTCCGACTGCACCGTATGGAGAAAAAGAAGCCTTCAGTGGACCTCTACTTGGTCAACAGTCTGAAATAAAGCTGGGGGGGGGGGGGGTACCTAGGCCTTGACCCAGCTCATTGGAACCCAGAAGGTCTCTCGCTCCAGTCTTTCTAGGATGCTACGTAGTTCTGCACAGGCACTGGCAGTGTCCTCCTTAATCAGGACCCGATCCACTAGATGACCATATTGTTGATCTATCTGCTGTGCAGACAGACGCATTTCCTGCAGGTCCTCCTCCTGAAAATGAAGAGATGAGAAAGTGTAGGGCATGAATATTAATAGAGAGATTGAAATGAAAGAGATGTCTGAAGATGTGTGCAAAAATAATAATCAAGCTAGATATACCGTGCCTGTAGATTATGTGATTTTCCCATACATTTTGCAAGTGAGACAAACCTTAAGCTGATTTTTTTAAAGCTAGGCAATCGTGGCAATTTTTTTGCAATTATTACTAAATGACACAATTTCAAGGCTGATTTTTGAGAGGTTGGGAGAATTGTTGTTGATCAGTGCCACAGGGTTTCTTGAGAGCTGAGTGATTTAAACCTGTGATGAGACTCACTGTGATTCTCCCATGTTCACCTCCACCCGGCGAGGTGCCGGCACTGCGGCGTCTGCGACTCTCCGGGATTCGTGGTGTTACGAAAATGACATAAGGCTTGAATTCGGCTGTCCGCAGGGCCTTCAGAGCCTGTGGCAGGACAAACAACAAAACCAGTAATGTGAAGGGTTAAATGACACTATCTATATCTATGTGACCCTGGATCACAAAACCAGTCTCAAGTCGCACGGGTATATTTGTGGCAATAGCCAACAATACATTGTATGGGTCAAAATTATTGATTTTTCTTTTATGCCAAAAATCATTAGGATATTAAGTAAAGATCATGTTCCATGAAGATATCTTGTAAATTTCCAACCATAAATATATAAAACATTTGTTTTTGTGAGTGAATGCAGCACAATCTCAAACAGAAATGGACAACTTTAAAGGCGATTTTCTCAATGTTTCGATTTTTTTGCACCTTCAGATTCCAGATTTCCAAATAGTTGTATCTTGTCCAAATATTGTCCTATCCTAACAAACCATACATCAATAAAAAGCGTATTTATTCAGCTTTCAGATGATGTATAAATCTCAATTTAAAAAAAATTGTCCCATGTGACTGGTTTTGTGGTCCAGGGTCACATATGTACAATACTGTTCAAAATGTGGGGTTATTAAGATTTTTTTAAAGAAATGAATACTTAGCAAGACATTTATAATGTTACAAAAAATGTATTTCAAATAAATTCTGTTCTTTTGTACTTTCAATTCATCAAAGAATCCTGAAAATAATAAGAAATGCATCATATTAGAATGATTTCTGAAGGATCACACTGAAGACTGGAGTAATGATGCTGAAAATTCAGCTTTGACATCATAGGAATAAATTACATTTTAAAATATGTTCAAATAGAAAACTGTTATTTTCAATTGTTATCATATTAGTGTTTTTACTGTATTTTTGACCAAATAAATAAGCGACTTTTTTCAAAAACATAAAAGATCTTACTGACTCCTATCTATCTGACTCTCCTTTCTTTATTGAGATTTGACAAAAAAAGTAAATTATGAGGTCTGTATGCACTGATAAACTTCATGTTCAGTTTCAGCCAGTAGCAGTAAAACATTAAAAATGCATGAAAGCAAGTTTAAGGTAAATTTCCTGCCATGTCCATAAGAAGGATTCTTGCCATCGGGGGTAAAGTGCTGTGTGTGGTTTTGCACAACTAATATGCTTTTTGCAATAGACAAGTAGCTCCACCTGAAGGTGAAGCCAGTCAGTACATCTCAGCATTAGAGAAAGACTTCCTTTTGGCCAAGTGATACATGAAAATTGTAAATATAAACAAAGCAACATATTCAAATCTACAGAACATGTAATAAGACATATGGATCACACTTAAGCTTAGGGTCCAATTAGGGGTGGGCGATGTGGCAAAAATATCATATCTCATATTTAATTTAGTCCTAAATTGCAAGGCGCTTTGGACAAAAGCGTCTGCTAAATGACTAAATGTAAATGTAAATGTAGAACAGCGCATCAGCACGTGAATGAAATGATAAAACGGCATGGCTTTAAAGCACATGCAAATAATTAACTTTTGTGAATTGCAGTATCCCATGAGTGTAACTCGACCTCTGTGTTAACATGTGATGTGAATGTACTTCGCGTTGTACAGTGTGTTGGGACGGAGGCGCCAGAACTGCAACTGCTAGAATACACTGTAGCACTATACGATATTTCTTCAAAAGCAGATTGTGGAGACATTTTAATCATCCACGAACACTATAAAAAATCTTGATATCGCACACCCCAGGTCCAATTCTCACTGTTAACTAACTATTAACTACGACTTTTGCTTCAGTAAACTCCAAATAGTAGTTAGTAAGGTAGTTGTTACGTTTAGGTGTATTAAGGAAGAATATGAATGTGGTCATACAAAATAAGGTATTAATATGTGCTAAACACCCAATATCCTAGTAATATGCATGCTAAAAAGCAACTAGTTAAAAGAGTGAGAATTGAACCCTAAATTTAAGTGTTTCCGACATAATGCTTTTGTGCATAATTTAAGATGATCAGAGAATAGTTTTGCTGTTTTCATGTCAATTATAAATGATAATGTTTACAGTAGTTCTTGAATCAACACCCAGGGCAAAAGCTGCTGTTATTTACCTCAGGCTGTACGTCTACCAAACACATCTTGTTCTTGGCTTGAACGGAGCGGATGGCCTCTATACTGGTCCCATACAGATTTTCCTTATACTCTCCATACTCTATAAATCTGCAGACAAGTCAGGGTATGACAATTGGACAATATATTTTCAAAGCAGCAGTACAAGAAGACCACATCACAGCAGCACTCACTTGTTATTCTGTGCATCTGCATCAAAGGCCTGCTTAGTCACAAAGTGGTACTCGACTCCCTCCTTCTCGTGGCTCTTTTTGGGCCGTGTGGTGTCTGTGATGGAGGACAGAGAGCCAAAAATGTCATGTGGTTTAAAGGGATAGTTGCAAAATGATGCTGTCTTTTATTCACCCTTATGTTTTGCCAAACATGCATGACATTTCTTTGTGGGGAGCACAAAAAGAAACATCCCAAAGATTGTTTTTCATGCAATTATAATGGGAACCGAATCTTTCAAGCTTCAAAAAGAATGCAAAAGGGCCATAAATATATCATCAAAGTGGTCCATTTGTGTTTTTGCACCCAGTCCTATTTCACTTTCATACACACACATACATATATATATATATATATATATATATATATATATATATATATGAAGAGTTCAGATGCAAAAACCTCTAAGTGCCATCTGAAATTTTCTTCTAGAATGATCATTTTTACGAAGCTCGTATATTTAAGTTCAGTAATTTCACTTAAATGGCAATGAAAAATATCTATGAATTGCCATTTAAGTGAAATTACTGAATTTAAATAAACGAGCTTGATAAAAATGATCATTCTAGAAGAAAATTTCAGATGGCACTTAGAGGTTTTTGCATCTGAACTCTTCATATATAAATATATATATATATATATATAGGCCAGGATATTCTTCCAAAATTTGCATTTTGTTTAATCTGAAGAACAACATGATGGTGAGTGAAAAATTACAATTTTTGGTGATTTAAAATTTCACATAGATCATTTCTAAAGTCTAAAAACACTGAAAAGTTTGAATGTTAATGGTTTGAACTATGAGTGCATAATGTAGCTAGTGTATTTATCAGGAAACTCTTTTCATCCTGAATAGGAAATGAGGCAAGACCTACGGGGCACAGCCACAGCGTAGCGATGGGGATTTTCTGCAATGACCTTTTGCTTCAGCTCATTGATGCGTGCTCCCAGAGAACCTGCGCAAAGATAAGCAGCAAGTTCAAATCAGAGCATTTATAGTAGTCTATGTACTTAGAGTGCAACGTACAAGAAAAAAGTATTTCAGAAGATCACTTAGATCACAGAGACTTTCTGAAGCTGAGTAAAATCATTATTGCCACTAGGGGTCAGTGTATCATCAGAATGTGGGATGCAGTGAACTGTGTTGGCAAACATCTTCCTGATACAGGCAGTGGTTTATGGAAGGAATAGTGTAGCTCCAGCATAGTTTTTAAGGATAAATTCTATGTGCTTAATTATAATACCCGATTTGGTATATTTTCTGGAATTGCTAGGTATGCCGAGTAAGACATACTAGTCATGGTAAAAAAAAGTTAGCTTCCTTGCTCAAGCTGCCAATGGACCCTTTTCACAGACTGTGACGCGTCTCAACATCGTAAATCCTGCAAAGTTTTTTATATTTTCATTTTTTTGAAAATGTATGTACATTTATAACACTTGACTTTGTATTATATTACCATCAAATGACAAGAAACTAGTTAACGCTGCTGTGAGGGTGTTTCTAATACAGCGGCTGTGGGAGTGATGGTAAAATTTGTCTTTCTCTCTTCTGCCTGGCGTTATCACAACATTATCTCTTTTTGAAAGTTGTGAAAACACTACTCGATCATAAATCGATCATAACTCCAGTAAACTATGGAGTGTCGCAAGGATCTGTGTTAGGCCCTCTATTATTCTCAATATATATGCTGCCACTTGGAAATATTATAAGGAAACATGGAATTAGTTTCCATTGTTATGCTGATGACACTCAAATATATATTTCATCACGGCCGGATGAAAACGCTAAATTATCCAAATTGACAGAGTGTGTTAAAGATATAAAAGACTGGATGACGCGTAATTTTCTTTTATTAAATCCAGACAAGACAGAGGTAATACTTATCGGTTCAAAAAACCACCCACAAAACCTCTCACAATACAACTTTAACATAGTAGGATGTCCTGTTACTTTATCCTCTACAGTAAAAGACCTGGGTGTTATACTAGACTGCAACCTGTCTTTTGAAAATCATATTTCATATGTTACAAAAACAGCCTTTTTCCACCTTAGAAACATTGCTAAGCTACGTAACATGCTATCTGTTTCTGATGCAGAAAAGTTAGTTCATGCGTTCATGACCTCGAGACTAGATTACTGTAATGCTTTATTAGCTGGTTGTCCTGCATCCTCAATAAACAAGCTACAGTTAGTCCAAAATGCAGCCGCTAGAGTTCTAACTAGATCAAGAAAATATGATCATATAACACCGATTTTAACATCACTACATTGGTTACCTATAAAGTCCCGTATTAACTACAAGGTATTGCTACTGACTTATAAAGCCCTAAACGGCTTAGCTCCAGTCTATTTAACCGATCTTCTATCGCCCTATAATCCATCGCGCTCTTTAAGATCACTAAATTCGAGGCTTTTGTTCATACCTAGGATATCCAGATCCACCAAAGGAGGGAGAGCATTTTCACATTTAGCTCCAAAACTCTGGAATAGCCTTCCAGATACTGTTCGTTGCTCAGACTCGCTCTCCCAGTTTAAAACTAGATTAAAGACGCATCTCTTCAGCCAGGCATTCATATAATATTTTTAATCTTACAGTTAAATCCGGTCTCTAGTTCAAAAAACGCCAGAGGAGAACTGGCCCCCGACTGAGCCTGGGTTCTCCCAAGGTTTTTTTTTTTTTTCTCCATTAGGTCACCTGATGGAGTTTCAGGTCACCATTAGGTCACTTGATGGAGTTTTTCGGTTCCTTGCCACTGTTGCCTTTGGCTTGCTCAGTTGGGGATATTTTGGGGATATTTAATTTTAATTTTATCAATCAATAAATTCCACTAGAAACAAACCTTGTTGTATTATTTTAATTTAATACTGTGAAGCTGCTTTGATACAATCTGTATTGTGAAAAGCGCTATACAAATATACTTGACTTGACTTGACTACTGTGGTGTTTTTCTTTTGCTATTTGAGCAAATGTGAACACAATAAATATATTTAATGTTTTCTTTCATTCACCGCTATAGAAGTTTACCTAACTATGATGTGTTCTGCTTCTGAGAAACCAGGAAATGTGAATTTATAATTATTTATAATTATGTTTAATAGGACAAAAGGTTGACTGAACTGATAGGCTGTTGTTTACTTTGTAAAATGGTGAGGACTTAGACAACCGCCGTGCCTCCCATTTATATTTAAAGTTGTTTTTTGCAACTCAGTTAATCAGTGGGTAGTTTATTACACCAAAATTAAACATTGCACAATTACACAGAATACAAAACTGTAGTTGAAATATTATGTTTTATATTATCTTACCAATGAGAACTACTAATCGGGGTCTCTCATTGGGCCTCTGCTGATAACGTGTCACTTCTTCATAGGTCAGGAACTCTGTGTCATTCTGGTCAGAAACATTGGCCTCTCCTGAAGAACCACGACGGTCCTTCCGACTTAGACGAAAACTTCTCCTTAAACCGGCTGAGAGAGAGACAGTCACAAAATCAGAAAACATTATTTATTACATGTCTAAGAGAAGAAAGAAAAAACTAATTACAAGACTATTAGTTTTATTTATTTTCACTTCCATTTAAAGTTTGAGGTCAGTAGGAGTTGTAGATGTAGGAGTTATAAAATACAGTAAAAACTACAAAAAGTAATTTATTCTGCCGAATTCTCAGCATCATTACTCAAGGTCTACACATGATCCTTCAGAAATTATTCTAATATGATGATTTGCTGCTCAAGAAACATTTCTTAAAAAACATTTGATAATAATTAATTAATGTTAATTACTTATCACATAATATTTTTGTTAACAGCATTTTTTTTTTTTTTTTTTTTGTATGCATTTAATGCATCCTTGCTGGATAAAAGTATACATTTTTCTAATCCTACTAACCCCAAACCTTTGAATAGTAGTGTATATTTAATGTATTTATAGTTATAATGACAGAATAATGTGAAAGACAATCAAAAGTCTAATCATAGTTCAATTTAATTGATTACTCTATTTACACTCTTTAGAACTCACTCTTTCACTTTGTATAGTAATGATACAGATACAGATAAAATATTGAAAGCAAGCAGTGATTAGCCGTAGTCTGACTCCAATGAAACTCCTGTATCGTAACTCGTAACTCCTATAATCTTCACCCCACCCTCTAGCAGTATTGCTGATGTTATGAAAAATGTTGTTAAGGGTTTTATATTTCAGGACATGGAGGTTAGTGGTGGGAAGATTGAGGACTGTACCTGAGTAAAACTCCCAGGAAAACACCTGGCCACAGGAGGGTGCCACTGCATTACACTTCGAAGAGACTACAATGCGCATTAGACCACCTCACACTTGTGCATAAGCCACACTCTGCCTTCAACAACTGACCCAAAATCAGTTTAGACTTTCACTTCTGAGATCATTTAGAACTGACCGTGAATTCTGTTGAGGTCTACCCCAAAAGTTGGCCTGCTCAAAATCTGCACATTTCATCACAAATCAGCAGGATTTAAATATAGTCAAATGTGCTAAATGTAACAGAGTGCGGCACAACAACAAATTATCAAAAAAATATTTAAGAAACAGTCAGTTTGGAAATAAGGGATAGGCAGAATGTTTTAAATGACAGATATTCGAGTTCTGACAAAATTTACTGGTGCTTTATAATATTCTGTGGAGGCAGATTCCTTGCTGTTAGTAAATCTGACTTCAAAGCCTTCCCACTGTCATCTTTGGCACTTCCCAGTATTTACACTATTAGATTATTGAAATAATTCTAGGTCAGTGGCTAAGGGCTGAGAGTTGCCGTCACGCACATTAGCTATATCACACACTTGACTCAGTGAGTGAGTGCACAGCCAATCGTGCAGGGTGGAATGTGCAGAGTGTCCTATAGAAGGGCAGCAGCCTGACAGTGGTTTTGGAGGGGTGGGGTTTATAGGGATGGAGGACTACATAAAGCAGAAGGCAGCAGAGAGGAATACATTCACATAGAGACCGGGCAAGGGAAAGTACTATACCTGCCAGAGGGGAGGAAGGTAAGGTCATTATTCTCATCTATAGTTTCAATGTAATCTATGATTTGCTCATATTTGAACCAAAGGAAAAGTCTCACTAAGGATGATTTTCGCTTAATGATAGCATAGGTGCCCTACAAGTTGTCATTTAGCTTATCAAACAGTAATATTATGAAATATTTTTACAATTTAAAATAACTGTTTTCTATATGAATATATTTTAAAATGTAATTTTCATCAGCCATTACTTCAGTCACATGCTTCAGTGTCACATGATCCTTCAGAAATCATTCCAGTATGCTGATTTGCTGCTCAGTAAACATTTCTCGTTGTTATCAATGTTAAAAACAGTTGTGCTGCTTAATATTTTTTCAAAAGTTCAAAAGAAATTACAAATTGAAATAGAAATCCGTTATATATAAAGTTATAAGTGGTTTACTGTCATCTTTGATCCATTTCAGTCTTTGCTGAATAAAAGTATTAATTTCTATCAAAATATCTTTACTGACCCCAAACTTTTAAAGGCTAGTGCATATTTAAAGTTACATATTTGTCTATTATTTAATCAGTTACTACTGACATGATCATTAGAAAAGTAAAAAATATATATATATTTGTTCAGTACAATGTTAATTTTGACAGGCAAACAGCAATCCATAACAAATCCTAATGTAGAATTTTTTTTTTTTTTTTTTTTTTTTTTAAAGAGGCGTCTTTGCACTAATTTAAATAATCACATCACATGCTATTTCAGCGTAATTACCACTTGGGAAAAATGAAATAAATTACAGATGATTGGTGAACAATAAGGTTTCTGTGCTGAAAAATTGCACCAGTGTTTCAAATAGCATAGCTACTTATTCGAGCCAACCACAGAAAGTCACATAAATCTAAACTTTGTCAAGCTCATCTTCACAGATCGTAAGAAAGAGACTGGTGTCAGAAAGTGAAGATAGATGAGAAGCTGTCAGCCTGTTGGTCATCCCCATTAACACATAGGCCTATTTATAAAGATTTCTGCATCTGCTACACATTCTGTAAATAGTGTGATAGCCTGTGAATGAAATATCTAACACCATATGAACTGAATATCACTTCTCTTTCATCACTCTCTTAACAGCCCCTCCAATTAGCGTCATTAACTAATGAGACTTGAAACATGTGAGACATGTTTCTATCACTTTTAACTCAGAGGGATGACAAACCTTTCCTCTCTTTATGTGAGCGTTGCAGAGCATGATTTTGCCTAGAGCTATGAATGTTTTACTTGTAAGTCAGAGTGCTGGAGTTCTCAATCCCTCCAAACCCGTTTTAATACCACTCCATCATAGACATTACTGGTTTCAGACAAGGATATCGGTAAAATATAAGTGACATTAAGTGGGGAGTTATTTAAAGTAAAAGACTGACTGTCTGAATTGCATTTAGGTAAAATGGAATTCACATTATTTGGGTCTAAAATTAAACTGAACAAGGTTCCTAACATGTCTATCAAGGTAAGGGATAGTGTAATATCAAACAGAAATAGTGTTAATTATCTTGGCTGTGTCCTTGACAATGATTTGAGTGGTGCAAGTATGGCTATGAAAACTTTAGGTAAGGTTAATGCTAGAACAAAATTTGTTAGTTTTATGGATAAACAAAATTTAAAAGTACTTGCATCATGTTTAGTTCAATGTCATTTTGAGTATGCATGCATTTCTTGGATGTCTGATTTGTCTCGTGTATGGTTGGATAAGTTACAGAAATCGCAAAATAAATTGATACGGTTGGTTTTAGGTTTTAATAGTTTTGCACATGTTGATGTATCACATTTTAGACATCTGGATTGGTTACCTATAGAAAGCAGAGTAGCACATTTTAATCAATAAAAGAGCTCCTACATATTTTAACATATTTCTCTAGGGTAAGTGAGAGACATCTTTATAATACTAGGCAAAGTCTCATGGATATTACATTATATCGCTTTAAAACTATGTATGGTCGTAGGACTTTTGTGGAACTCAATTGTGGAATTGGTTGCCTCTGGAAATCAAAAGTATTTCTAATATGGTTGGTTTTAGTGTGAATGTTAAAAGTTGGTTATTAGATATGTTGTTTTAGTGATGAATTTGTATTAGTGTATTATGAGGATGTTTAATTGTGATTGTAAACTTAGCAAATGTGGAAACCTATTGTAGCCTATTGTAACCTGTCACTATGAGTGAAGTTTGTGCTTTACTTCAAGGACCGCAATGGAAACAAGTTTTTAACTTTATTGTGTTATCCTTGACAAATGAGTGTATTTCACTATTTTTGTCTTATAAATCAAATCAAATCAAATTAAACACTATCATGTGAGCAAGAATTCACCATGGTAAAACCACTGCTTATGTGCTATACGTAATTAAATGACTAAAAATGAATACATTTTATTTTATTGTAAACATATTATTTAAAATGAATGTTAAATTAATTGTATTACTGGAAAGGTGTTAATCAAAATTACAAAATCTTTTGTGAAGAATAATGACAGACAAATTTGACGGGTGAACAATGTTTGTTTCTGCAACGGAATAAAAAAGATAATTGAGATATCACACAATTCTGTTTTTTTTTTCTCAGATTAGCACGTTTAAATCTCGCAGTTATGACTTTTTTCTCTCAATTGCATGTTTATATCTCACAATTCTGGCGTTTTTCTCAGATTAGCACATTTAAATCTCTCAAAAATGACTTTTTGCTCTCAATAGCGAGTTACGAACTCGGAAACAAAGTCTGAATAATGAGAACTTGCTATTGTGAGTTTAAAAAGTCAGAATTTTGACTTTTTTATTTTATTCCATGTTGGAAACAAGTTTGCATCATTTTGCTCACAATGAATGGTACATAAATTGCATAAATGTTATTTTACTTTGCCTACATAATAAATTTTTTACTTTAGTAGAGTTTCTTTCATCGAGCCTATTTACACTTGACCACTTCATGTTTTTTTACTGATCGGATAGCTATCCGATCCCAGTTAAAACTGTTCCATTTACACTTAATTTCCACATAAATATTTCTCTGCAAAAAGAATACAAGTCCGGTCTTCAATTCCCACGCCATATGCAAATAAAAGTAACAGATAAGCTATGTGTAGCAATTTATTTATCATCTGCTGATTTCAAGATCAAAGAGGAGAGAGAGCAGAATCAGCACTAGTGAGAGAATTTAGCATTCACCACTCTTAATGAAGATGACATATGTGTTGAGCTTCAGAATGAGATGCAGAACGTTGAGTTTAATTTGCGGTAGTTTGTGTGTCTGCTTGCTGAAAAGAGATACTCATCTCCAGCGGGCCATATTGAGATGCGTGTTGCAGCGGTGTCGTATCTGGCTACTCCTTTTCCTAACCTACACATTTATTTTTTACCATTTTGGGTCGGAGTGCAATCTGTCTCAAATGCATTTTGAAGGGCATTTACATCTGTTCTTTTCACAATTCGATATCTATCCGATCAGAGGAAACATGAAATGACCATAAACAGGCCCACCACTGAGTAAGGAGCGTGAAATGTAAAACCCGGCAGTGATTACTGAGGAGAAATTGCTGTTGTTCCGCTCCACTCACATACTCTTTCTATTACTATGCAAAATCAAAGGTGTGAAAAAAATAAATAAATTAGCAGCCCGCTTCTCAGTCTCTCTTCCAGAGAAACATCAATGCAGCACCACTGCAAATTGGCTTCTTCACAGTCAAAGATTTGAGAAAGCTAAAATTCCCTTCACGCTGCTAAATACCCAATCCGGCCTCCCCTCATCAAGGCCATAGCTCTTGGCACAGAGACAGGCAGCAATAGATGCTCACTCAGGCAGAAGGTTAGTACATTTCAGATTTAGCAGGCGCTGCCTGGGTACAGGAGAGGGCATGCAGTTTCTCACCTATGTACTGTCCATTGAAATAGCCCTCACAGTCACAGTCTTCTGTAGGGAGGCAAGCAGGGAGAGAGGGAGTGAGCAGAGGAGATCAGGAGAGAAAAGCAGGGCTGCAGAACTACAGTTACACAAGCAGGTTCAACGATTAGGTAGGTAGGTAGGCGGACGGGCGGGCGGGTAGCAGGTGTTTCAGCAGACTGAAATGACGGCTGTGGTCAACCAAGAGGCTTTGTTATTTGCCAAGAAGAAAATGATGGTGTGATATAGAATGTAAATATTAGGATTTGCTTTTGTGGTTGAGTGGGACTCAAAGGAAACAATGGGTGTTTTATAACCTACAAATAATGGAAATGAGGCCCTTAGATTGAAAAAGAGATGAGAAAAGGCGGTAGAGATTTTAAAAAAAGAATGGAATATAACATCACCTGACAGCTATAGACAATCTGTGAAAGAAAACTGGGAATACTTGTAGGTATAATCAGTAATTTTGTGTTTCTGTTGTACTGGTCTAAATGCTATTCATATTGGACTTGTCTTATACTGACACCTAACGGTGTTAATGTAGCATTATGCAAAAGCAAGAGGTGTCAGTTACTGATGCCATTGTAAAAATGTGTTATTTACAGTCATCCAGATTCATTTATTCCATATGCGAAAGTGTTACTGATAAGGTACTTGTATTTGGATGGTTGTGTGATCTCAACATGACCCACAAGAGGGGACTAGCCCCAGGTAAAACATAAAACATGGAAACCCAAAGTGTGTGTGTGTGTGTGTGTGTGTGTGTGTGTGTGTGTGTGTGTGTGTGTGTGTGTGTGTGTGTGTGTGTGTGTGTGTGTGTGTGTGTGTGTGTGTGTGTGTGTGTATACAGTGTAACAGCAGTTGTAGTCTCTCTCCAGGAATTAAATTAGATTAGGTGACAGACTGGCCTAATTTCCTAATCACTGTGGTACCAATATGTGTGTGTTGTGTGAATGTGTGAACTCAGATCTAGAAGACCAACCTTTATCACATCCCTGGTCATCTGGTGTCAGCAGTAAAAGGAAAAGGAAAATATATGATGATGACGAAAGGAGACAAAACTGCAGACTTCATTTACTCTGAATGGGAAAAGATGCTATCCTGGCCCTGGAGTTTATTACATAGAGATTGATCATAAATGGCAACATTCCCACAAAATGCAGGTCAACAGTGAGACCAACACAGAGATGCAGTAATAAAGGAAAAAGCAGAAGAGGATCAGATATAACACACGTAATGAGAGTCTGTGAGTTAGGGGGAGAGAGAGAGAGAGAGAGAGAGAGGGGCATGTTGCTAATCTGCAGATGTGTCTGTTCTCTAATCAGCTTTAGATTAGTGAACATGATCACCTGGCCACTTCACACGAGCAAATTATGCCTCCCGTTAGTCAACACTGATTAATAACTGAAGAAGAATCACTCTGAAATACTCACAGACAGTTTTTTGGGGAGACTTGGAGTTTTGAAGAGTGCCCATTTTTATTCTGAAGGCTAACCGCCTGAGGGGGAAAACCATATGAGGAGAACTTCAAACTGTTGAAAAACATTAAATCCCTTGACAAATATATTTTGTGCCGGTCTGACTTGAGCCATCATATACTATTGAGCAAGATCAAACAAACTCATTGGTGAAAGAAAAAACCCTATTACCAGTATATCCATCCAAAATACACCCTGCTGAGATGAAAGACAAAAAGACAGACTGGGCCATCTCTGTCTAATAATTTAGAATTAATATAATTGATAATTTAATTTGATTTAATTTGTAACTATTACCAATGATGCAGCAGCCAGTGTGGCTGCTGCATCATTGGTAATAGTTACAAATTAAATCAATACTTAGCTATTGAGCAGTTGCTAAATCAGGTGTAAATGGACAGTGTGTCCATTTACACCTGATTTAGCAACTGCTCAATAGCTAAGTACACAACTGTATCTCTTAACACATTACAGTGTTTTAAAAAATGCTTGTAATAATTTAAAATTAAAGTTTTTAAATCACTTCCTGTCTTGTTTCCCCTGTTTTGTGTTCAAGGACTCTTATGTTGAAGTGTATTTTCTGTTCTTATTGTTCCTGTGTTTCACTTCCTGTGTTTTCCTTAGCTCCCTTATTTGTCTCCATAGTTACCCTGGCTATAGTGCTTAATTACCCTCACCTGTCCCTTGTTATCTTGTGTATTTAAACCCCAGTTTTTTTCTAGGCTGTTTCATTGATGTGCTCAGTTCTGATCCTGATATTTTGAGGTAGTTTGTGTCTTTTTTTGTTTTTTGGTTAATAAATAAATTGCATTTGCATTCATTATCCCTTGTTTCTGAGTCTGTTCATCGTTGTAACTATATTTTCAATGTACTAAATAGCAACTTCATCATTGCAAATGAGTAATTACAAATATATTTAAATACAAGTGTACTTACAGTGTACTTACCAAAGAAAGTACTTGGTAATTTAAGATAACTACATGGGTTAAGGTTAGGTTTAGGGGTAGGTTTGGGGTTAGTACCTAGTTATCACCCAGTTATTGCATTTACTATAATAAGTACATAGTATGTACATGGGGAACAGGACAATAAAAGTGCTACCGAATTATATTAAAGTATATTTTGGCTTATGCTGGTAATTTCTGGTTTAGTACCAGTCAAAGTGTGGGACCAGCACAGCCAAGATGTTCACCAGCAAAATTTAGCTGGAGAGAGCAAAAAGTGTTTTGTTTTTTTGTTTTTGAGTGGAGCTCCTAAAATATTTAGCAGTTTCATGCAAACTAAACATCTCTGACTTGTCCCACCTCTCCTGAAACTGTTTGGATGGGATGAGTCCTGCACGCAGGCTGCAATCTCCCACTCTCTTGGCCTGCCACCACGTATGATCATCCTGACTGACCACCTGCAGGACGTCGCCTCGTGTAAACGGAAGCCCTGCCTCCTGACACGGTGTGGCTTTGTCCTCCAATGGAGTGTAATCAAACAGTGCCCGCATGTAGACCTGAAGAAGACACACCGTACAAACAAGATACAAACTCAATGGACAAAAAAAAAAAAAAAAATTGGAGAGATGCTGGGCTGATTACTGCTAAATTACTAGGTTTTATGCTATTTTTATAGTCAATCACCTTGCTTTCTTTCAGCCTGTCCTCCTCTTTGATCGCTGGGATGATCTTCAATGTGATAGAGCCTTGTGATTGAGACTAAGAAAGAAAAAACTGCTCAAATGATTGTGTTTTGACAATAAACGGGAATGATTAAGGTGATTATTTTATATTAAACAGGTAAATCAAATCAAGTACATGATATGCCAATTAATTCATTTAATTATTCACAATTAATTACAATATTTGCTGAGAAAACCCCCAAAATTAAAATAATATAATTTTGTTATTAAAGGTAATGGTACACTATGTAACTTTTGGCCTTCTAGCAGTTAAAAAACAAAACTGCATGAATTTTGCGGCACAACATTGTTTTGGTTGTGCCTCGGCTCTGTGTGACTGTGTAGATGAATATGGTTCTTACTCATAACTAAAAAGAGAGAGAGAGATTATCATAATCATAAAACATTCACTACTAGGCTTATGAAATATAACTGGTTTAAATGGAAAGGATCTTAAGCTGACTATCTGAAGACGTTACTGTAGCTATACCATTAATAGACACGGTACTTCCTTGAAAATAAATTCCAGCACAGCACTACAACAACCAAAGTGAAATGACCCTTCACAATAGATAATGCCACTGAACTCTGTTAGAGAGCTACATATGGCAATTTATCTGTTCAATAAAATACCTTTCTCACCTGTTGTGTAATAAAAACACCACCTATGCGCCGCATTTACTACATTTTAAATCCCTCAATTCTTGCCATCTCCAAAAATCCAAGCCAATGTTGATTCTTGTTTTATTACGAGCTCTGTCTTGTTCTCTTTTTGCCTGCAGACTCTCCTCTGTTCAGTGTTTTTTTTAAACGGGTGGAGGTTTGAGGTTTAGCTGCTCCATGTTAACCTTTCTCACTTATCGTGACAACTAACCTATGCCACTCCCACACCATACACGCTTCAAAATAGCAACTTTTCTCTATTAATATAATACGGATATGACGAGACACGCACGGGCGAGTGACGTAATTATGTACGCAATTTCCCATGAAAACCATCCCGCTAAGTCTAAAATATAAACACAAATAATAGGCTTAACATAGTGAATCAGAGTAAGACATCATTCCTTCTTCCTCGCTTTGGAAGAAGGAATGATGATGTATGGACTCATTATTAAAATTCTGTACATTTTGACAAGCAGCAACCTTCCTGTCTCTCTCTTGAAACCAACACGGAAGTGACTTAAACTGCAATTCATCGACTGACTGGCAGAGACAGGCTGCAAAAGAGAGTCAATCCCATGTTAATATGCCCAACTTTACAGCAGAACAAAATGTGTTTACAGCCTGGTGCAAAAAGTGGTTTTGGTCTATATAGCTAATTTTGCCCTTCATTACAACTGTTATTTTTTTATTTACATTTTTTTGTTGTTGTTATAACTCATCCATTTAAATTATATTAAGCCTTAAAGTTCTGCATAATTAAGGGCGTGGCCACTTGAGTGACAGGTGGATTGTCGCTGCTGTCACTACTAGCCATTTGTCTGCTCTCTGTTAGCCGTCACATCACCTCAGCTACAAAACCTACAGGGGACGTCAACGGACAATACGTCAATATTTATTCTGAACAAAAAAAAAGTTACATAGTGTACTTTTAATAATATAATTATACTACATGAGACAATTACATTAAAATTGTGGCATGCAAATGCATTAAATAGGCAATAAATGGCTTTACAAAGTAATATATTGTATGGACGCATTATATATATATATATTGTTTTATGTTCAGCAGAAGAAGGTATGTTCAGCAGTCATACAGGTTTGACAACATAAAGGTGAGAAATTGTGTGAAAGGTGAAATTATGACAATTTTTTTTGCATTTTTGGGTGAACTATCCCTTTAAGATATTGTGTCAAGCTTGAAATGCTTTGATGATAGAAAAATATCTTGAAACAGAAGCATTTGTTCATTTTGTGCTAATGTGTTTAATTGTTTTGTTTGTTTTTTATCATAATTAATCATGCCAAATTAATGTGAAGGAAGTCAGGAGGTCTTCCTTACCAGTAGTTGACTGATCTCATCTGGTCTCTTGTGCATTACAGAGCTGCCGTTGACTTCTCTCAGTTCATCACCGACATGCACTAGACCTGTGGAGAGAGGAAGGATACCTGATTTACAGACTCACTACTACATGTTCAAGCTGCACCCGCGGTGTTTGATCCACAATACACTTTATAGGCATAGTTAAATGAATTTTTAATGACCAAGATCATTCCCACCACACACACACAGCATATATGGGTTATATTCCCATGGCAACAGCTGTGGTCAGGTGGTTAGTGAGTCTGTTTGATTCGGTTGATTGGGTCTCAGGAGACCCTCCTTGACCACCACAGATGGGCCATTGCAGCAGACGCATGTGCCCATCACAGAGGTGAAAATAACAAGCATATCTCAGTAAAGGTGCAGGGATATTCAGAAACTTCAATGGTTTTAGTGATGAATACAGAACCTTTGAAGACTGCAATGGTTTTCCATTGATATAATGGAATGGTAATTAAAACAAAAGATAAAACACATTTCAGGAGTATATTTGGTAAAATAGCTTTGCATCATGATTATTATGGAATCCAGCATGGAGTAAAATGAGACCTCTAGATTAAAGACAAATTCTTTGAAGTGTCACTCACCACTCCTGTCTGCAGCCCCGCCCTTCATGATCCGAGCCACAATCACGGCCCCGGTGGACTCGTCCCGCCGGATAGTGGCACCCTGAGAGACAGAGAAACACCAAACAACAATCACATAAATATTGATGCTGCTGACAGATCCTGAGCAATTTATCTCTTAAAAAAAAATTCATATTCAGTGATCTCAAATAGTCTATTTGGACTTTTTTTAGTCACACTTACAGTGCATACATTTTCTTGCATCATTTGCTTTCTTATGTGTTGTTCAAGTCAGTGTTATTGTTTGTTAGCTAAAACTAACACTATTAAAAACCATTTTCCATATGAAATGAAAATATGAAATAAATAAATAAATATAAATATAAATGAAATGATATGATAAATGAAATACATATTTTAGATGAAAAACTTGTAGAACAAACATTAATTAAAAATGTTACCTTGGCAACTAACCAAAATAAATTACGTTTAAGTACTAAAATACTAAAAATAAATTCAAATAAAAATGAAATCAAATAGAAATAAATAAAAACTAATAAAAATGACAAAAGCATATAATTATTTAGTTTTACATTACTAAAACTTAAACTAAAATTTAGTGTGTGTGTGTGTGTGTGTGTACTGTATATATATATACACTCACCTAAAGGATTATTAGGAACACCATACTAATACTGTGTTTGACCCCCTTTCGCCTTCAGAACTGCATTAATTCTACGTGGCATTGATTCAACAAGGTGCTGAAAGCATTCTTTAGAAATGTTGGCCCATATGGATAGGATAGCATCTTGAAGTTGATGGAGATTTGTGGGATGCACATCCAGGGCACGAAGTTCCCGTTCCACCACATCCCAAAGATGCTCTATTGGGTTGAGATCTGGTGACTGTGGGGGCCATTTTAGTACAGTGAACTCATTGTCATGTTCAAGAAACCGATTTGAAATGATTCGAGCTTTGTGACATGGTGCATTATCCTGCTGGAAGTAGCCATCAGAGGATGGGTACATGGTGGTCATAAAGGGATGGACATGGTCAGAAACAATGCTCAGGTAGGCCGTGGCATTTAAACGATGCCCAATTGGCACTAAGGGGCCTAAAGTGTGCCAAGAAAACATCCCCCACACCATTACACCACCACCACCAGCCTGCACAGTGGTAACAAGGCATGATGGATCCATGTTCTCATTCTGTTTACGCCAAATTCTACATCTGAATGTCTCAACAGAAATCGAGACTCATCAGACTAGGCAACATTTTTCCAGTCTTCAACTGTCCAATTTTGGTGAGCTCGTGCAAATTGTAGCCTCTTTTTCCTATTTGTAGTGGAGATGAGTGGTACCCGGTGGGGTCTTCTGCTGTTGTAGCCCATCCGCCTCAAGGTTGTGCGTGTTGTGGCTTCACAAATGCTTTGCTGCATACCTCGGTTGTAACGAGTGGTTATTTCAGTCAAAGTTGCTCTTCTATCAGCTTGAATCAGTCGGCCCATTCTCCTCTGACCTCTAGCATCAACAAGGCATTTGCGCCCACAGGACTGCCGCATACTGGATGTTTTTCCCTTTTCACACCATTCTTTGTAAACCCTAGAAATGGTTGTGTGTGAAAATCCCAGTAACTGAGCAGATTGTGAAATACTCAGACCGGCCCGTCTGGCACCAACAACCATGCCACGCTCAAAATTGCTTAAATCACCTTTCTTTCCCATTCGGACATTCAGTTTGGAGTTCAGGAGATTGTCTTGACCAGGACCGCACCCCTAAATGCATTGAAGCAACTGCCATGTGATTGGTTGATTAGATAATTGCATTAATGAGAAATTGAACAGGTGTTCCTAATAATCCTTTAGGTGAGTGTATATATATATATATATATATATATATATATATATATATATATATATATATACATACATACACACACATATATTATGTAAACAAAGACCTTTACGTTAGATGCGAATAATCGCGATGAGTCAATTTGACAGCACTACTAGTATGTAAATAATACTAAAAACACACAGATTCAAGTGTCCTAATATTTTCATGGTCACTGTATTTGTACAACTGGCATTGTTTCTTTCTCTCACCAGTGGCTCTTTGTTTTTGACAAGGCGGACGATCTTGACAGAGTCCTCATCTAGTTCATCCTCAAAGTCATCGGGAAGAGGAGGCAGCACAGGGTCAAAGTTCTTCTGCGCCACCGTGTCATGAACTGACAAAACTGCCTAACAAGCAGGGGGGATATGAACAACTACATTTTGTTTCTGGCCAACCGTGTTAACGAAGATCTAACAATGAAGGTGTTGTTTGTACCTTGAGATGAGGTGATGTCAGCAAATGTAGCAGTTCTTTTTCCTCAACACTCATCGGTCCACTTTGCAACTCTTCTGCCACCTGCCAATCAATAAGGGTGGACCGTGATCAAAGCATTTAGCAAGCTAGCTTTCTTTAAAGGAACACTCCACCGTTTTTTGAAATAGGGCTTATTCCCCTTCTTTCCTAAAGTTAGATAGGTGGGCAAATGCATTTTTGTCTCAGTGCATGCATTGTTTTAGTTTGACAGGGTCGGCGCGAGCTTAGCTTAGCATAATGAATGGAATCCTTTGTTGCCAGCTAGCATGTCCTGAGTAAAAGTAATATAAAAAAAAAAAAAAAAAAAACACCTAATTACTTCTTGTGGCCTGCGTATTCACAACAAGTACAAATAGTGATGCAGATTAACACTAGGCGATTTCCTAGGCAGATATTGACTTGGGACTATATTAGGGGGAAGCACAGGCGAAGCACTGCTACTAGATATCACTGCAGAGATATCACGCCCAAGTAGCAGTGCTTCGCCTGTGCTTCCCCCTAATATAGTTCTTAATATATAAGTCAATATCTGCCTAGGAAATCGCCTAGTGTTAATCTGCATCGCTATTTGTACTCGTTGTGAATACGCAGGCCACAAGAAGTAATTAGGTGGGTTTTTTTATTTTTTTATATTACTTTTACTCAGGACATGCTAGCTGGCAACAAAGGATTCCATTCATTATGCTAAGCTAAGCTAGCACCCGACCCTGTCAAACTAAAACAATGCATGCACTGAGACAAAAATGCATTTGCCCACCTATCTAAATGTAGGAAAGAAGATGAATAAGCCTTATTTCAAAAAACGGTGGAGTGTTCCTTTAAAATAGTCTTCTAATTTCTTATATTTATTTAGCCAACTTCTAGGGACATTTTTGAGCAAATTTGTCCTCAGATTATGGATACAAATTATTATACAATTTAATTTACTTTCTCAAGTAAGTGTAACAGAAAGCTGCTGTGTCAAGCATTTTAGTGTTCCCTTATTCCCCCCAGATACCATTAAACTCTAGTCTCATATATTATTGTAAAAGGCCATTAATCTTGCCTGAGGTGAGGTGATATGACAGACTGCAGCACTTACATCCTCTGCCAGAGTGGAGGCACTGTGGAGAACTGGGGTGGGGCTCTGCCTTTCGTACTGACGCAACTTCTCATGGATCTAAAAAAGACAAGCACAATGCACATGTACACAGAGCTGGAGAAGATTGGTATCTTACACATTTGCTGCCATACCTTAAAAATAAGCTAAGGTAAATAACGCATGCAGTGAAAAATGCATAACATATGATGCTGCAAGTGAATTCAATGCTAAACCTACACACCTTCATCAGGTAGCTGAGACTTCTCTCACTGAAGACATCCTTGAGGAAGACCATGTCCTCTTTGTGATTGGCATCTGGACGCAGCTGTGAGGTCAGCAGGGCAAGGGTCTCATGCAACCCTACATGTAAACAGAGGTCACTTGCGTCATTGTGACTGTACGTGTGTTTAAGATGTTTACATTTGTGCAGCTCACCTGCTCCTGCAGAGAGGACTGGCATGGCTTCTTTCATCGATAAGGAAGGGGTTGACCTAAAAAAAGAGGTAACCATTATAGAAGTATGGCTATGGACCCCACAATCCTGACTCCTGACAGTGTTTTCAAAATCAATCGTTTTCATTGTAGTTTTTAGTTTACGATAAAGGGCTTGGCAAAAAGTAAACATTTGCGACACTAACTTTAAGTGTAGTCAGATATCATCTTCCGTGACGTTGCTAAATTACATCTTGAGCGTCCGCGGTTTTTAATATTTTTTACTTTACTGCACGATTCGCGAACAAATGACTCATTAACTCTTATGAACCGGTTCTTTTTAACGAAGTAGTGAATCGTTCAGAGCTGTAAATTAGTTCACAATTGACTCCCTCGCTGAACCTCAAGTATTTTTTTCGGTCCAGTTGAAAGAGGATGTACGTTATCCTATGTGAGTCTACTATGAGGTGTAGTTAAATACATCATTGTATAACCGATTTTTGTTGCAATAAATTAGTAAAATATATTCTAGAACTAGAAAAAAACCCTGCTTATAGCTAATAGCTGAAAATAAATCATAAAAGTGGTTTATTTTGTTTAAAAATGTATGAGGTGGCAAGGTGGGCCTTTTCGCCCACACACAAAAGGCACAATGTATTGATACTTTAGCAAAACTATTTTTTTAATAATGTATTAATAAAGTTAATACTTGTTCAAAACAATCACTTTAGCAAAGTTTGTTCTATTTTCTGTTTATTTTAATAAATATTTTTGTTCAATAAATATACTGTCATTAAAATATGTTAAGATAAATATATTTTTTAAAAATACAGAAACAAAATTATTTAAAAAAATAAAGATTCTGAAAGCATTGAAGTAGATCCCATAATTATTTAATATAGATTTACTATAAATGATAGTAACATGATACGATTAATATCATATTTTTAAATATGATGATTAAAATAATTTTTTTTCCAATCACTGTTGACCAGGAACAAACTCACAAGGTGACGGGACTGTGACACAAAGAGTCCTTTTTATAATAACCCTGTTTAATTTTTCTTTGTTTTATCTCTAATTTACAAAATCATATTTTCAATGTATGATATTTTCAATGTATGATTCATCTACCATCTATCTCTCTTATTGGTGTCTTCAAGGCTCTAGAAATCTGTTTAAATACCTGCAGTGGATCGGTACATCAATATCCCATCACTTTTAAGCTTGCAACTTATATTTCATATAGTTCTACTGAGTGTGCATTGCCTTGATAAGATTAATGGATATTCATCCATGATAAAGTGCTAGAATAGAGGAGAGAGAGTGACTGGAAGAGTGGAGTGATGCTCTTCTGTGGGTGCCGAGAGGCCGCAGCAGGAACACAAAGCTCAGAGTGCTGCCACTACTTCCTCTTTTACACTCTTTCTCCCTCACAAACACTCTCCCAGAGCAATTCAGACGTGCCATACTTTCAGAGTGCATGCCCAGTGAAACAGAAATAGCAATTCCACAAGCACTGATCCGTCTAGAAAAGAGACGAGAGACAAAAAATAGAAACTCTACTGCAGTTTTTCTTCCTCGTAACACTCAGCATAAGGGGTGTTGTAACATGGGGTGAGCTTTATCAGTTCAACCAGTTAGACTGTGCTCTATGCTTAGACTGAGAGTCTAGAATGAATTCTGGTGTAGATGGACATGTCAAGACTGAGGAGTGTGTTCATTGTATATAACCAAGCCACTAATCCTACAGATTTGATGGCAATAATTAGATGAACATCTGTGACTATTCCATATAGTGACACACAATATAACATCATATGCACTTCCTGGTTTGTCTGTGAAAAAAAAAAAAAAACACTTGCATCCAACAAGCCATACAGTATGTGAATGCACAGTAATATGGCAAATCACAGATGGATTTTAAAAAAAAAACTAAAACAAAAGAGGGGCTGATAGATGGCTGCTGGCACTATAATACCATAAAGCAACATTCAATTCTCAGCAATATCAGGAGAGTGAATGTGAGATATAAACTAATAATCCAATCATGACTACCACAGATAGGAATCCACAATCACTTTTGCTCTAAAGGATGATGTCATTCCCACTTTATGCTGTTCTGGTAATGATGTAATTGGCAAAAGAGCTTTGTGGAAGCAATACACAGGGGAAGGAGGTGTGTGTGTGTGTACTTGTACATCTTTGTGAGGACCAGTTTCAGTTTTAGACCATTGGAGTGAGGACAAAGAGAGTAAAGTGAGGACATTTTGGCCGGTCCTCACTTTCTGAGACCCCTTTAAAGGCCTGTTTGAGGGTCAAGACTTGGTTTTAGGGATAAGGTTATAATTAGGTTAAGGGTAGGTTTAGGGTAAGGGTTCGGTTTAGGCACTTAGTTGAGATGGGTAAGGTTAGGGTAAGCGGCTAGAGATTGCATTGTGTCAATGAATGGCCTCATAAAGATAGATGTACAAGAATGTGTGTGTGTGTGTGTGTGTGTGTGTGTGTGTGTGTGTGTGTGTGTGTGTGTGTGTGTGTGTGTGTGTGTGTGTGTGTGTGTGTTGGTACAAACAGCACAACAAAGCTAGTATTGAGAAAAAAAAGGGGGTTTGTTGTTAGAAACTTTAAATAAAAAGTATATAGTCTATCATCAAATGAATACCAGTAAAGTATTAATTTCTTAAATAAAAAAAAATCTTACTGGCCCCTAATGGTAGTATATAATTAAGCATAGCTGTAATACATTTCTTACTGTATTTTATCAAGAATAATATCTGCTTATGTATAAGTGTAATGTTTGTGTTGTATGACTTGTTCATAAACCTAAAAAGATAAATATAAGTTTTGGCATAAATGCATGAACACGTCATTATGTGTGCTATTTCTGTCTGGAACAGCTTAGAGCCATTTTCGTGTTTTTGGCTTGGATGTAAAAAAGACACACACAAGCACACACACACACACACACACACACACACACACACACACACAAACTCTCAAAGACCTCTCTGCAACCTTATTGGCTTTAGAGGTCTGTTTAGGTCACACAGTCTTCAGCAGATAGTACATCTGTTTGGCCTTCCTAATTCTCACGGATGTGTGCTGAATTTCAGAACATCAAATCCAGTCTGGTTGTTAAAAAACTTTTAAGGATGTATAAAGCACATGTAATGTAGTTAAGTGAATGGTACTGTCTGTCTGCTATCTGGAGGATATTCAAGGGAACCAGAGCAAAATATCTGACCTAGGGAAGCTTCTGTTTTTACCAGCCACCTGCACAGGGTAGGAATAGGATTCAACATTTTAAAATTTGAATTAAAAAAAATATATTTTCATTACATTTCAATGTCTTTTTATTCTTTCATTGTAATTAACAAACTTTAAATGGGAATGTTGTAATTTTCTCAATGTAAAATACATTCCCTATTTTACACCGTAGGTTAACATCCCTGAAAAGTGAAACACGGGCTCTGTTGCACCATCAAACAATTAGTCATTGAGCAGTTTGATATGTCAATTTCTTGCTCAACCAATGGTTTGAGTTTGGGGCGGGACATCCTGTTTTTTAAACGATGTCAGACAATTAGTTTAGCAATACACTAGCATGAGCTAACACACTAAAGCTACAAAACTTTGAATTTAATTTCAGTGATTGTGCCTGGTGACTGATGGGAAGCTTATTAACAATAATCATAATGAATTGTTTGCTTACACAGCTGAAAGCTGGATGGTGTCTGCTGTCTAAGGGCAGGTGGGAGACTGCTCCTTTAAACTGGTATAATGGTGGAGGGATGTTGATCAGGTTATCGAAATAGATAGGTTTTCACAGACAGAGATAAAAGCATGTACATGATTGTTAGAGGAGTTTTTATATCCCTTAGGATGAATTTTGATCTGTGCTGGTGATGAATCTGGGAAGGCAAAGTGAGGTCTGAGATAAAGCATCACATTTTGACCTGGACAATTTAAGATACAAATAAAAAACATCCTTTAAAAAACACTGAGTATATAGTATTACTAAATGATATGTAGAACAGTAGTTCTTAGCCTCCCCATTGTCCAACGCAATATTTGAATATTCAATATTTCCTCTTGTATTATGATTATGCTGCTTGTTATCATTGGGTGTAATGTGTTACTAAGTAATTAATTACTGTAATTTATTTACTTTTTTCTTGAAAAATTAACGTAAAGGATTGCGCTTCATTTTTCTGGAATTGAATTAGTTACTTCTGATGTAATTGCATTAAATACTGTATTATAGAACAATTCTTTATAAAAACAATAGTGGATTTAACTGACAAAATGTATGTTTTTAATGTAAACTTCTCCCTTTAAATACTTTGGTCAGCTCAATAATAACTTATACAATTTTATATTATGTATTTGAAAGAATTAAAAGAGCAGTTTCATGTCTATCCTTGTATTGTTCAACTGGTCGAGGCTGATGTGGGATTTAGAAAGTAATTAGTGATAAGTAATGCAATAATTTATTAGAGTAATATGTGATTAATTACTTATACTTAACTTTTTTATGAACAGAAACTGTGAGTGTTGTTATTAAGGGGAACATAAATTTGATTTGTTTTTAGCATTTAAACTATAAGGATTCATTATTTTAATATAATTGAATCGTTTTAAGTCATCTTGTGCTCATCCTTGCTCAGAACCACTGATATTATGCCAACAACTGAGTCCTTATTCTTAAAGTCTTTAGGGCCTCTGAAGATGGTCCATGTTTATGACAAATAGGGGAAGATTTCATAGTGCCAAAAGGGATTCATGAATAATAATCTGACCCTAGGGGTGAAAGGTCAGCCATCACAACAGAAGCTCCTTTTGTTAGAGATTAAAAACACAGAGAGACATTAGTTTGAATGTTTTCCTGGACCATCTTCAAATATTTCAATCATCTGAGAGGAATATAAGTTGTCTGGAGGCTGTACTCATGTTAAGACTCGTTATTTTGCAAGAGCAAATTCATTATTAGTTCAATTGCCTGTTGGCATGAACCAAACTGAAATATGTACCGTTCTGACACAAATAGTGGTTCTTTAACCCTGAAACAGATCCAGACCATTAGAATTCAACTCGCAGTGACCTAATTCTGTTTTTGTTGCACTACCATGTGCAACACATAAAGGAACGCATGCACTTTGGACAAACAATGAACATAGATCTATGGACAATTACAATCAATAATGGAAACAGGTGTGCACGTTTTCCTCAGCAGTGTTGAGAAAGCATCAGTACTTTCTCTTTCTCTCACTCTCTCTCTCTCTCTCCATCACAGTCTTTCTCTTCCTCTCTCTCTTCCTTCATCTGCAGTGCAGTGCTGATTTGCACATATGCCATATGATTGGCTCAGAGAGAGAGAAAAAAAGCCCCTCTAGAGGAGATAATCACCAAAACACACATAAAATCGCACGCATGATCTCGTGCAGTGCATGCTGGGTCTTGCTTCGTGTTTAGCTCCGGTATAATGAAGCAAATGAACGTAACAAAAAAGGAGCAGCCTACCTCTGGCTCCGTCTTCCCCTCTGTTTTCTGTGTCTCTGGATCTGTCGTTCCCAGAAGATTGCCTTACTGATCCTTTCGCTGTGACTCTTCCTCCGGCTGCCGCCCCTGCCGTCTGTCGCTTCTCTTTCTGTCTCTCTCTTCCACACACATACATAGACCCCCTCCCCTTTCCATCCTCCCTCCTCTCCTATCTCCTCCCCTTCTCTCCTCCGTTCATCCAGCACTGTATCCTCCAGCTAGTCTCTCTCTCTCTCTCTCTCTCTCTGCTGTCATTATGTCACCAGAGACAGAAGCAGGTGGGCGTTGTAAGACACGCAGTGGGCATCTCTCCCCCCTCCCATTCACCCTCTGTGTCTTTTTTCTCTTTAGATTATTGTGTTCACTTGAGCAGCTCTGAAAGCCTAAGCACTCATTCACTCACAGTCAGATGGAAGAGAGAGAGAGAGAAAAGAGGCTCTCCCCATCCCCCCTTTCTCTATTCCACAGGCATGCAGCATGCTTATGTTTTGTGCATGTGAGATTGTTGCTGTTTCTTTGTTGTAGGCTACATATAGATGGATTATTCCAGGCAGAGCTTAGAGGTCTGTGGGTTTCATTGCACGTACAGTAGGGTTCAGAATATGAGACCACATATATTTTTTCCCAATTAAACCTGGATGTGAACAGAAACTTTTAGAATTCTGATCATGTTAGATAATAAATAAATAAATACAATACAATATGATTCTTCGCTGTTTGGGTCATGAATCAAAACAGTAAATTTGTGACATTTATCATTCTTATCAACTTCAACTTTGGACAGATACCTTTTTTCGTTTATGTCTTTTAAACTGTCTAACTTGTTTTAACTGATTTGTCAGAGACAGTAACTGATGATATGATTTATTATAAAAAATGCGTAATTAAAAAAAAATGATATTCTAATTTATGATAACATTTGTATTAAATTAAAAACTGGTCATTTTAAATGATAACATTTGTTTTAAAAAAAATCTATGGGTAATATAATTTGTAATGAAAATGTATTACATTAAAAACTGCTATTTGTAATGAAACATTTTCACTCAGGACATTATTATTATTATTAAATATATAATTCTTGCAGTGAAACGTGTAATGAAAAATGTTAAATACAATTAAAAAGAAATTAAAATAACAATTTTCACAAGTAGTCTTTTACATACAGTATGTTCAAGCTAAGGTGTGTTTAATTAAAATAAGCCATTAGAACAACATCAACATGCTAAATTCCAAATCTCACTAAATAGAAGATTAAAGACTTGCAGGTTATATACTTGCTCTTATTTTAATAACAGGCTCATAGGTTCAAACCTATAGTGTGTGTTTTTGATAGGGCCATGTGGTAACCTTGCATAAATAACATGGATGTTCTACAGTCAGAGCCCTTCATTTTTGGGTGCAGGGGTCATTAAGGGTTGAAAGTGTTGTTTTGGGATGTCTGTCTAATTCATTCTGAGACATCTGTTACACCTGATCTGACTCTTAAGGAAAAGATTTACAAGAGCCCTCTGTCAGTACACACACACACACACACACACACACACGCACACACGAATAAGACAGAAATTTGCACCATTTCTACAGTAATACCATATTGAAATATATACTGAATCTAAAAAATCAAATGCTATTAAAGCAATTAGATGTAACTGAACACCTACACGAGCATTAGTCTTTCAATTTCATTACCATCCATTCAAAAGGGGAAAATTTAGGAAGGATTTAGTACTGTAATGTAAACATGGACTATTTAACATACTGCAGTGAATTATAAGCAGTAGACAGTGTCATTCTTGTTTTGGAAAGAAATATTACAAAAGAAAATATCGTATAATGCTACCTGATGTTAGTGTTTTTTAGGTCTGTGTTTTATGATTGACAAAGTTAGTTTGTTGGTTGACAACCTTTGTTAGTGTTCTGTAGGAATGAGTTGATTTGAGACATGTATCAAGTCAAGTGTTTGGGTAGGTTTAGTGCATTTTGAATGTGAGAAAGTGACTTACCGTAAGTATTGAGAAATGTGAATTTTTTAATCTTCTTTAATGAATTAAATAATGTACTTTTAAAATGATTTTTATCAAATAAACTAGATGCCGTATTTTTACTATCGTGCTTCTGCTTATATATATATATATATATATAAGCTAATACACTAATATTAAATGTCTTTAACACTTGCAAAATATCTTAGTTTGACAACAAAATCATTCAAATTAAAAATCAAAAGAAACACATGTGAATGTGTGTATGCACATGTGGAGACATATACAAGGACAGCTGGACAAATATTAGATAACATTGTTATATTAATTTATTTCCTTTCAATATACAGAACAAGAAGAATCACTTTGTCTCTTTTTTTTTTTTTTTACAAAAGCCTTATGTACAGATATAAAATCTCCCAGTGACACATAAATAAGAATATATATGAAGCAAACAGATGGTTGAGTAAAAACAACAATGTCATGTTCTGATTTAAATAAATATGATTATTGGCACGACTACAGAGGAAACATGGTTAAGAACTCCTCTTCAATGCATAAGTCTCCTATTCAAAAGACAACATTACAGTCAGGCACAGAGATCAATTTCTGGTGGCATGCATTGTCCTGGCATAAAATAAATGAATGCTTTGGAGAAGATATCAACGAAAACTTCATCATAATTTAAAACGCACAAACATGACATGCTCTCTCCAACAAAGTGCAATTACTGTATCAGAATATTGATTAGATCCAGATCTACTGGATTACACTGTATATTCTACCCCTTATTTCTTCCACAGATGAGACAAATTAAATACATAATGTGTCGAAATGTGGTTCAAAATTACATCCTTTGTAATATAGTATTTTGAGTTGAAAACCACAGTAACATGCATGACAGACAACAAAACACTGAATATGATATAAATTGTGCAGACGAAACATGGTAAGAAATGACAAGAAATAGAGATGAGTGGTTGTTCAATGTTCATCTCTCATTAACATAAATAAGACACGTCAGTCAAGCTTGTGGTAAAAGAAACCCAATCATCAATGCACATAAGAAGTGAGCATTTTATCCTGGGTGAAAGGGAATTACAATAAAAACAGTAAAATGTTAAAAACAATGTATCTCTCAAATGCCATTTGTGTGTGCCTTGAGTCTGTGATCAGCTGTACGGTTTTGACAGCGTTAACTTTCCTGAAACATTTTGATCCAAGGCCTTTTTATAATTCATGTTGTTATTGCACTCTATCTTTGTCCTCTTACTTTTCGCTGGCTTTCCCTGCTTCTTTCCTCATCTCTTCTCATCTCCTTGTATGAAGTATGGATTTTCATGACCCACCAGATAAGAGTACCGTGTGGGGTTTGGGTCCTTAAAGGTCCTCATGCCCTCTGCGTTGAGGTCATACGAGCCCTTCTGCAGAAGAAATGAGTTCATATTAGCCACATACAGGTAAACACAACCCACAACCCTTCACTCTCTCAGCCCATCTCCTCATGCAGGGAAATCACAATTACCTGCTTAAAAATACATGCAAAGCTTAAAATGGCATGCAAACAGCTGAAAACAGAGATCAAAATCGAGATCTCATCAAGAATTTAACGACAGTTCACCTCAGAATCAGAATATAGTCGCGGTAAACGGCGATGTCACAGCGAAAAGAAGAAATAAAGAAAAGTATAGTAAAGGAATATTCCTTCCAAGTTACATACAGTTTAAGTCATAATTTATGTTGGTGCAGCAATTATTATTTTGGTTATGCTAGTGATTAAGAATTTACACACTTCAGCTTTAAGCTGTATTTAATCCAGAATATTCCTTTACTTGGAAGAACTTGGACACTAAAAGTCCCTTTAAGGCACGTCAGTTCACTGAGTGGCCATATTCATATCGCAGCTTCTTTCAGCGATACAAGCCGTATAAAAAAACAATTTATTACATTTCAATAGCATACACTACTGTTCAAAAGTTTGGGCTCTGTATTTTTTTTAAATGTTCTTGAAAGATGTCACTTCTGCTCACCAAGGCTACAATTTAAAATAAGTGTTTTCTGTTAATATATTTTAATGTACTTTATTCCTGAATTTTCTGCGTCATTACTCCAGTCTCAGTTACTCAGTCTCACATGAAAAAATCTGATTCTGAATGCTAATTTGCTGCTCAAGAAACATTTCTTCTTATTATTATCAATATTTAAAACAGTTGTGCTGATAATATTTTTTGTGGAAACCGTGATACTTTTTTTCAGAAATCTTTAATGAACAGAAAGAACAGCATTTATTTGAAATATAAATATTTTTTGTTACATTAGAAATTTAGACAATTTAGACAACTAATTTTTACAGTAAATTGAATGCGTTCTTGCAGAATAAAAGTATTAGTTTATCGTTATAATCTTAATGAGCCCAAATTTTGAACGGTAGTATATTTCAAATCAGTAATAAAATCTGGCAACAATCTTAGCATATTTTGTACTTATTAAGCTCAAATCTACGGAGCCCCTAAAGGGACATGGTGGTGGAAAAAAATGGGATGGGAGGAAAAAATATTTTTTTCCTCCCATTGCATATTTTTTCGACCACTATGTCCCTTTAGTGGCTCCATACAAATCACATTCACAAATATTGTATTTTTCAGGCTGGTCCAGTTAATTTTGCATGTAGAGTAAACAAACACGTGATTGGCTATTTTAGCTGTCAGGCATGACTTCCATTCCTACAGCCGCCGAATTAAGCATTTCAATAACGTGACTGCCGTTTTTAAGGCAAAACTACAGGAAGTATGTTCATGTTGTGCATTCATATGTACAAGTGGACCCTTTTTGCCTTTTACAGTCTCTGACGACGAACCATTACACACTTTAACAGCCCAATTGTTTCATCGGTGACTTACCTTTCCTCTAATCTTCTACAGTCATAGTTTGGAGTGAGGCAGTATCAAGTCCGTATACGGAACACCACATACACAACACAGCAACCACAAATACGAGCACAAACACACACAAAGAGGTTTGTTTAAGAGCTAACCGATCATAAAACTTGTACATCTGTTATGATGATATTATGATTTCAAAAATTAAAATGATGAAATCTACTGAGTTTGTACTACTGTTAGCTTTCAATTCCTTTCAATGCAAAGGAACTAGTGCAATAGACCCTCTTTATGTGTGGCCTGGTTAGGACTGCATCTGCTCATAATGGACTTCAGTCATTCAGTCAAGTAATACTTTTGTGAAAAATTAGGATATTCATAGTGTATTAGTGGAGTTCAGGCAGGCAGAGTAAAGATTTAGAATTAGACTTGGGTCTGATTGAACAATATATTTAGTAGTGGTTAGTGGTGTGATGACACTATTATTAGAGTTAAATAAGGTTACATGCAGGGTTAATGGAAGAATTGGAGGGAACTGTAACTTACAGTGGGTTCATTTCTACAATTATTAAAAAGAGGTACAGTAATAAGCCATTTAATGTATAAATGATATACACTACCGTAAAATTGTTTGATGTTTTTTAAAAGAAGTCTCTTCTGCTCACCAAGGCTTAATTTCTTTGCTCAAAAATGCAGTAAAAACAGCAATATTGTTATTACAATTTAAAATAACTGTTTTTTATTTTAATATTTTTTAAATGTAATTTATTCCTGTGATGTCAAAGCTGATTTTCAGCATCATTACTCCAGTCTTCAGTGTCACGTGATCCTTCAGAAATCATTCTAATATGATGATTTGATGCTCAAGAAACATTATTATTAAAATACAATGTTAAAAACAGTTGCACTGCTTAATATTTCCATGGAAACTCGACCCCAAACAGTTAAACGGTAGTGTATATGTATAAAAACAAAAGGTAACACTTTACAATAAGGTTCATTAGTTAATATTAGTTCACTACATTAGTTAGCATGAACTAATAATGAACTGCACTTATACAGCATTTATTAATCTTTGTTAATGTTAATTTCAACATTTACTAATACTTTATCAAAATCTTATTAACATTAGTTAATGTACTGTGAATTAACATGAACAAACAATGAACAGCTGTATTTTTATTAACTAACGTTAACAAAGATGAACAAATACAGTTACAAATGTATTGCTCATGGTTAGTTCATGTTAGTTAATACATTAACTAATGTTAACTAATGAACCTTATTGTAAAGTGTTACCAAACAAAAAATATCTAAATTATTTATTTTATTTTATTTTATTTTACAGTGATATATTGTTTTATTTAAAAAGTCCACATATACGCTTGTCTTTGAATCGAAACCCACTGTAAGTTAAAGATCTGTGCAACTTCTCTGTTTAACAGGTTTAAATTACAACTTATTTGTGAAGTTTTGACTGGAAGGAGGTACTCACCAATCCATTACTGTGGCCTTTTTTGCCTGGCCCTTCAACCATCTCCAGGTTGTTGCCAAAGACATCATTGCTGGAACTAGATGTGAGAGTGACACGAGGAATATGGCTGATATCCTGAGAGGGCCATGTGGCCCGGATTTCCTCAGTAGGATACGGGCTGCCGAAATGATTGTCGTTTGACTTCTTCCTGCTGAGAAATAAGTAATGCACACACAAAAATGTCAACAAGTGACAAATGTACATCCATACCTAAGCATAAAATACTCTGTAAAAGAGAGATTCAACCTGACCTCTCATAAACACTCACCTCACACAGATGTAGATGAGAACAGCCAGAATTACAATGAGCAGAAGTCCCCCTAACACACACGCCACCACCACTAGAGCTAACAAAGAGGCTACGCAGAGAGACAAAGTTCATTAGACACAAATATACACGCAAAATCTATAATTTAGCACAGTAAACAAGCTGATCAATGTATTGGTGTAACTTTATTGCTTTAAGGATTAAAAAACAAGAAACATTGTAATAATAATATCTTACAGTCATTACAGTTGAAACCAGAATAGCCAAATGAACATCTGTGAAAAAAAGGGAAATAAACGTTGAAACCTATCCACAGACATCTGATTGTAGCAATACTGCCACGACACAAGAGGGCAGTAGTTTCTATTACAAACACACTGAACACACACTCAACCATTGAATATAGCTTGTCAGTTTAAAAACAAGGAAGGCAATTAGTATTTCTGAGCCACCATCACCATTGAGGTATGTTTTATTAAACGAAAACGCTATTTTAAGGCCTTACAGGTTGGTGAATGAATGAACAACTCTATTAAAAAGTTAACATGTTGTTTAGGTATGTGTATTACACATACCTAAACAACATGTTAACTTGTATTCAGAACAAAGAAATGAAATGGTACTCACTGAACACAGTCATTTCCCTGAGCTTTGTAGCCACTTGGACAAACTGTAAAAAGATTAGAAAGTAAATAATTGGTTTTGTGTTTGAACATGACACTACAATAATAAAAGACTATTGTTCTTACATTGGGATTTTATTTTATATAATGTAGAAATAAAATAGAAAATGGCATTTTTTAAATTTCTTTATTATTTTTGGTCAGTGTACTGTACATTCTGAACCCTGATCTTACCAGACCAGGATTAATGTGTCTGTTACTATGGATAAATCCACGTCAAAATCAAAGGTCACTGATGATTATGATATGCACACACAAACACATATGGAAGCCCATTATTTCCACGCAGAAAGGGAGTAGTAAAGACACACACTCACCTCTACAGCTTTTGGGCTGGTAAGGGCTGGGTACGTGGCCAGGTTTGCAGGTACAGAGAGCGATCCCATCTTTGGCCTCACACACTGTAGTGTCAACATCACAAGGAGCAAGATCTTGCTCGCACAGATTGCTTACTAACAAGAGACAGACAGTGAGAGAGAAAGAGAGTTTAGTTGTGGGTAGCTGTTTAGAGAGAAGTGTGTATCGAAGGTCCTTTTTTTACAGCATGTTTGCCTTCACCGGTTCATTTTAAATGGTCCTGCGATGCAACTATGGATTTTTAAAGTATAAATATTTCATAGGCTCATTTAATTTCATGTAGTTTCATTTCATATGAATACCATAAAACAAACATAAGCAAACATAACCATAAATTGCTGCCTTAAAGTTTTAAGTACAACTTGGTTGTTTAAGTCATTTCAACTTAAATTACATTAAACTGACTTAAAAAAAAATGTATCTATACTTATAAAAAAGCTGAAAATTGCTTAACTTATTTTGATGAGTTAAAGCAATGTAAAAACATAAGTTTTCAACTTGATTATATCATTTTTTTGTGTATTTTTTTAAATAATTAACTCGTTTTAAATGGTAGCATGTGTGGCATAGTGTTTATTTCAGCTTCTCAAATGTATTTCATGTGAAATACCCCAGTGTAGTTTACGTATATAGAGAGACAATCTTTAATGTGATCTAAAACATTTCATAATTACAAAACATGGCCACAATCATGGCTAAACAATTCTAAACAACTAAAGTTCGGGCACTGGCACTTAAATGTGTTCCTATTTGAGGAACAATCTTTGCCATTTAATACAACTGCAAAGAGAAGCTGTTTTATTAATCTTTGTGGAAATTAGCATAAAAAAATACTACATGTTTTTGATATTAATACTGTGAAGGTGAATTTGTTGCCTAAACATGAATTAATGTGTTTAGAATTAATGTCAAGTAATGTAGATATAAAGAATGTATTGCATTTAAAGAATGATTTATTATGTAAAATTGTTTTTAAAATTATGTGAAACCAAATATTGTATATTTATGTAACCAATATACTGTATTGTATAATTCATTTATTATGTGGACATTAAAACATGTTTCACTCTGTTCATACAGCGAAACTTAAATGCTAAATCTTTTCAAGATACTCACCATTGTATTCAGCACCAGCAAGAATGCCACAGTTTGTCGTTCCACAGTTCGTTGCATTTTTTATACCAGCATCAATGACCGATGCAAACGATTCCTGGGTGACTGGAGAATTGGGCTCAAAATAACTGTTTACTGAAGCCACTATACTGCCAGACCTGGAAATATTTACACAGAGATTAGTAATTGGCAAATATAATACAAAAGAGAAGAGCTTTGTTTAAGAACTGTTTGAAATGGACACTCACGTCAACTTAAGGACTGTGCTGTTAATGTAGTTTGGCTGGTTACGCAGAACTGCATTTACCTATGGTGAAAGGGAAGAATGAGTAATTACTTTAGACTCACTGAAACTGAAGGATATTGATTCAGGATATGGAATTTTTTTAAAGTATTTACTTTGGCAGTCCCAAGATCAATAAAGCTTTATTGGCATGACTATTAACTATAACAATCTGTACTGCCAAAGCAATATACAGATATATTTTAACTTAAATAGAGAATATAGCTATATGATAAATAAATATGATTCTATACTTCTATAAATATGATTCTAAAATTCTATAAGATGCATGATAGAAAAATACACTACATTTATGATTAAAAACTTTATCCAAATTTGTATTCATATATTTATTTTGTAGTTATTAGATTAATCATTTTATTCCATGCCTTCTTACTTAATAGTTATACAAACAGACTTCATAAACTGCACAGTTTTAGTGTGAAGAAATACATCTTTGCAAGTAATAAATGAAATGTTAAAGCTAAAACACCTGATTGTAATGTAAGTTTGTGACATACCGCAAGAATGATCTCATTAGCAACATTCCGGAATTCAGGTGATTTGGGATCAGACATTGCAGGTACAAATGTGCGATTCACCCTTAGTGAACTAGGGAATGATTTAGCTGGGAATAAGAGAGAGTGAGGGTGATAAATAAAGATTGTTCTTAAGAATCACTATAATCACATGAGTCTTATTATACAAATTAAAAGACAGAAGGACTTTCTATAATGTCCCATGGCCCTGTGTAAGAAAGGTTATACGTGATTGACAGAGAATGGCATCAGACAGATACTCACTTTCCACACAGGCATTATTTAAAGGAAAAGTTCCTGTCAGACACTGACAGATGGAGTTCACACAGACACTGAGTGGTGGGCAGGGCACTGAAGGACAACTAGCTAAAAGAACGAAAGGAGAAAGTATTAGGCATTTGTGAAGATTTACAATGCATGAACATTACACTGTAATCCACAATCACACAACACATTCATTCAAACACACCTGGTGTGGTTGTGTTGTTAGTTGGGTTAGTAGTAGATACGATTGGTCCAGTCGTTGAGTTGGTAATGGGTGGTGTGGTAACATTTCCTGTTGTAGATTGAGGTGGTGTGGTGGAATTCCCTATTGTTGTGTTTCCAAGTGTAGTTATGGGTGGTGTGGTAGCATTTACTGGTGTAGTTATGGGTGGAGTAGTAGCGTTTGCTGTTACATTATTCCCTGGTGTAGTTATGGGAGGTGTGGTAGCATTAACTGGTGTAGTTGTGAGTGGTGTGGTAGCATTTACTGGTGTAGTTATGGGTGGTGTGGTAGCATTTACTGGTGTAGTTATGGGTGGTGTGGTAAAGTTTACTGTTGCATTGTTCCCTGGTGTAGTCATGGGTGGTGTGGTAGCGTTTGCTGTTACATTATTCCCTGGTGTAGTTATGGGTGGTGTGGTAGCATTTACTGGTGTAGTTATAGGTGGTGTGGTAGCGTTTGCTGTTACATTATTCCCTGGTGTAGTTGTGGGTGGTGTAGTAGCATTTACTGATGTAGTCATGGGTGGTGTGGTAAAGTTTACTGTTGCATTGTTCCCTGGTGTAGTCATGAGTGGTGTGGTAGCGTTTGCTGTTACATTATTCCCTGGTGTAGTTGTGGGTGGTGTAGTAGCATTTACTGATGTAGTCATGGGTGGTGTGGTAGCGTTTGCTGTTACATTATTCCCTGGTGTAGTTATGGGTGGTGTGGTAGCGTTTGCTGTTACATTATTCCCTGGTGTAGTCATGGGTGGTGTGGTAGCGTTTGCTGTTACATTATTCCCTGGTGTAGTTATGGGTGGTGTGGTAGCGTTTGCTGTTACATTATTCCCTGGTGTAGTTATGGGTGGTGTGGTAGCGTTTGCTGTTACATTATTCCCTGGTGTAGTCATGGGTGGTGTGGTAGCGTTTGCTGTTACATTATTCCCTGGTGTAGTTATGGGTGGTGTGGTAGCATTTACTGGTGTAGTTATGGGTGGTGTGGTAAAGTTTACTGTTGCATTGTTCCCTGGTGTAGTCATGGGTGGTGTGGTAGCATTTGCTGTTACATTATTCCCTGGTGTAGTTGTGGGTGGTGTAGTAGCATTTACTAGTGTAGTCATGGGTGGAGTGGTAAAGTTTACTGTTGCATTGTTCCCTGGTGTAGTCATGAGTGGAGTGGTAAAGTTTACTGTTGTATTGTTTCCTAGTGTAGTCATGGGTGGTGTGGTAGCATTTACTGTTTCATTGTTCCCTGGTGTAGTCATGGGTGGTGTGGTAAAGTTTACTGTTGCATTGTTCCCTGGTGTAGTCATGGATGGAGTGGTAAAGTTTACTGTTGCATTGTTTCCTAGTGTAGTCATGGGTGGTGTGGTAGCATTTACTGTTTCATTGTTCCCTGGTGTAGTCATGGGTGGTGTGGTAAAGTTTACTGTTGCATTGTTCCCTGGTGTAGTCATGGGTGGTGTGGTAGCATTTACTGTTTCATTGTTCCTTGGAGTAGTTAGGGGTGGTGTGGTAGCATTTACTGGATTAGTGGTGGGTGAGGTGGTATTGTTTCCTGTTGTAGCATTACCTGATGTAGTTTGTGCTGTAATTGTGACATTGCTTGGTGTTGTAATTGGTGAAGATGTGCTGTTGCCTGGTGTGCTAATGGGAGGAGTAATATCATTGCCTCTTGTAGTTTGGGGTAGAGTTGTGCTGTTGCCTGGATCAGGTGAAGGAATAGTTGTGCTGTTGCCTGGATCAGGTGAAGGAATAGTTGTGCTGTTGCCTGGATCAGGTGAAGGGGTAGTTGTGCTGTTGCCTGGATCAGGTGAAGGGGTAGTTGTGCTGTTGCCTGGATCAGGTGAAGGAATAGTTGTGCTGTTGCCTGGATCAGGTGAAGGAATAGTTGTGCTGTTGCCTGGATCAGGTGAAGGGGTAGTTGTGCTGTTGCCTGGATCAGGTGAAGGAATAGTTGTGCTGTTGCCTGGATCAGGTGAAGGAATAGTTGTGCTGTTGCCTGGATCAGGTGAAGGAATAGTTGTGCTGTTGCCTGGATCAGGTGAAGGGGTAGTTGTGCTGTTGCCTGGATCAGGTGAAGGAATAGTTGTGCTGTTGCCTGGATCAGGTGAAGGAATAGTTGTGCTGTTGCCTGGATCAGGTGAAGGAATAGTTGTGCTGTTGCCTGGATCAGGTGACGGGGTAGTTGTGGTGTTGCCTGGATCAGGTGACGGGGTAGTTGTGCTGTTGCCTGGATCAGGTGAAGGGGTAGTTGTGCTGTTGCCTGGATCAGGTGAAGGAATAGTTGTGCTGTTGCCTGGATCAGGTGACGGGGTAGTTGTGGTGTTGCCTGAATCAGGTGAAGGGGTAGTTGTGCTGTTGCCTGGATCAGGTGACGGGGTAGTTGTGGTGTTGCCTGAATCAGGTGAAGGGGTAGTTGTGGTGTTGCCTGGTGCAGTTACAGGATGGTTTGTTGCATTCCCCAGTGTAGGTACAAGTGGACTTGCGGTGTTGGATGCTGTAGTTACAATGGCAGGTGAAGTTGTGGTATTTCCTGGTGGACTCACTGATGAACTTGTAGCATTTTCTGGTGCGGATGTGGAGGAGCTTGTCACGTTGCCTTGAGTAGATAAAGGTGGAGATGTGACATTACCCCCTTGCGTTGACAGCAGCGGAGTTGTGGCATTGTTTGGAAATTGTGTAGTTGTATTCCCAGATGGAATGCTTGTTACTACTGTTGATGGCCACAAACACATAATCATATATAATCACACATAAAGTTTTAAGAATCTTATCTAAACCAGAACCAGTGGCACCTGAAGCTGTACAGTTGTACACACTCTGCATACCAGGATCACTCTGAGAGTGACGGTTTCCTTGCAAATATTTCAGCAGTTATTATGTGTCTCATATTTCTGTCGACTGTACCAGCAATGCCAGTGATTTGTGACAATAATTTTTTGAGTCAGTTCTTTCTTTTCAGATTTTTTAGATAAGATGTTCACTGGAATAACTGCTTATCCTAATTTATGCTTATTGCCTATTTTAATTTCTTTGAGAAAGATAAAAAAAAAAAAAGGCAAATCAGATACAGCTTTAGAGTTTATATCAACTGTGTAGAAAAACTTATTTTATTCATAAAGTTACTGAATCTAATTACATTCGATGCTAAAATGTGTTCTCGGAACTCTGTACTGTTTCAGGTAATATTGTATACATGATAAAAGATATAATATATGCTGTATTTATAACTGTATTTATTCAAAAGAGAGGACATATTGTGTTATAACAGTGGTTGTGTACATTGCTGTAGAAATAAGCATGTGAGAGTAAACATTCATCGACAAATGTCTGAATTAAGCTGTAGATAAATAACAATGACCTATTTTGTCAAGACTAAAGGTCTTTATATCAAATAAAGTGAGCTAATATTTATTTGTGGCTATAACTAGTAGCTGCTCCACAAAAAAGCTTAAGACCCATCCGCACTTCATTAAACATATGACAGACAGTAAAACCAGCATAAAAAAAAACAAGAAATTATTTGGTTATTGAACAAGCAACAGCAGAAGTTGTATTGTGGTTAAACTGTTTTCAGAAGCATATGCAAAGCTTGAATGACAAGTCTGAGGACTGAATTTCTGAACTTTGAATGACTTGAATGAGAAAATGAAGGGAGAGTTTTTTACAAAATTGTTTTCATCACTTGTATCACATGAAGAAACATTGCTAGTGCTGCTTTGCTTCTGAAGCAGCAGTACAGTATATTAGCAAGAATATTTATTGAGCTAGCAGAGGTCGATGTGGTGTTTCTGGTTTTATATATAGGCTATAATAAGGCCAATAATGTCTAATATAATGACTTCATCTGCATTGTAGTGATTGTACTAGTTAATGTTTTGTATTGGAAGTAGAGAATGTGTCCTTACCTGCAGTATCAGTAGAGGTAGCATTGTTTGGGCTAGCTGTGGAATCAATGGTTGAATTTGTGCTAGATAAAACTGGTGTCGTTGTCATGCTCATTGTGGAATTCGCAGTGGCTATGCCTATCAAACCTGTGAAAACAGACAAAATTGGTCAGATGGCATGAGATGCATATAATACAATGAATACATACAATCTTGGGACACAAATTTCAGTCTTCAATTGGTTTCCTGTATGTTTCTTGCAATCTAATCAAGCACACCCATATCATTTCCATAGTCAATAAGGTAATTTACTGTCAAACTAAAACTACACATGCATGCATCACATCCTCATAGTAATTTCAATATTTTCCGAGAACAAACAGTCATATAGAGTGACTGTCTCCTGCAGCTATATACTGCTTGTGTTAATACCTAGCAACCACACACAAAAGAACAACATATTAGCAAATGAACTCCAGAACACACACACACACACAGAGAGAGAGAGAGAGAGAGAGAGAGAGAGAGAGAGAGAGAGAGAGAGAGAGAGAGAGAGAGAGAGAGAGAGAGAGAGAGAGAGAGAGAGAGGTCATGTTTCTATACCTATTGCTTTTATTGTTTGCTTTTGAAATTAAGTCGGAAATCCAAACACAGACAAACTAGACCGCTAATTTTTGGCATTGGTGTGTGTGGTCACCATCACATTTGGCTAGTTGTCCATGGGAAGAATACATCAGGGTTTGGAACGTGAGAATGAGTAGATGATGATGATGGGATTGTCATTTTTCGAGCAACTATCCCTAAGAAGTGAGCATAATTGAAAAATCCTTTTCCTGATGATCCAGGAGTTCCAGAAAGAAAGAAAGAAAGAAAGAAAGAAAGAAAGAAAGAAAGAAAGAAAGAACTATCAAGCTATTTGCATAGCTGCCTGTTTATTTATTAACTATTTTTCCACTCGACTACACGCTCATAGATAGATCACAGTTTACCCAGCAATAAAGTCATATATATTCATGCTTAGTGGAGAGGAAAATGTCAACAGAATGGATTAAAATAGGCTATTTACCACTTGTTTATAAGAACCATATGTCAACCTAATGTTCATGTATGTCTTAAGAGTGCTAGCAGAATTCCCATTTATGAGAATTGAGTCATGAGTTATGAGTCATGTGAAATCAATTAAATTGAAACAAAGTAGTCTTACAAACGTTTATATATATATATATATATATATTCTTTGAATGTCTCACATGTTGGGTGAGCTTTGTAAAGGAAAATCAGGTTTAATGGATCCCTTTAGATGGATACTACATCAGTGGTACGCATTAATGTCTCAAAGGGTTTTTAACTAACAAATATAGATGCTGATAGACATTCACTATCACATAAGCAGTTCTGCGATTTGCATTTCCTGAAGATTTAAGGGGCTTCTTTAAAAGTAAAGATCCACCAGACTCAGAGGCACTATGCTCAAATCAGAAACATCTGTTTCTCTTCATAGTTTATCACATTGTGAGGACAAAAAGTGAAAACATAAAAGATACTCACAAAGATTAAATATAGATTTTAAGTACCAGATTCCACAAAGGTACATGCTGTTGTGTTTAAATGTTATACAAAAAGAAAAATCTAATCTGCATTATTTTATTAAAGAATCACATTTATAATAGGCTACATCTTGTGTGTTCTCCCAAGGGCAGTGCATGATTCAGGGTGATTAGCCTACTACTTGCTAATCCGTTCCAGACACAAAAGAGATGAGTGGGTTACGTAAGGTCCAGTTCTAGCTCAAAGCATCACCAGAAAACTAAGTCTGAATGAGGAATGAGGCTGTCTGGGTCAAAGAGCACATACGACTTTACTTCTGACCAGAGCAGAGGTCAGGTCAGATGTCATCTTAGTGGAATTTACTAAGTTAATTGAACTTTTTCTACAGATCTCTTATTTAAGGGTTGTGGTCTGGACAGCAAAGGTTCATATTTTTGATTTTATTTCTGTCAATTTAAATATTATCAATAAACATCAAATTGTTCATATTTATTTCCAGTGGATTTTATATTTACAATAAAAATTCTATATGTAAACCAAAAATATACATTAAAAAAATTTGAAAAAGTATAAACAATTACTTAAAGCTTTGCAGTACAAATATTAAATAAAATTTATTTTTGGTTATTGGTCAACTGCCATCAGCAGAAAGGAAAGTAATACATTTTAAATTACGTTTTATTAAAGTTCGGGAGGAGCATGTTCAGATAATTAAACCTAATTAAACACATGTGGAGCACACTAAGATAATCAAACCTAATTAGACATGAGTGGAGCACTCTGTTAATCAACCCAATCAACGAGTTAAGAGGTGCATATATACAGCAAACTTGCCTCCGTTCGTTAACAGTTTAACAGCATCCCTCCACCACCCCATCTCCTCACTTCTAGTCCAAAATACTCTTACAACAACGGGGGGAGTACTCTGGGTTCGGGCAAAAATTCCGAGCTCGGAGACCTTCCCCCGGACAGCACGCCAAATACGCATAATCTTTACTCTGTTTAATAGATGTAAGTGTGAACTCGTGAAATAAAGATTACAAAGACAGTTTTCTTTTTTATTAATAATAGGACTGTCCATTCAAATGTAGTGGTTAAAAAAATTTTGGATATTAATATTTTGTAAATGAAGTGGTAAATTATGTTGATTTTTTTTTTGCGCAAACAAGGCACTTGCGTCACTTCATAAAATTGAGGTTAAACCACTGGAGTCACATGGATTACTTTTATGATGTCTTTACTGCCTTTCAGGGGCTTGAAAGTGGTAGTTGCGTAGCTGTCAATGGAGGGACAGAAAGCTCTCAAAAATTTTGTTCCGAAGATAAATGCAAATCTTATGGGTTTGGAACGACATGAGGGCGAGTAATTAATGACATCTTTCTGGTGAAGTATTTTTGGGTGAATTAACCCTTTAACAACAAAACAAATAAATTAACAAATAATTTAAAATCAACCAAATTATCAACATATATTTGATTTGTTTTATATTTTTTAAAAATACAATAGGTATTATTAAGTATATTTATGATAATTAAGAAGAAATAAGTAAGGTCAGTAACTTTAAGGTCAATTAAAGTTAATCATCTAATAAATGACTAGTAGTCTGCTGAGAGCACTCACAGGATATGATTATTGAGGTCGCACTAGAATTCCACTATAGCATTCATTCAGGTCAAAGACAAGTTGCTTCTGTCCTGTTACCAGAGTAGCCAATGTCTCAACACCCTGTCCTCTAACCAAATTCCACTATTGCTATGTACAGTAGGACCTCTATTTCTGAATTTGTGTGTGTGTGTGTGTGTGTGTGTGTGTGGCAGGTATAAAATGACCTTGGAGCTTGTCCACACTGAACCTTGGAGCTTATCCACTCCCTATCACACAGAAACACACCCACTAGATTTGTGAACTATGTTGCAGTAAGCTTAAGTGTAAGATAAAGCCAATATTACTTTTTTTAGACCAAACATACACTGAGGGGCAGACAGTGTAAGAAAAACTAAATTAGATGGGTTATGTGTGTGTGAGAAAAAGTGAAACGTGGGGGTTGACAGGCAGATCTGAGATGCCTCAAGGCTGAAGGCTTCTGCAGTCGTGGCTCGCTGCTTCAAAGCAGCAAACTTGACGCCAGGCAGCAGAAAGACCTGAAAACTGTGAACTGCTTCACCTCTACTTCCCACAGATAAACACACACTCACACCCACACACAATCATCTATCACCCTGGCTCTCATAAACACAACCCAACACTGACTTTCTCTGACGCACACTGATTGCCCTTTCTCTCTGTTTAATCATCTCCTCCATTCACTCCATGGCTCAATTAAAATCTTTTGTTAAGTAAGAAAAGGGACTTCGTCCCTGTCACTAGCCAAAGTTGAGTTTTGGTTTTTGGACAATGAGTTGTTAAATATACTTTAATTACAATTATAAATCCTTGTATGTATTTAGCGTTTGCAGTTTGAACCAAATATGCTTTTGTTCAGTGTCAATAGTACTGTTTAAGATAGAACAGATCTGTAGTCATTATATTATATTATACATTAATATAGCTAACATATATGGCGCTGACTGACATTTTGCAAACACACACGAAATCAAGAGGCGGGATTTATCGCACAAACCAATCATATCCAATCATAGCCGATGGAGGCATTGTCTCTTCTCACATGACTTTCCCTCGTTCATTCTCAATTATCCCCCAACATCATTCTCCATAGGGCACAGCTGCATCAGTAGCCAATAATCTTGCTGCTCAACCTACAAATAGTTGGTCAGCATTTGCTATAGCATTCTGCAGCGTGCTTTCAGAAACCCTCCACCTTCCCCAGCTCCACCTGTATAGATCTGCTATGGGTAATTCATGTATGCTATATTGTACTGCATCAGCCATGTCTTACATGCTCACAGTAGGCTTGCTGCGATAGTCTGTGTTACCAGTGTTACACAGTGTTAGGCCGCACACCGATTACATCACTTGCCCACTGCAGCACTCTCAGGGGAACACCAAACACTCACGCTTACATTGACGATAACGGACAAAGACTGAAGGAGAACACAAGATATAAATACACAGGGACTAACAAGATAACTAATGAGGTGATTGACAATGCACAGGTGATAGACATGACTAATTGAACAATCATGGAACACTAGGTCACAGGACTGAACCAAAAACACAATGAAGGGGGGAAAACACAGATCATACATGTAACAGTTATCTGATGTTTTAGACATTTTCAACTTTATATGGTTTAACTTTAAGGGGTGGGGGTGGCATATGTTGTGCCTTTTTTTACTTAAAGATTAAAGATAAAATAAAAATTCTGTCATCATTTACTTGCAAACATTTAACCTTCCAACAGTTTTTGGCTACCACAGACATTTCTCAGAATGTATTCTTTTATGTTCCACAGAGGAAGAAAGTCGTATAGGTTTGGAACGACATGAGGGTGAGTAAATGATGACTGAATTTTCATTTTTTGGTGAACTATCGCTTTAGGTTGTCCTCTAGGCCAGGATAAATGAGATAATAAAATGAATATACCTAGTTATATTTAAGTATGCCTTCCATCAACTGGAATGAGCAGGTGTCATCTATGAGAGGGCCATACAAATATGACTTCTCCAAAAATGTCATAGTGACACAACTTCACTATAGGTTATAGTGACAGCCCACCTCAGGCATAAGCTTTGTCATTGTAATCAAAGTTGAATTAATGGGCAATTCCATTAACATGCTAGGAAACAGTTTAAATTAATCCAATTTAATTTGCAGTAAATGAATTTAAACATTGAATCTTGAATTTTAGAATCATAAAATGTATTACTGGTACCATTAGTACTAGCATTTGAGCACCAGAGCCTCTTACCAATAGTATCTGGCAAAAAAAACAAAAACAAATTTAGCATACAAAAATTCTTGTGCTGTGTATCATGAGGCCTTTCTAAATTGCCTAGAAGTGGTGACACATCCTCAATCTACTTTGTACAAACAAATGGCACTTCTAAACACAAAGAAACTTGCGTGTGATCAGTATTAAGCTACCGTTCCTCACTAACATTGTTCCATCCTCAGCCGTGACAATGTTGTTCCTCTATCTTATCTTTCTTTTCTCTCTCTTATGGCACAGACATGTTCTCCCATAATCAGTCTGTTCCTCCTTCACACTGCCTTATCTGTAATCATAATATCAGTAGCATTTGGAGATACGTGAACTCTGTTTAGGGTTTCTTCTGGTGCTCTAGAACTAGTTTCTTGGACTGAAACTTCTTAATGCCAGTACTCAGACATCCTTACCACGTTTAAAGCAGAATCACATCTGGTCTGTTAAGTTAATCAGAACAAAGCAATCAGGTCACAGATTTGAAGTCACAATCTACGTTAAGTCAACCAGCTGTAGTTTGGCTTAAAGTGAGGGCCCAAACAATTAAAAGTCTCTTGTGCCCTGAAAGAGATTTCTTGAACTGCTAAAAACAAAGTAATATTTAACTGCAGACGCATTGTTATTGTTAACTAACACTAAAACGACTAAAAATCATTTTTGTGAAATAAAATAAAATAAAATATGAATATTAGATGAAAAAAATTAAAAATGAGAAATGTTGCCTTGGCAACTAACTGGAAAAATAAGTTTAAGTTGCATATTCAAATTGTTAAAACTATTACTGAAATAAAAATAAATTAAAGATAATTACAAAAATAAAAAAAAAATAATAAAAATGACAAAGGCACATCAAAATAAATTTAAAAGCTAATTCAAAGTATTAATAAATACTATATCAGTACATAAATAATACTAAAATAACACTGAATGCAAATTTCAAGTTATGTCATCATGATATTACTATTATTTATTTGATCAAACCTCTAAGTTATGAACATGCTCCGGACATGAATGTTGAATCAAATACAGTGGCTTGTTGGGCAAAAGGGCGTAATATTACTTTTCTAAGCAGGCTCACTTATGTACTCCTACAACACCCTAGCAAACAGATAAAGCATTATAAACCATTATGCAACACACTGGCAACCATTCACAACAACACCCACGTAGGTACGTTTTATTAAGAAAATGTAAAAATTTTGAGTGGCTTTGATTACATATAGCAAGTGCTAAATACTTGTTTTAGATAAAGTTCCCCTCTTCATTGTTCCTTAACCACACTTCCTCTTTCTGTTTAAAACTGGCCATTTATAGACACAACAAGACATTATAATGCCATATACTCTCCCTTACTCTCTCTTGCAAAGGCTTACAAAGCTTTAAATGCCTCTTAGGTAACAGATGGTTCCTTGGAGAAGCACTTCTGTGCTAGAACACACTAGACAAACTCACACTCAATCATATCCAATTAAAACACAGTCAGCCTGTGTTGTTCTATTAAAGGGGCAGATTTACAACCTCTAATCCCAATGGAAGAGAAGAGAAGAGAAGAGAAGAGAAGAGAAGAGAAGAGAAGAGAAGAGAAGAGAAGAGAAGAGAAGAGAAGAGAAGAGAAGAGAAGAGAAGAGAAGAGAAGAGAAGAGAAGAGAAGAGAAGAGACCTGTATACAAAAAATAATTCATGTTATAAACAATTTATTATATATCTTCTATATATATATATATATATGTAATTTAACTCCTTAGTTTTAGATGAAGCTTATGGTTAATTTACAGAGCAGGCAGCATTAATTAACTATATTGACTGTATTAGAGAGCTTCTTTATCCCTCAGACGGCCAGATTAGCATTACAGCACTTTGCCTGGATTAGAGCACACTCTGAAACAAAGGCCTTATTCCACAATCTTCCCAGCCTCACTTAATCAGACCTCAGAGGGCCCAATAACATAATTTATAATAATTTTTAATGAAAATATATAGGCTATTTTTATTTATTTTTTTACTTTTATTTCATAGCCTATTTTATTCTGCTACTATTGCAAGTACTATTGCAACAAAAAAAATAAACAAGGAAAAACCAAAGAGTGTCCTAAAGACCCTGTTTTGTTTAGAGCTACTTTATTATGTCCATAGATACATGATCTGAAATTGCTAGATCAGAAGATTTGTCCAAGATTTGGACAAGAAAACATCACCTTAGAACTGACAACAACACTGCAAAATTCTGACATTGCTTTTTCAATAAACAAGAAGTTAATACTGAATAACTTACATTTTAGATACAATCTTGCTTTTCATTAACAAAAAAAAAAAAAAAAAAAAGTCCCGAACAAAGCCACATCAGAACTTTAGCAGCACACTTTAGTGGTGTTTGCTTAGTTAATGAATGATTCAGTGTTTTTTAATGAATCGGCTTAGCAAATGATTCAATGACTCATTCATATACAGTCACTTATTTAGTTCCCTAATGAATCAGATTTTTTGAACAAAATGATCAAATGTGTCAATTATTCAAATGGCAGTAATTTATGCAATAAATTATGTTATCAAATTCTGTAAATAATATATATTTGGCCATAACATCCTCAGCAGAACATCAGTAAACCTCCATCAGTAAAATGATACGCATGATGATTATGGGTTACTGAAGATATAAGGAAGATAAATATAAATACTGTCTCTCTCACACACATGCGTTTGTCATTTTCCTCGCATTTGCCATCTTGCCATCTATCTGCCATCCTGACATTCTCTCTTTAACTTGCTCTCTGTCTTTGACAGGTCCCCCGATAGGACACAGCTGGACTTGGTGCCAGACAGAAAGTCAGGACATACCCACAGGCTATTCCTCTACTACAGAACATCACACACACACACACACACACACACACACACACACACACACACACACACACATTAGGACTTACTTTATTAGAAACACAAACAACCCAGAGGCAAACATGTGACGCCATATATATATACACAGATTAGGCTATGTTTAACTAGGCCTTGACATAATGGTAATTTCGTAACTTGAAATTTGAGTGGAATTTATTAAATAAACGTATCAGCCTGTGATCAGTGAGTATCGAATTAAGGCTGCGATAGAGTCATCACAATCAGAGCTACAACACAAAAGCGCATATCCTGAATGAAACATGTTATTTGATAGCCTATTTCTGTGGTAGATGCTAAAATAAAGGATGTGATGAAGCAAATCCCCAGGAGTGCTCACTTACAACCAAGTGTGTGTGTGCGTGAATGAACACTGGAGAGTCTCAAAGTCATGTCTGACTGTGTGTGACACAATGACTCACCACAGACTAACCCTCACACCACACAAAATGCCAAAATTAAACAGAGACATAAAAACACTGTACACTTGAAAATAAAATAAACTCAATATCTTTTTAATATTGTGTTTTATGATAGAATTACAAAGAAACTTTTTTTAAAGACAGTGTTGAATGTCTTTCATACTTTTCATGCACAAGAAAATCCTGTAGGTTGACTTAATTTTTACATTTACTATTTTACTATTAGGCAATAATGGATATTGAATAAAAGGGGAATAATCCAAGAATAAATTATTGCTATTGCTTGTTTCATTATAATGTGAATCATTCAGTTACTTGTTCAAAATGAGTCTCTGTTTCCCACTGACCACAAATGTGACCAATGACTTATTTGCATGTGATAATGTTTTATGTGAGAAAGAGCAATCTTTAAAGAAAAAAATACTGCTAATAATAGACCCTTTCAATACTAGCTATATTTAATCTATATGTAAAACAGTTATGTTAGCCTACTGCATGTTTTACGAAGCTTTATCAGAGGAAAGGCGTGGTCATGTGACAAATTGGCCACATAAATGTTCACATGAAATCAAGATTGCACTTTACCAAACGTGGACGTTTTCCACTAGAAACAAACATTGATGTATTATTTTAATGTAATACTGTGAAGCTGCTTTGATACAATCTGTATAGTGAAAAGCGCTATATACATAAACTTGACTTGACTTTAATTTATAGTTGACAACTCGCTTCAGCGCCAGCGGCTAGTTTTCACAGTCTTAAAAGTAGCCTACATTCTGGACGCAAATGGTGCCTGTAGGTTAAAGTGATTTAGGTAAGGACAACGCTGATATATCATGCCTATAAATGCTGTCTAGGTTGTTAGATCACTAAGTTTTGAATCTCGACACTATTATTTCATTTATTCCGCTTCAAAACCGGATAGGCAGCGAAAACTATTCTGTGCCCAAAGTCTTCCACCGAATCATTCAAATGTGCCTCACGTTTTCGACAGGCAAAAGTTTTGTCTTTTACAAACAGAGACCAACATTAGTAATAAAAAACTAAATGGAAATTTAGCACTCGAGACTGTCCATGGTCCTTAAAACAAAACCATATCCACGGCGCAAGTCAAAATAACACCAGTGGGTTAGTCAAAATAAGATTGCTATCACCTGTAGAAATAGCTATCTTTTCAAATATAGACTAGCCTACTTACTATATCTAAAATAAACCCGTCAGCACACAAAAACACGCGGGCTTACCTGAGGTCGAGATTAATATTAATAGGAAGAGTTGACGCGTCCTTAACATGGTTCTCTACTTAAGTGACGTTCATACAAATAAAATAGATAATAATAGGTTTATGGAAAAAAAAAAGAATAAAATCAAATTCCCCAGAAGAAGAATTCCTCCGTGGCAAGGGCTTTATGTCCGTTAACTCGGTGTCTTTCGGAGGTTTATTTCCGTTGGAGGACAGATCCGCTACAGGTGGCTTCTGAGAGCCCAGCCAGTTAAATACGCCTGCAGGGGGAGGATAGGCTACAACCTAGATTGCGAAACTGGACTCTTAAAATCAGTGTGGCTTAGGCTATTCTTCCCCCCAGATAGATTACGTAGCACATGGTTTTGGTTTAACGTCATGGGTCTGTTGAGAAAATGTCGTTTAAATGGGCTCCTTTATTAAAAATCAATGGTTAACTTCCTATTTTTAAATGTTTAGACCTTCAATAGGCCTCTATTGGTGTTGCTTTATTTGCATTCGTTAGGAAGATTTGCATCAATGTGCAATTTATTTGAAATAGCATGAGTAAATGGACTGCATTTCTGTTTAGTTGAGTGATGGGAGTGAGGTCTGAAAATCCATTAGGACTCATGAAAACCTCTCAAAATGTAGATTCATTTTCATAGAGAATCAAGTGGGAAATTAATCTTAAATATGTCTGGTTTAGGGTCAGTTGTGGAAGGTTGCTGAAAGAAAATAAGGTGCACTTTTAACAGTTCATTCAATAGCAAACAATGCAAGATACATATTTAAAATCACCCCTATTGCTAAAATAATTACAGTAACAGGCTCTCTCTCTCTCTCTCTCTCTCTCTCTCTCTCTCTCTCTCTCTCTCTCTCTCTCTGTTATCGGTTGAATTAAACAAATGTATTAAACTGAATGAGAAGAGATGCTAATCAAAAGTTTGATAGTAAGAGCTTTATGAAAGGCAGTTACTGAATAAAATGTTTATATAGATGAAACACTGATTTTGTATACTGAAAACTTTGTGAATATACTTTGTGATGGTGTATATTGTACTAACAATTGGAAATATGCTGAAATGTTTGAAGAAAGTCCGCTTTTGATGGCCTGGTGTGATATTAACACTAAGAGCTTTGAAAATGTACCACTTGCTTGTTAAAAGTGCCAAAGCAATTAAATAAATAAAAGTATGTATGTCACTTTATGTTGGAAACATTTAATTCAGATCATCAATCCAATTTATAGGTAGAAGCAAGAGGTGTTATAACCTTTCAGCCTATTTCGTCATATTGGTCATATACTGACGCACAGGAGTTAGACCACACCTTATCGTGAAACATTTTACAAATTATTTTTCATAAAAATAAAGCAAGCCTTGTATGATGTATTTTATGAGGCTATAAAAATACCCTGCTTTGAATCATATCTGAGAATGCCAACATTAAAGATATGTTTGATGTTTGCAGATGCCATGATGAAGCACAAGTAAACCTTAGTAACAAATATGAAAATTTAAAACCTCGGAGAGAAAAAAAAAGTCTGACGTTAAAGTTGATTCATTCCAAAACTCATTAAGTGCTTCGCAATAAGGGTGGGGAGCACTCATATCTGCAATGGAAACGGTCTGTTCGATACCGTTTTAAAGAAGAATGTCTTGACATTTTGTGCCTAAACTCCTTCACTTTGTATCAAGCTACAGACACTCCCTTCCTTCTTATCACTTTGGAAAATGTGTGGATTGCCAAGGACGGGATGGCAACATAAGCCTTTTGTTTAACCAGCAATGATAAAAAGAAAGACTGTGAACACTCCAAGTCCCAACAGATAAAACTTAGCCATGCCAAGACTCGGTGTCAACTAGCATGCAAAATGTAGCAAAACAAAACAGCTTTGTTCTAGTCACATTTATGCATTTCTAATTAGCATAAACCTTTTTTATTTTCTCCTCAAAGCACCTATGTATAATCAACAAATAAAAATAATAGTTTTACAAGAGGGATATAGAGGATTCATGATCAGAACATCATGTAATGAGAATATCTTGAGTCCTCCAGGTCTAATCTCTAATCTTCTGACACTTCATTCAAACATTATCAAAAGTTTCCACTTATGTGTCATTTACTGTGTCGATAGAAGAGGGCAAAAGTTCTAGAGCTGTATATAGCCTACCGTATTGTTAACATTTCGAAATGGTCATAAAGACAAATGGGGTCTGTGTAATGAAGAGGGCTTGAACTCTAATCTGTAGGAATGCAAAGTCATTCAGTGTTGAGATTATCAGTATAGTCAGTGGCAATGGCACCGACAGGGATATACCACACATTTACCCATGCTGTTTTTACTGACAGAGCACCTAAGGCATAGTATTTTTAAATGTTTTATTACAAAATTTAGATTGAAATTTGATCAAAACTAAGGGTACATTTACACAACAATCATGTGCTAAAAATATAAAAGTTATTCGCCTACAGATGAAAATGTCTCAATGATGCCTGTTTAGATGGATCCGCGAAAACGACTAAAAATGCTGTATTATGCTGCCAGGCCAGTAGTTAGCGGACACTAGTAGTACAGTAGTACACTACGGACCTATAGACTGAACGTGTAATACGCATGCATATGACCTCACAGTTTTCATAAATTCGCACTTTTATAGTTTACACAGAGACGATAACAGTATAATTTTCAAAAACTTGCACGCTCAAACCCCGTTTTCAAAAGTTTTCAAAAGTTTCAAAAGTTTTCAGGCCCCCAAAATGCTGCTGTTGTAAATGAAAGGCCAAAACGCATAAAACGTTTAGCATTTTTAGTTGAAAACAGTGTTGTGTAAATGCTAAAAAATGATTGTTGGACATGCTGTTCAGAAGCTATTAAAAGTAAACTATAATTCAAACAAGCTTTTAGAACAAACTTAAAATTAAGATTCAGAATCACTTTTGTTGGACTCACAGGTTAGTAGGTTAATTCAATGCTGGTTATATTGGATTAAGGAAGCAGATTAAATTCAGGCTTTACGGCTTTATTGACCTTTTACTGGCTTAAAATGCTAGAATTTGGGGTTAAGCATGATGATTATACACAAGTAGTATACAGAAGCTCATTTTGCCCTAGCCTGTATGTTTCGAGAGATCTCCATTATGTACTCATGAAAATGTGAGGGAATGATTTCAAACAAGTATTATGATAAGCAAGCAAATCATCATGAGAGGAAGGCAGATAGCTGGCCACCATCGTTCCAAGAATGGTTACAGAACATGGGAAGTTCGCAGCATATGGAAATGTTTTATTGTCTAGTTAAAAGAATAGATGTTTACATGAGGAAAGGGTAGTTTTTATAGTAGGCACTGAAGCGTGACCTTTCGGCGAGACTCAATGACAAGAGCGTTACTTATTGGAGGACATTTTCAAATGACCCTTTTATTTGAGCAAAACGTGTATTATCATATAAAATATAATATAAAATAAAATCATTTGAACTTTTTTAAAGAATCCTTTATTTAATTAACATTTTGTACAGATTGTTCTCTTTGTCATCCATCATTTGAGATTAATGGCATATAGTACTGTAGTAAGAAGTTGACAACTTCCAAACATAAAAGCTTTACTAATTAAGTAACAAATTACTTCCTACCCACTGCGTGTATTTACGAACCATGTGGGAGTCTGTTGTTACTGGTTATTGACATAACAAGAAGTAAAATGTGGAAATAGGAACTAAAATAATATAGCCTATTAAATGCGCATAAAGCAGTAAATGGAAGTTCCCTGAAATGTATCACATACCAGCACTGTCATTATTCTTTTATGGTTATTGTCTCATATCTCTAGCTCAAATGCTCTCAATAGTAGACAGTGTGACCAACATCTGAGGCATTGTTTTGATGTATTTTCCTCAAGGTGTTCTAAACCATCAGTAACCGTGAGAGTGGTAGTTCTGCAAGATTACCTTGTTTCAATATGCTGCTTGTTCCTAAGAGACATGGGACAGAAGTTTTATGTGTGGCCAGTAATTCATCAAAAGGACAGGACAACTGCAGTAAATCTTTGGACCTTTAATTAAAGCAGAAAAAAAACCCAGTTCTTAAGGTTATGGTAAACTTGACATGCTTACAACTGCAATATTGATTAAAATTTGGACACCCTACAAGAAGGACGATTTTAGTACAATAAGTTATTTTCTCTTTTCTACGATAGTCCCACAAACCAGATCAAATAGCTTTGGTTTCATGTACTAAATGAAATATGTTATTAGTATGGTAATTACTGAGTAATAGGGGTAGTGGTACACAGTAAAAAAAAAAAAAAATGTGATATGATAAATGTAAATACAAATTTAAGCTTCATTTATTTTTAAGCTTTTGGGGTGAAGCTGAAGGTTGTTTTTGTTTTTGAATATAAAGTAATAAAAGAAAAACAACTTCCCTTTATCATTTATGCATCTGAGTTCAGATCCAGTGGGAAGTCTGTTCCAGGACAGGGGAACCAGGAAGAGAAATTACTGTATTTTTACAGTAAAAATATCACTTTTTCCTTACTGCTCTGTTTTGAATGGAAGCGTGGAATCAGAATAACAAACAAATAACAAATGAGCAGCCTATCAACACTTTTCTTTAAATATAACGTCGATTTAGAAAACATTGTTTTAAAGCACCCTCGTACAGTTGATAGAGACTGTACCCCGTCTCTGTGATGCCAAACTAAGGGTGCAATATCTTAAACACCACGATGAGTTAAAAGTGTTGACTTATTCTATTATTAAAAAGACTGAAATGCTGAAATGAAATAAAAGCACAAGGAAGTTGAGCAAAAGCCTCAAAGTAGACCAGGGATTTGCTCCAAATTACTATCACAAAATGGGAAAATGTGCATAAAAACGAATGGATCAAATGAATTTGAACTCTCACATCACACCACAGCCTAGACAGTAGATGCTTGGCTGAAATTCATGATGGTTCCCTCCGACCAGAACAACTCTCTGTTTGATCAGGTGTGCTCAGCACAGAATACACCTTTATGGCTTTATGACATGCAGGTTGCCATGGTGATAAAGGCCACTTGGTCCTTCACTGTAAATCTTTCTTAGAAAGCTGCTCATTGGGCCTCTTTGCTTATTGGGACTGCTGTGAATTTAGAAACTTGCAACTTGTCTGATAAGATGAGAGTGCTTAAGTCATTTTTAAGAGTTCATTTTAATAGCGGAGTTACAGTGGCCTATCTAATGTGTGACGTGAATGACTGCAAGCAAACAGTGCTTGGACTTTAAACCTTTTGAGTGATTGCACAATGTGTCTAATGTGTTTTTACTAGGGCTGTCAAGCGATTGCATTTTTTAAATCGAATTAATTACACGATGTGCCGATTAATTGATCGAAATAATCACAAATTAATCACATTAAATTGGCTGACATCAAGGGCCATGATTTCTTTTTTTTCTTTTTTCTTTTTTCAAAAGCTGCATCTTAATTGGTATTTAGATATATTTACAGACCAAAACAGTTTGTTGAGGGTGAGTAAATGTAAATAAACAGAATTTAATTTTTGGGCAAACCATCCCCAAAATTTGATTAAAAAAAAATATGAAGTGGTGCTCTAAATAAGAAACTAAAATTTCCAGTAGTTGGTGGTAAATGTATAATGGAGTCATTCATCAATTCGATTAGTTTAAATGTCTGCTTCATACAGGAATTAAGTAAATGTCTCTCTTTATGAATGGGCCGTTGAATCATTGGTTCACCTGATTGATTGATTCGCTCAAAACGCAGATTCATTCAGAAACTAAACACCGCTGTGTGTTGCTCAGTTCTGCACTGGCTTTACAGGAAATATTGTTGTTGGCAAAATTGAGACAATAACAAAACAGACCGTATTGTGTCTAAAATATGACAATATTAACTTATTTTTTGAACTGTAAAATCATCATCACATTCGCACTCCTGCTATCAGGATAAATACAGATATAAATATACAGAGACAAAAAACTCATTCAGATTTTGACTGCATTATATATGCTGCATCACGTAGAGCGCTGTCCTGCTTCATGTTCGTCACCAATCAATTGAATGAAATACAAGATGAACTTCGTCTGGGGTGTTAAGTTGGCAGCCCTAGTTATAATAACACTAAATGGGACAATATCAGTTCTCAAATCATTAGGCCTATAGACATTAAGACATGTATATATGAAAATGAGTATTATTATGCCTGACGAAATGTGAAACAATAAAATAAAAGGTAAAAACCTATCCTCGCCTAACATATTTTTCATAAATTCAAACATGGGAAGTCAAGCGTATTTTTCATACATTCAAATGTCTTCACTACTCAAACAAAATGAACAAAGCATCTATTGATTATGAAGCTGAATTTATTACCCTAAAACAAACAGGGCCATAAATATTTCCGTTGACTCTAATTGAAATCTAATTAAGTTAAAATCTAATCTAATTAAAACTTCCTTGATGTTGTGAGATATGAGTTAATGCTTAAACTTGAAATTGACTTGAAATGTTTGATCAGCATTTAGTTCCCCACAAAAAAAGCCAAAATCAACAAAAATGTGAAACGATAGTGATCTAATGTTTCATAAACTCTTTTAAAATCATGTAATGCTATAGGACACAATTTATAAAGGTATTCCCAGATGGAAACTCTATAATTTCTTATCAAGCAAATAGTGATATCAAAAATCTCATCTGCAAAACCATATTAGACAAATTCATACTAATACTAATTCAAACTTTGATGAAACCAGACTAATGCACTAATGAACGTACAGAACAATATCTAGAACTTGAGAGATGGCATTTTATTGTGTAGTTCTAGATGTTGTTTTAATCATAGGCTGTAAAAAAAAAAAAAAAAGGTTTTATCTGGTTATATCAAAGTTTAAATTACTACCATATTGTAACGTTTGGGGTCGGTGTAGGATTTTCATTGTAGGACTGTTTTTTGTTTTTGAAAGAAGTTTCTCACTAAAGCTGCATTTAGATGATTGACAATATTCACAATATTGTGAAATAACTCTTCAGAAACGTATTCCTGTGATGTCAAAGCTGTGTTTTCAGCATCATTACTCAGTCTTCAGTGTCACATGATCCTTCAGAAATAGTATGATGATTTGCTGCTCAAGAAACATTTCTTATTATCAATGTTAAACAGTTGTGCTGCTTAATATTTTTGTGGAAACTTTTATTTGAGATCTTTTGTAACTGTCTTTGCATGCTGTCATTTTTGGTCAATTCTGAATAAAAGTATTAATGTATAAGTGCAGGGTAGTGTACATTTAACCTAAAAATAACTTGATTTGTCCATTTAATTTCAAGGAAGGGTCGCTATCTGGAAATAGTTAACCTCAATGTATGTCATATATATATATAGGCACAGAAAGCATCATCATACAGTGCTGGGCAAAAAGCTATAAAAAGACCTGAAACGCACAGTCCACACTCCACCCTGATACAAACATTACCTCATAGTGCAAGCGATGAGATACCAAGGGTAAAAAAAGATACTTTTAGCATTTATTGCTTGATTACAGAAAGTAAAGTAAATACTTTAAGTTATTAGAGGCTACTTGCTGCGATTGTCACTCTGGTAAGTACCTTGCTTTATGGTCAACATGATGACTCAAGATTAGATTCAAATTCACCTCTACTTTTGCATCAGCAAAAAGCCCAGTTATGCAAGTCCTTCAAGTATCTGTTGAGCTAATAAAATACGCGTTTGTCAAACAAGATACGGTATGTAAAATGTCCATGTATGACATGTCACAATGGAAATAAATTCATACGTCCAAACACACTGATATCAGCATTTTTATTGTTTTTCCTAATCAATAATAAAGTCAAAATGGACAGGTATAGCCCTGTGTATCAGATCACAAGAATCTGTAATAAAATAAGACAGGAGAGAAAAAGATAATTAGCTACAAATTTGGCATGGTGACAAAAAGGGGCGAAAAGAAAAAAAAAAGTTTCAAAAATGTACATGCAAAAAAAAAAAAAAAATCATCAAGAGAGAGGAAAATAATGTAGTGTTATTAACTGTGTGTAAACAAAATAAATATTTTCAGGAATATACAGCAAGGAGCCTCCCCCCCCCCCCCAAAAAAAAGTGTCAAGAGAACTTTATGGTGGCAACCACTGACAGATTGATGGCTGGCATCTCAATCGAGGCTTATCAGTGTCTGAGGGGGCTTTACACATTGAACCAGAAATCAACTGTGCTCCACAGCAAATCATAAACAAAAAAAATGAACATTACTGCAGGGCATGGGATGAGTTCAAAACACAAGTAGGCTGATAGGCTGTGCACAATCTGCATGTGATGCATAAACTTTGATTTGAATTCATAGCATCTTTGGATCTCCTGTCCTTACAGTTATTGAAACAAAACAAAGTGAGCAACTTCAAGAACCTTTTGTGTTAAGAATTACACTGTACGCACGCTCCAGACATCAGTGCCTTTGCCATTAGGCTTTGTTTTCAGAAAATTGTCTCCCACGAGGACAAAAGCAATTCCGTAATGAAACCAAAAAATGAAGGTGAGGGGACTATTTGAGGCGTTTCTTAGCGGTAGCCACGTCAGTCATGCTACATAAAGTCAATCTTTGATATCCCTGCTTCGGTCACCAGTGATAAGAGGTATAAAATCATCAGCTTTAATGATTTCATTTTAGTCAAGTCATCACACTCATCAATGTTATTATTACTACAATGTGAACGGAGTACCTCAACATTTCTAAATAAGTCCTAGTGGTCTGTTTGTGTTCCCCAAGAGACGGGCGCCTGTCAAACAATCTTCCATGTGGTTCTGTCCTTTTAGGTATTGGTAGGAACAAAAGGAGTAAAACACATGAAAGGAAGAACAACATTAGATGACAGTAATTCAAGGACAGTGTAACAGCAGCCAACAGCGCTGATGGAAGACACGATTATTGATCGTAAAAAAAAAAAATTACAATAATACTTGTACAGTACAAAATCAAATGTATAAAAATGTAGTTCAAGGTAATACTTTGCCCTGCATGCACACTGCAATAAGTTGGCTGAATTCCTTTTGGACTGTAAGTCAGTATATTTAGGACCTATGCTATATAAATTACTAAGAGCAGGACATTTTACAAGTTGCCTCTGGTAAAAGGCCTGAAAAAGAAAGAAAAAAAAACACGGTAATCGGTACAACAGGGGCCATTTCAACACATAGCACATTTTCCAAACCAATACTTTTGAAATAAAAAAAAATCCCCCTCTATAACCTGCCCTACATCCATTAGAATCTGGGAATAAAAGACAAAAAAAGACACCCTACGCTCCCACCCCGAGGAAAGCCCACCCTTAATTCCAGCAAACACGTCCCATTGAAACTAAAGTTTTCCATCAGAAAGACCTCATCACTGGTCTTTTTGACATAACCTACACTTACTAAAATATCAGCCACCCCTTTTCTGTCTACTGCCCCCTTTTAAAAACAGCATGTCAGTTGCACAGCTCACATACTGTGTGATCATCAGCCTGGGTAGTTTCATTCACCATGTAAAATAAACAGGTTAAAAAAGTGCTAGATGGGATTCTTTCTGACAAAGAAGGTAAAGCAGGAGGGGACAGAGGGAGAAAGGGATGAGCGAGCCAGACAGGCACAGAAAAATCCCATGATCTGGCCTGTGCCAAGAGGCACTTACACGCTCGCATGCAGCGCCCTCTAGTGTATAGCCCTTGGCTTCGCAATCCAAGGGAAAAAAGAGGGACAGAATGAAGGGGCTGTTGTGTGCTGTCAGTCACAGGCCTCCCTTCACAAACTCAATCCCTCTTTATCTCCCTCCAAGTCACCTGACAGTCTCAAGAAAGAGTATATGTTATTTTACATACAGATATTCTTATAAATATATATTCATATATATATGGCCCTTACTGAAAGAGAATGTGAGCATTTCACATTGAGATAAAAGTACCATAATCTCTATACAGCTAAGTGGAAAGTGGTGTCAGTGTAATTTAGCAGGCAGCGCTTCCGTCTTCTACTTGTCGCACTCATTCAGAAGAATAAAAAAAAAACATCTCCTGAAAAAGCTCTTTGTATTTGCAAAACGTCTGCCTCTTCAATGAATGCTTGCTACCCCCTCTTATAGATTTGCCGTCCACACATTTTCCTGAGTAATACTTGAATCATTGTAACAGACGATTTCAGTTCTGGGTGACTCCCTGCCATTGCAATTTCGTAGTTATTTTTACATGCTTGTGAAGTCAATTACTAAAATGTGAGTGACTTTTGGAAAAAGTAAACAACTATTTTCACCTTTTTTTTTTCCATCTATTGATTAACAGACTAGAACTAAAAGTATGCTGAGAATAAAAAAAAAGCGGGGGGGGGTGACAGACAATGGTGGAAAATGCATCACAGGCCAAAGGAGAGAGAAATTGAACATAATGGCAGTAAGAAAAACATTACTTAAAAGCATTACAATTTCATTAAAGTAGGAGAACTAAATAACAACAATAATAACAATATTAATAATAACAATAATAATAACAACAACAACAATAATAATACAAAATAAAGACAGCATGACAAAATAAAAATAGGGAACCTCCATCTGAGCATCTAGGCACAGGAGCCCATTCACCTGTAGCTTTGGCTTGTTGGGGTTTTGGAGCCACTGCTGACTGGGTCGCTGGCATCAGCCAAGAGACTGCTATACCCTGAGAATTCGGAGACTGATGTCTGTAAGCGGTGATTTACCTCTCCCCCCGAGTCACTGCTGAAGGCCAGGGGCACTCGGCCCCCTTTAAACTGTGCCCCGAAAGCCTGGGCAAAGTTTTCAATCTGATAAGAAGCCTTGGCTGGGTCCAGGGTGGCCAGGTCCTGGGAAGAAGCCAGAGTGAATCCTCCAGTGGTGGCTGCGGCTCCATTTTTCGGCCCTTGCGGTTCTTTTGGACCGCCCAGGTCGGGAGGCTGAGGTGCGATCTGGTAGGCGTTGGTGTTGGGGGTGTGTGGAGGCGGCGGAGGCGGGGTGTGCTGCTTGTCCAGCTGTTCGGTGAGCTCCTGGGAAGGTGTGAGCTGCTGGGTGTGCGCAGACTGCTCCAGGCTGCTCATGTGGAAGCCCGTTGGAGGAGATGAGCCCTCTAGGAGACCAAAGTGAGACTTTGGCACAGACGAAAGGGAGGGCGAAGATGAGACCGGTTGTGAGAACGAGTACTCGAGAGGTGAGGAAGTATACACATGCTTGTCTGACAAAAGTGGGCTAGGCCCAGGAAATGGTCCTGTGGTAGTCACGGCAGAACCATGACTGGGACCCAATGGGAAGTTTAAGTTGTGACTGGTTCGCTCTAGTGCCTGAAGAAGAAAACGCGAGTACTCGTGCATGATTACGGCTTTGTCGCCACTGTTGGGACTTGACGGGGAGCCCTCGGGTCCCAATGGGTCTGCGGCATCCGTGCCGGCCGGCTGGAGCTCCACGTGATGGGGATCGGTGATGTCAAAAGTCACGTCATGCTTGTGAGCATAGTGATCCAACAAGCTCTGGAGAACCTCATCTGGGATTCCAGACTTGTCCTGCTTTATATCTCCCAGAGGGGATGAGTCCAGAAGGCCTAGCGAGGCGTCGCCATCTAGAACCCCAGAAACGACACCATGAATGACCGTCGGTTGCGACTGCAGATGACTGATGCCTACGTCATACTCTGAAGCTCCGGAACCCGCATTGCCATTGTTTGTCACATTGAGGTATCGCCTCTTCTTCAAAAACTGCATGGCATCGTCATAGTTACTGCTGCTGTGACCAACTTTGGCCCCTGGACCTGGAAGAAGTCCAAGGCCTTCCAAGCCTCCTCCCGCAGGCAAATCCATGCCTCCTGGTTTGGACTGATCCATGTGGTGAGCATTCTTCTCCAGGGACTTCCTGTTCCCCTTCTTGAAGGCCATCTTGGGAGCCCGGCCATGTTCGCCATGCATACTGGGGCCCGGCTGGACTGAAGATGACGTTGTTGAGACCCCGTGGTTCGCAGCTGAGCTGAAGTCATGCACCCCGTAACCATCCGCCCCCTGGCTATGCGTCACCCCCAACGGCCCGGATGACTTCTTACGTTTGCGTTCACTCCCCTCACCAGCGTTTTTTGACTTGCCCCGTTTGCGGCCAGGCGTGGCCGCATTTCCCTGAGAGATTCCGTAGCTGCCGTGTTCTCCGTCACCTGCTGCGCCCAACTCGTGCTCCGCTCCATCCATACCCTTTTTTATGGCATCTCCACACGTCCGCTTGTGCTTCAGCAACCGGTCCGTTCTGGAAAAATACTAAAGAAGGAACAACAGTATAAGAAGACAATACAGGCAAAGAGAACTGGCTGAAACTGCATGAAACTCACCTGTTGGCAGGTGTCACACTTGTATGGCTTTTCTCCACTATGAGTTCTCTTGTGTCTTTCCATGTGATACTTCTGAATAAAACGCATGTTGCACTGATCACAGCTGAATGGCTTCTCTCCTGGAAACCATAAAAGTTGCAGACCAAACAGGCTTTGAATAATTTACAACAAAAACAGAGCCTGCTATGAGCCGTGATAAACATGTTGCAAACAAAGAAGACAGAAATAGGGAAATGAAAGCTGAAGTTTGTGCAAATTTGAGGAACTTACCACTGTGGATCTTCTCGTGTCTCTGTAAGAGGTATTTCTGAATGAAGCTCATGTTACACTGAGTGCAGCGGAAAGGCCTCTCACCTGTAAAGGAAATAGAGTCAAGCATTGACCTTGTTTGCAATGACTAGAGACACAACATGATGTTTTTTTAATGTGACCAGTAGCCCTCCAAAGTATTCTGTACTGGCATCAGTGTGCATATGAGTAGAAATAATTACAGCAGTTACAAACTGAATCAATTACTTCAGAAAGCCATTTGATGGGCAGAACAGCAAACCAAAAATAGCATTTTCAATGAAATATTTGTAGCAATAAGCTTGTTGAAAACTGAAGCACCTTATTTGGGTGCTATTAAAGCAGTAGTTCTCGACCTTTTTTGACTCCAAGGTTCCCCTTTGTTCATGACAATACCCAAAGGTTCCCCTATCTAGGCAGGTTCTTCTGTTTTAATCAAAATAATCTCCAAAATATGATGATGAATATAAAACAAATTTAATGTCTCTCACATTTTGTTAAAAGCTATTCTAGCAGTTACCGAAGTCACTTTGCAGTACATTTCAGCCAAATTATTAAATGCCATTATTTTAATGCCAAACATTAAACTTTTTTTGATTTTATACATTAACAAATTAAAAATATTTTGCTATTGCTTGCAAATCTTTTCTAAACAAATGTAAAATAATTCAATATTTTTGCTATTCTGCAAACCTTTTTCCTTAAATAATTTAAAATATTTAATAATTAACCCAAACAAAGAACCGTCTTCTTTGTGTGATAAATGTTTTTTGAGAACTTGACAAACCAAATATTTTAGAATGCAAGTGCTTTTAATCTCTACTTAATACTGGCTGTTAATCCTTGGACCAAATTGATTGGTGATGACACTGTGTGCATGGGCCAATATCTACTGTGTAGAACACACACTAACTTAAGCTCGCTCTTGTGTGTAAGAGTAAACGCATGCTGACCTGTGTGTATAAGCACATGTCTGCGTAAATGATAGGAGCTCCGGAACGCTGCATTGCAGTGCTCACATATGTGCGGTTTGGAGTTTGGAGACAAGCTCCCTCCATCTGGATCCAGCATCATTGACTGCAGACAATAAGACAATGATCAGCATTAGACCACACTAATATTATTATATGAAGGAAAATCTTTACATTTTAAAAATAAGCACATCTGTGAATAATAACCAAGTTGTATGTAAAGGCTTTGCATGTTTGCACCTTCGACTCTCCTCGTTTCCTCCGTGTCTTGCCCTCCTGTCCCTCTCCGTTTGACCTTCGACCTTTCCTCCCTGAGGATTCCTTTACCAGCCGTCCCGACAGCTGGAAGGACAACAAAGATAGAATAGGATTGGGAGAGGACTAAATAAAAGACAACAAACCCCCATTCATTCACACAACATTTGTGAAACGCAAATCTGTTTTTTGTTTTGTATGCATAGGAGGTTGAGACTTGCGTTGTGTGAATGAGACACTGCATGTGTGACACTCCGTGACTTTTTTTTAATGAAACAAAAGCACATACAAAAATCAGCCACAACTCTCTAATATGCACAGAATAGATGAAAGTCTAGTTTGAATATTAAAAGTATTCCCTAATGTGCACGTGGCAGAAGGCATGGTGGTAAATCCCTTATTTACGAGCCTCTATATCTATCCCTGGAGAATAAATGCCACTTTTCTCATTTTCGCAACCATCGATGAAAAAAAAAGAAAAAAAAAAATAAAAAAAAAAAAAAAAAAAATCACCATGTGGATTATTGACCAGCTGCACATCTGAATATTGTCTCACACTTAGGCAGTATAAAACAAGAGATCGCCAAGAAACGCACACAAAAACCCATCCTGAATGGAGATTAAAATACTAATTCCTTATTGAATATCATTATTGACCTTCTAAAGGCTATGGCATATTTGACAAAATAACAATGGAGAAAACTAGAGCGAGGAAGTAAAAAAAAAAAAACTTACTCTTTGCTCTATTCTGACATCTTTAAAATGACCTCTCTTTCAACACACAGAGCATGAGGAAGAGCTCCTTGGATAGATTAAAACCAAGCGACCAGAAAACAAAAGACAGAACAATGACGTTATGTGTGTTATTTCTTGGCGTGCAGCTAGAAATAATTGCGAATTAGCATGAGTCATAATTTTATTAATGTAATCATAGCTGCCTTTGGCTACTGCAGAAAGACTGAGCCAGATGCAGTGTCTCAATGCTTCAGTCCAATTTCCTTTCAGCCATCGGTGCGGATGAGATGATCAATAAGCCCTTATAATGATTAAATGGGATCATTGCCCTTACAACCCTGGAAAGGGCTTAATCACCACAGTATGAGAAGCAAAGGTGCCGTTTTGCATTTCCACATGCATGCGCGCGCACACACACACACATCTACATGACTCTTGTTACATTTGACCTAGTCAAACCCCTCACTCATCCACAGAAACGAGATGACATCACTGACAGGAAGGATAATTTGTACCCTACAGTATTATTACGGAATCTGCGTTAAGCTCGGCTTGGGATACAGCTGTATGACTTCCATGGAATCTAGATCTTTATAAATCTGGTTTAACTCGAGAGTCTGGGGAATTTAGACATATTGATTTTGTTTTGTTGTTTTTAAAATTATAATATAAACAACATGGCAAAAAGCATGGTACATGTATATGTATATATATATATGTATGTGTGTGTGTATATATATATATATATATATATATATATATATATATATATATATATATATATATATATATATATATAGGGCCATTACATCACTGGATGCAATATGTGACTGTGAAAATATATATATATATATATATATATATAGGGCCATTACATCACTGGATGCAATATGTGACTGTGAAACTCTGCTAGCAAATATGTCAAAATTAAAATAACAAAAAGATCTTTAAAAAAACAACAACATTTCATAGGACCCACTTTAAATGTATAAATAGTGCTATTATTTACAAGGCAAAACATTATGAAAAATTCTTCGTTAAATATTTTATACTCTTTAACAATCTCTGAAGTTTTCTTTTTATTTATTTATTTGCTTATTTAATGCCATGTTGACACCAAAGGCTGTGTGCATGTCACGATCAGAATAACTCAAAATATTTGATAAAAAAAAGGCACTGTACGAAAAAGCTATTTTAATTTTAAAATTCAAAAACCTTTTTCCTGGTGAAACTTTTTTTTTTTTTTTTTTTTTTAAAGCATCCTCTAAAAACTTTCTGGTTAAAACCCATCTAGTGATATCAAAAGTAGGGAAGTCCAGTAAAACATTCTTAATGGAATCCTGGAAATGACACAATGGTGGTTCTTTACCTTTTAATAAAAAACACGAGCTAAAAATTCTTTGAAGTAACTACCATCTTGTCCAAATGTAACTTCAACGGAAATTCTACAGACAGACACACCGGCACACTTACGTTTCCCAGACTGAGGTCGTGCACCAGCAGGTTCTGATGGTTGCCCAGCGAGACCTCCAGCAACTCTCCTCCACTTCGTACTCCGGCTCCGGCTCCACCTCCACCCCCCGGGTAGAGAGGAAGTCTGTAATCGTGTTCAGAAACCTTCTCCTGTTTAATGCCCATGGCATGAACATAATCGCCCACACTTCCCATCATCCCTCCCATGCCACCTCCGCCACACATGCCTCCAGCACTCAGCCCTCCTCCTCCACAGTCCGGCGAGTCCCTCTCCTTCTTCAAGATCATCTCGTGGGGCTGTAGGTCAGCCATAACCGTTTGACTGGCCAGACGGGTGAAACTAGTAACAGGGGGCAGGTGGCTGAACATGAGCATGCCTGGACCGAAGCCTGGCTCCATGCCACCATTGGAGCGGAGGAACTCATTGCCAAGTTTGTCCTGGATCAGGCTCATGTTGAAGAGGCAAGGCTCAGAGTGTTATTACACCGACACTGATGCTGGAATGGGGGCGATGGGGTCTGCTTCAATGCAAGGCCACCTCACTCATCCTAAAGACATCAAAAGAGACAAAATAATGATTTGACATTTTTCACATGCATTACTACGGTCTAATGCCAACTAGCCAAGTAGAAGGAATAACAGGATTCGTAAAGATACTGTAAAATGAAATTCCACTACTTTTTTGGTTTTTAAGGACTACAATCAGAGATCTCACTTATCAAGCAATATCTTTATTATCTTTCATCCCTATTGTGTAATACATTGTGTGCAAAATAAGTGATCTTACTCACTTTTTTTTGCAATTTACAAAATAATATATATATTAATAAACACTACCGTACCATTCAAATGTTTGTTTGGTAAGATTTTTTTTTTTATGTTCTTGAAAGAAGCCATTTTATGCTCACCAGTCAGTATTATTTATTTGATGAAAAATACAGCAAAAACAGGAATACTATTATTACAATTATACTTTTCTATTCTCATGCCTTTTTAAAATGTAATTTATTCCTGCAATGGCAAAGTTGAATTTTCAGCATCATTACTCCAGTCTTCACTCTTCAGTTTCAAACTGATCCTTCAAAAATCATTCAGATATTCTGATTTGGTGTCCAAGAAACATTTCTTAATATTATCATTAATGTTAAAAACATTTATCAAAAGAACAGCATTTATTCAAAATATATATATTTTTGGTAACACTGTAAAAGTCTTACTTAAATTGAATCCTTGCTGAAAAAAAAAAATATTTGAGTAAACATATTTAAGTATTTTCTTTCCAAAAATATGACCCCAAACTTTTAAATATTTATAAACCATTCTGCACTCTAAATATCAGTACCAGCAATTAAAAACAAACTCATAAAAGCAGTTGTTATTGCAGTTTATTTTTTAATTTTACTTAAGTTCCTAATATTTTAAAGCTACACTGCTAAGAGGATCAAATAATAAATGAAAAAAACAACAAAAGCTTCAAAAGCTGTGAAATATGCCATTGAGAACCAAATAAGCCACGTTAGTGTTAAGACCGGAACACTCTGAATATTTGGTTTGTAAACCGTAAAGTTCTCAGGATCCTCAAAACCGGGACACTGTGACAAATGTTTGCAAGAAAACAATAATTGTTTGAGGTTTGCCAAATTGATGGAAATCTTAAAGCACTGATGTGATGTGCAGATCTTTGAGGATAATCTTAGGAATAGTTACGCCGTATGCTCTTTTGATCCAACTAGCGCTTAACCGGATTAATCACAAAGGTTTGTGGGTCAGACACAAAAGACTGCTATATCAACTGCTCAACACTGAACTATGGTTACTTGCCATTTCCTTCTTTTAACACAAAAACAACAGCCTACAGGAAACAATTTGCTTATGACTTTTGAAGAGGAGTAATGCTAAGTACTTATAAAGATCAGGAGTCATTAAGATAACACCAACAGGGCTTCATCACAGACTCACTTTCATTTAAAACTCTGTAAAGAGTTGTGCTGCTGAGAAAAAAAATCAATGTTTGATCTCATGGACTATTTTATTTATCATTCTTTACTCGTTTCTTTATTAGTTTCATGACACATTAAAACCTATCCATATTTTTAATTGTAAATAGATATAGGTCCAAAGCACACACAGGCTACCACGACATCTCACTCCAATTCAATTTTCCCAGCCCAGAGATGATTAGGATTAACCATCAATTAACGTTTAAAGGTCATTAACTGGCGAAGATCTGAACATTTTTATTTTAAAAAAATATTTTTGCCTACAGCAAAACTAGAATTGTTCGCATTTTTTGTGTGCAAGTTAAACCAAGAAGCAGGACCAATTACATAAGACTAAATTTCTATTTTCAAGCTGAAGAAACCAGTATTTACACATGCACAGACATTCCTTTTAAGATGCCATATGCAAAACAAAATGGCTAGTGTTTGCTCACATGCTCTATTTTGAACGTTGAGGATTAAGAGCATGTTTTAAATATAAACACAGATGCTGTGCCCTGTGAACCCGTCTAACATTGCGGATGTTGGTGGATGAAGGCCTGTGGGATATTCCACCTAAACTTTTACGTCTTGTGTAAATAAAACGTGTGAGAGGGAAATATTTCTTATGAGGCCACCATTAATCTATTTTGGTGGCTATTTTATGTGTAAGCACTATCATGAGTTTGAAAACTGGGCATCCTATACACCAACTTACAGTCTGCTCTGTTTACTAAAATTGACAGATTATTACCTATGCAAATTTAACCAGCACTAATCTACTGTACATATTTGTGTGTGTCTACACTGTGTCATATAAACAAACTAATGATACTATAAGTTTGAAATCTAATATAAAAAAATATATGAAGTGGCTTAAAGGGATAGTTCACCCATTGACAAATACGTAACTACCACTTTGATGCTTCAAAAAGTTCATAAAGAGATTGAAAAACTTAATCCATATAAATTGAGCAGTTTAGTCAACAAAATGTTTAAGAGACTTGATCGCTTTTTAAAAGATAAACAGATTGAATTTAGGCTTTTATTCACATATAAACATTCATCAACTCACACATCAGTTGTGGTAAGACGGAAGCTCAAGCATGTTTGCTTGACATGCAAGAACCAATGAGGTCCATTCTCATGTGTTACGCAGCACGTTTGAGCTTCAGCAAGAACCAATGAGGTTCATTCTCATGTGTTACGCAGCACGTTTGAGCTTCAGCAAGAACCAATGAGGTTCATTCCCGTGTATTACGTAGCTCATTTGACCAATGAGATTTGTTTTCGAACATCAAGAAGGTTAGGTTGAGCTTCGGCTTATGTTCACTAATCAATGTTTATGTGTGAATAAAAGCCTTAATTCAATCTGTTTGTCATATAAAGCGATCGTGTCTCCAGACAATTTTGGACTAAACCGCTCAATTCATATGGATTAGTTTTACAATCTCTTTATGAACTTTTTGAAGCGTCAAAGTGGTAGTTGCGTAGCTTTCAATGGAAGGAGAGAAAACTCTCCGATTTCATCAAAAATATCTTCATTTGTGTTCCAAAGATGAAAGAAAGTCTTAGGGAACGATGACAGTAATTAAAGACATAATTTTCATTTTTGGGTGAACTAATCCTTTAAGCACACAAACACAAAGTAATGACAGTGAGTCAGAATGATGATTCAGAAACCGCTCTAACGGATCTAGTGAGTTCATTCACTGAAAGATTAATCATATATGAACCGATAACATGCGAGTCTTGCTTTATTTAGTGGTAAATAATAAATCTCATTATTAACTCTGACTCGTACCTCTGGTAAAACATGAACAGTAAAAGATAGGCTCTCTCATTAATTTACAGTGGTTTTACAATGGTAAAAGAAAGAGTTAAAGTAACGACTGTATTTTGCAGAAATGTAACTGGTAAATTTTGTCGAGCACTGCAGATTGGTATCCATGTCTGTCTCAATGCATGTGCGCACATGTTTGCCGAGGGTACATGATGTTTCCGGGAAGTCAATGGCCAATTTCTCTTTGGATTCATGCGACATCCGATGATTCATACTATTCATTTCCCCTTAAAGAGCTGTTGGATTGGATCTGAACCAGATGCCCTGCATTAGTCAGAACCACTCCATCCATGTCACTTCACAATCAAGGCAAAGATGAAGTCTAACTACAAGGATCAATAGGAGCCTATTCAAGATATGGATAGTTCATGTCCAACAATTAGGAGTTCAAAACATGTCCAGCTATCTTATAAAAATATGTGGTCCCACTGTGTGTGTGTAATATATATATATATATATATATATATATATATATATATATATATATATATATATATATATATATACACACGATTTACGAATTATAAATGAATAGGAATTATAAAACGTGTACACCACAATGAGCGCATTGCATCAAATTGCTTCCAATGTTATTAGGCTATATATAGTAGTTAAAGACACTTAATATAAAGTGGGTTCAAACACGTTGTGAGTAATAAAGGAACACTTTGTCCCAGTAGAGGCGTCTCGTATCTCACGCAGCTCGCGTCTCTTTGTGTTGTGAGTGCGCGCAGACAGCACGCGACGCAGATGGTATGTAAATAGCTCATGCATACGTTAGCCAACTGAGCTAGCTCATCAATCAGAGACATAAATCATATATTTCACACACTCAAATCAAATCGATCCTCAACTCGGGACGCAGTGGCCATATTGGAGAGAAAAGCAACATGACTCCGTGGCGCGGGACCCTGAAGTCTATACTGTGAACGTATGAGTTTAAAGTTTTTGTTTGTAAGGCATGACCGTTATGGTGGGATCCATATTAATAACTTCATGCCGACTCACAAAGGGCCTCGCCGCTAACGCGCTAGCTATCCGGCTAAGCGATGCGTAATAAATAAATTACATTGGCGAAGTGTAGGGCATGCAATGAGCAATCATATAATGACAAATACAATAAAAAATACTTGCAATAATTTAGTACAAAAGCACTTTACAAAGTAAAATGTGATTTTGTTTAACATCACATGCTCAAAAAAAGAAATGAAGATATATAAAGTAGGCACGATGGTGTGGCTGTGCGAGCGACAGCGCTTACCCATAATAAACAGCACCATGCAACTCCAACGAACAATTGATGCTCCGCGTCAAGCTACGCGGCTAATATGCTACACTACGAGTCGCAGCGCTTTGTTGTCTGCCCCGCTTGCGTGCACCTCTCCGGCGCATCAAACTTCACGCAAAGCTGATCTCAGGATTTCGCTTACCAGTGCATGTCCACCGTTGGCTCTCTCAGTGTATATTTCCCCCCTCGCTCGTTTCTTTTAATGTTCAGAGTCCAAACATTGTTCTCCCGCAGCTGCTGCGTTCCTCCATCTTGTCTGAGCGCGGGGAACTGTGGGTAGAGCGGACGGGTCCTGCGAGGAGACAGACGCTCTGATCCAGGGCATTGGAGCAGCGTCCGATAGTGCACTGTCGCACAGAGGAGCAGACTAGACCTAGTGGGTGCCATTGGGAAGATTTACATTTCAGCAGAATTCACTTTTGCATTACCAATTGCAGCAAGGCACTGATATGGAAGCCCATTTCCGCCACATAAGAAAAAAAAGCGTGCTTTTGTAAATCATAATTATGACAAAACGGTCGAAAATATTAAATACTTTGTAGCCTACTTTATGAGATTAAATTATGACATAGAAAGTAGTCATTTCTATTTTGTCTCATTATGACTTAGTAGATCATATTGGACCTTTTTCTCATAATTATGACTAGCTGTCAAAATGTTGTCTTATTCATTTCTACTTTTTGTCATAGGCTAATTATAACAGTCAAAATGTCATAATTATGACTTAGCATGTCATAATTCTGCTTTTTTATCTCATAATTATGACTTAGTAGCCTATGACATAATGACTTATGTAATAAAACATTTATTACACAAAAAGTCCAAATTAGCATATAGCCTACACTATACACAATTTTAAACTTTGTTATAAGGCTACAAGATTCAAAAAATATTTTTAAGTCAGTTTCTAAAAGTATTTTTGTCATAATTCGACATATATAATTTAGTTACTATAGCCTATCATAATTTTAACTCAATATTTGTCATTTTCTATTTTTTGTGTCATAATAATGACTTACTATAGGCCTATATAGTTTGATTCTCACTTTTTAAATCATAATTTTGACATTTGCTGACATAATTATGATTTACAAAAGCTTTTTTTCCTTATGTCGTGGAAATAGTTTTCCATGCAGCAAACTGTGGGTAATTCTCACAAATATATACGTTCATGTTTTTTTCTTGTTGTTTTTGAAAACTTTATCACATGTATCTTTCATATTCTTTTTCGTGACAATCTGCTGAAGTTTGCATTGCCCATCTGATTCTCTCAACTGTGTTTGTCTCTCAGAAAAATGGTGGTATCCCATTGGGCCCTCCAAAATTAGGACACAGCACATCCTACCATTGTAATACGGCTCTCAAATTAATAGGATGGCTGTGACACAATTCATTAAAGAAAAAAATCCTCAAATAGCCCCTAATTAACTACTTTATCCTATATTGTGAGCAAAAATAGTTATCCTTATGAGAAGATCCAAAGAGAAACAAAGAAAGATAGAGACAATGAAACAAGATAAAAACAATAATAAACAAAATTGAAGCTAAAATTATGTGCTTACCTGAAAGAGTTTTTGAGAACAGAGCTAGGTGGTCAAAAACATTCCTTAAAAAAAGTTGGCCATGCCAGAAGAACCAGTCATGAAGGTCCATCCCTAAACCTAACCATCTGCGGGACGTGAGCAGATCATACAAAAACATACAAATGAGTTTAATTTGCCAAACCGTAAAGTAAGTATAAACGTAAACGCAGCATCAGTATCTGAAGATGCTGTTGCTGCAACACTCATAACAATTTCATGTTTTGTCAAATTGGATGATTTGTATGAATTCGTACGATCTGCATTTGCTCCATCGACAGTTAGGTTTATGGGGTTAGAGGTGGACATACCAATTCATACGAAATCAGCACCTAATAAGTTATGTCTCCTAATTGTCTATTTTAAGACCCAATTAATCCAGATGAGAAATAATGGACATGGGTAAATTTAACGATGGAAAAGACATTTGACATATAAGATATTGTGGTTGCACTTTACGATAAAGTCCCATCAGTTAACATTATGCATTATCTATTAATAAGCGATACATTTTTTACAGTATTTAATAATTGTTAAATTATTTAATAAAAATACAACTGTGAATTGTTAGTTAAGTAATAACAATTGGAAAGTGTTACTGACCTGTCTATTCTCCTCCTTTTTGTCCATCCACAAAATGGCTAACAATTGCAGTAGTTTTCCTCTATTTTATGTTAGTGTGTCTTCACATGCTTTTTAAATGGCTGAAAAATCTGGCATGACTGAAATATTGCTGTTTTTATATAGAGAGAGATAATAAATTCTTGCAATCTGAGAGTGTGGGATTTTTTTTGTTCTCTTTCCGTGAATGTGTCTAACGCACATGCAAACGTGCAACCATCTCTGGACTGGTTAAATATGCATTGAACATTCTTCTCAAATGCCATAGTCAAACAATGTTCTGTCATATATGTGTTCAAGTGTGTTTGGTAATCCACTCTATAATTCATTTGAAACATTATTATGACTAAGATCAGACAATAGTACAATAGTGCTGCTCATAACCAATCACAACAGACTGTGTATTCAAATTATAGAAAGACCTATACACAACAGCCTGATCTTATCATAGGCTTCTTTTCCTCTTAATACAGTGTAGAAAATGCAATTATTTAATGAGGCAGTGCGGTTACTGTGCATTCAAGGACACATTTTTTATACATTTATCATTAATAAAAATTCACTATATTATTTTATTATTAAAATTCATCACATCTAGAAGATATAGAAGCAATGAAATCAAATTATGTTTGCCAATTTTTTTTTTCTGTTCTCAATTTTGAACCAACAGCTCATGACTGTTACTAAAGGAAACTTGACAGGTCATGTGATATCATATAGATGTCATCAATAGAGCTCATTCATTATTCAAGATCGTGTATGTACGCTCACTGTCTGCCATGCTCTGCCTTTCTCTCTCTGCTCCTTTCCTTCTTCTCATCATTTTTTTTTTCTTTTCATTTCCAAATCTGAAGGGCTGTGTAACAGCATCTGGTGTTCTTGTACTGTATTATATTGTTTATTTATCTTGGAGAAGAGTATATATAACAATCCAAAACTTCTATGCGCCATCCACATGGGGCCAGTGATCATCTGGAGGGTGAGCAACCCTGTCCCTGTCAATCACCAAGCATGCGCATAAGACCCTGATTCATTTCAATCACAGTTCAGACATGTAATCAGTTGAAACAATCACATAACCCATACTCTCTATAATATTGGCTTAGTAGTTTGCATTGAAGATAAAATGAAGTATCCTTTAATCATGTCCACGGATATACACACAGTCCTACAAAATGAAAATACCAGACCCCGCTCAATATTTCATTAAGCTATTAAGTCATTCCCCTGATAAATGCATTTAATACTGCTTTAATCTCAGATGGAGACAAATACACACTGCCTCCGTCAACAAGAGAAGTGCTTTTTCATCTGTGTTCATTATTTCTCAGAGCCAGAAGAGTTGTCATTATGGGGACTGTAATCATTTTTAATATAACACACAAACAGATATACTGGCCTGGCCTGATGACTGCCCATATATTTGAGATTCCCCAAAGGAAAAGCAAACAGAGAGAGGAAGAGAATGCGGTTTCAAATTTCTCTGCCCACTGAATAACTGCACAACAACCAAAAATAAGCATGCCATGGTGGGAATATTAAGTGTTTAGAGCTATAAGTTAAGAGTATTTAGAAAAAAGACAGACAGTGCCTTTCTGTTATTAACATCAGCAGTATAACAGACCTCATTACAATGAGGAGATATAATAGTTTTTTAATTATTATTATTATTATTTCACTCTAAATTAAAATATAAAATATAGGTGCATATCTCCATATCATCATTTTTATTTTTTAAATAAATCAATATGTATTGGTCACCCTTTAGATCTGTCTGAGGGTTTTGCAAATATTTAACCAAAGAAAAGAGTAACTCCACCTGCCTCTATCATGAATGAAGTGACGCACACATTTGGACCGTCTCTGCTTGTTTGCAATGCAAAGGTAAAGAACTGGTTGTTTAAGTACAGCGCTTCCTTTATTCAAGAAACACTATATAAAGCTAATGTTTTAAGAGTGTCTTAGTCTAGCATTTGAAGGCGAGTCATAGCAAATACGGTCTTAAATAGCCTATAACACTTCATCTAACATGAGATTGACAGAATCTCAAATGACAGAAGAAAAAAGCTGAGCGCCCACATAGCTACAGCCATGATAAACCTCATAACCCAACCTAATGCGATGCACTTACTGCCTCTCTCTCTCCCTCTAGCCTGTGTGTATATATATATATATATATATATATATATATATATATATATATATATATATATATATATATATATATATATATATGTGTGTGTGTGTGTGTGTGTGTGTGTGTGTGTGTGCGTGTGCGTGTGTGTGTGTGTGTGGGGGGGGGGGCTATATTATCATCAAAAAAACGTGTGTCTTTCTAATAAGAATTAAAAAAGGAAAATCAACAAAACCTCAAACTTCAGTTTTTAATCAAGGTGAATTATTAAAGGCATAAGTTAATTTGTCCGCACAGGTTGATGCCCACAAATAAATACAACACATTTTAAACTGCTAAAAAAAACTGCAATCGTTTGTTTTAGCGAAGTGTGTACTCGCGCATTTCAGTCAGCAGATGGCGCTGTGAGTTTGATTAATTGACTGCGGAGGAGCGTTCAATTTTGAAGGACAATTGAGTATGATTTTCTTTTTGCCTTCAGTGACAAGAAAGATAATTTGAATTTTTTTACTCAAATACTAACATGACAAAACAAGATGTTGTGTCAGCTTTACCAGGACACCAGACCGACCGAGCAGCGTATTGATTTCTACATTGAACTGGAAATCCAATCTTCTTCCCAATGCTGGGGAAACACACACACACACACACACACACACACACACACACACACACACACACGTTTGTGTTATTTTTTATGGTTTATGGGGACTTTCAAATAAAACGATTTTAGCCTATGCTGTACAAACTATATATTTAATCCCTTACACTACCCTAGTGTACACATAGGCTACAGTAGGATTTTGCATTGGCATCTTTTTTGGGGATATTTTGTCTCCATAATGTAGGGTTTAGGTCACACACACACACGCCAGTACACACATAAGTTGGGTTTTAATGTTTTTATGGGGACTTTCCAAGCATGTTTTATAGCCTACTGTACAAACTGTTATATCCCCTAACCCTAAACCTTCCCATCACAGACAACTTTCATCATTTTTACATTTTCAAAAAAACATCACTTGATTTATTAGCTATATAGCCATCTTTGTGGGGGACATTCTGTCCTCATAACGTTCACTAGGACCACACACACACACAAGCATATTTTCCAGTGTAGAAAATAGTATTTCGCTCACACATTAAGCCCCCTCCTCCCACCCGGCCGTCCCTCACACCCACTCTCTCTTCTCTTTCTTCTTCTGCTGTTGATGCCATATCATGTGCAGAAGAGCCGAAAGTGCACAGAGAACACAGCCCGTGCACTTCACACGGACATCCAGAGAAACCCGACCAGAAGAGAGACTAGTGCAATGATGCTACAGTAAACTGACATTATAGCAGGGGTGCACCTTCAGCTTTCCTGACTACATTTTACAGTTCAGATTAGATTAAGGAGGGGGAATAAAACTTGGCAGAGAGACATTGCCCTGCCCGGCGACCTCGTCAGCTACTTTTGAAAGTGAAAAAGGCACCAAAGCCATGCTACAGAGAAAGTAAGTTTCCTTTTTGTGTGTTTTTTTTTTTTTTTTTTTTACTTATGAACCCCTTTCCACCGGTTTAATGAAACAAACGTGCTGAAGTTATGGCAGCGCTAAGGCGTAAATTTGGAGAGGACTACCAGGTGGTGAACACGAACAGAGCCGCGACTTTCCCCATCGCGCCGGTGAAGAAGAAGCGCCAGCGCTTCGTGGAGAAGAACGGACGCTGCAACGTCCAGCACGGGAACCTCGGCGGAGAGACCAGTCGCTATTTATCCGACCTGTTCACCACGCTGGTGGACTTGAAGTGGCGCTGGAACCTTCTCATTTTCATCCTCACCTACACCATCGCCTGGCTGGTCATGGCCTCGATGTGGTGGATCATCGCCTATATAAGAGGGGACATAAATCATGGCCGTGACGCTTCGTACACTCCGTGCGTCGCCAATGTTTACAACTTCCCGTCAGCGTTCCTCTTTTTCATTGAGACCGAGGCGACCATTGGCTACGGTTACCGCTATATAACTGAGAAGTGCCCCGAGGGCATCATCCTGTTCCTGTTCCAGTCTCTGCTGGGTTCGATAGTAGACGCGTTTCTCATCGGCTGTATGTTCATAAAGATGTCTCAGCCCAAGAAGCGCGCGGAGACGCTCATGTTCAGTCAGGACTCGGTGATCTCACAGCGAGACGGAAAACTCTGCTTAATGTTCCGCGTGGGAAATCTGAGGAACAGCCATATGGTGTCCGCGCAAATCAGGTGTAAACTCATAAAGGTGAAAACACACACTGCACTCTTACAGCGCAACTCTTCGAATTCGTTTACTATTACACAATATAGTAAAGCATCAAGAGCAAAATAAACTTTTTTTAAGGAATGCAGAATTTTAGACTTGTGTTATCATCTCTCCAGACGCTCGTTTTATTTAACCTCAGCCATATGAGTGTAAAAATAGTAGCCTACATTTATAAACAGCTGACTTGACAGAACTTTTTCATAAAAGGTAGCAATCATTATTATGATTGTAGACACAAATATTGTAGGCTATATTATAATTATACAATAAACTAAATGGCATAAAATGCAACAAAACACTCCAACATTACTCACAACAAATGGAGACTTCTGTGAATTAAATGAAATTATAAGGTGATTTATACTTTTTTATTAAAAACCTTTTAAACAATATTACAGTAAAATCGTGTGTTATATGCCTTACAGTTACAGTTAACCAATTAACAGTTTATTTTACTGATTTATTGTAATTTGTACACTGTGTGGTTAAAAAAAATCGCACGAGTAGCCTAAGAGGTGTTGCTAATTTTATCTTTAAATCAGCAAGCTGTTTGAAAACAATTATTTCAGTTCCATTCATTCATTCATTCGCAGGTTCTTTATGTGCCAATCTGTAGTAATGGAACAACTCGTTATTAATCTTACACTAAGTTGCCGATTTAATGTTGTTGTTGGAGTCAGTATATGTGCATAAATGGGTTATGGGACAGTTAGTTTACTCTTTAGCTATTTAGCAGTGTTGTATCATATTAACTTTTATCTATTTAAGATAGTTTGATTTCCACTGATGCCAGCCCACTTAGATGTTTTGGTAGGCTATATGATTGTAACACCTGTCATATTAAGCAAATTGTTGTGTAATATAGGTGGAATTATTTTTGACTGTTAGAAATTTATGAGCATTAGTGTCATTGAGAAATAGCTAAGTGGTGTGACAGCGTTGAACTGTAAAAAGAAAGTGGTTTATTAGTTGAAATGTATTCATTTATTCATCCATTCATTCATTCATCCAAGTTAAATATGTTCTAAATATTGCGTAAAACATTGAATTGCAGAAATGTCAGGGAGTTATTACAAGGATTTCCTTTTCCTTTTTTTTACCTGGAAAGGAAGAGGCCGTTTACAAATATGTTAATTTTAATCATATTTTGCATTGCTGAAATCAGTAGGAATAACTTGTCTGTTCCTCACAGAAAGTTTAGCAAGTTTTTAAAAAGTGGCATGATTTATTTCTCTCCTATTGTCATTCGTTTTTGATGCAGTTGTATGGCAGTACAAATATGAATAACATTAAGGATCTACAAATGCCTCTGGCTCTGGATCAATTCTGTGAGACAGGGTTTCCCAAACTGGGGTTTAGAACCCCTAGGGGATAGTAAGGGAACTGCAGAGGGTTTGAGAGTTGATGAAAAGCTAATAATTACTTAAATCATAAAAATGTAAATAAATCATTTTAAAATGAAATCAAACAGAAAGATGACATATTTTATGTTTATTTGCCAACATGTTAAATTAATAAAATATGAACTAAAAGGAGTACATTTTTATGCCACAGAAAAAGTTTCTGAATCCCTATAGCCTGCTGTAAGGCATAGTTCATTGAGTTAGTTCATAATTCGCTCTCCTCTATCAGAGAAAGCATGGCGAGCAAAGCTTGTTGAGAATAAGTGACAATCAAGGAACCTGTGAAATGCGATTTAGCGGGATAGCAGTGTAGCTGGAAATTCGAGGCGCACAGGTACCCCCTTCACAAACTGATTACAAGTGATACATGAAAAGGCATGACATTTTATTATTGTAATCTCGACACGGACAGCCATGGTTACTGCTGAATGAGATGAGACTCCAGTGACAAAAGGCTCGGATAAAAGAGTTTTACAGACTAACTGTGCCCAACATCTGTCACTCTGTAACCGGTGACATTTCAACCGACCTGCTCTGTAATTGGAAGGCTGTTCCACGATGTTGTTTCCAAATGCGAAAAGTACAGAAAATGTCTCTTGATTTTGAGCTCATAAGCCTCTCTAAGACTCCTGCGAGAGCTGAGGTCACAGCCAGAGAGATGCCAGAAAATCTGCATTTGCACAATTGTGAAGGAGGATTTTCTTTTTTTGTGTGGCTTGTGGCCTCAAGCGCTAACTTCCAGAGCCTTAGAAAATGCAGCAGAATAATTACAGATGTGCACGAGAGTGCAATGCTGGAGTTGTACAAAATATATTCTGAGGGGGAGAGGAATCGTTCTTGTCAATGGAAGCTTTTTCTGGAAGAACAAGCTTACATAACAGCTCAACATAGTATGCGTTCATACACTACGTTTTGAAGCTACTGTGTGAGTGTGTCTGTCTGTCTGCTGTTACACATAAGCTCGGTCAATGGAACAGGCTTAAAATTAAATGAATAAGGCATGGAAAGTTGACACATGGACAACAACACCATCAGGATTTCTTCCCTGTAATTGATGACTGTCAGTCAAAGGCCGCTGAAAAGGTGAACAAAGAGGTCAGTGTAATAGAACGGAACTTTTATGGCTCATATGCCTTGAAATAGTGAGATAATCTGAATCTATCCAGTATAATAATAGGATAACTGATCTCAGCTCTCAGAACAATTACAGCAGGTGATTATTCTTCAAAGATATGGATGGATGACCTCTCTGGCCCTCTCCAAAAATCTTTCACAGAGCTCACACTAATTATCTAGTGCCAAGCAAATGCTGTGAATGATTAAGAGTCTTTGGTCAATGGCGTCTGACTTAATGAGGCAGACTGTCAGTTTAAGCTATGCTGAAGTTTTTCTCTCGATGAGAGAAAAAGAGGAGGAAGAACAGAGGATAAACAAAGAAGGCAAAGTAAGTGGGAGATAGTGAAAGGTTTGCCAGATAGTATAAGGTTGAGAGAAGGCATCAGGGAATACAAACAAAATAGAGAGGGAAAGAGAATTGGGTTTATTGGAAGTATAAGAAGGCACAATGAAGAGCCAGAAAACTGACTCAATAAAAAGAAAAAAGGAAAATAAAAGGAAAGAAGAAATTTCTCGTCGCCCCTCTCTCTCATAACCTTAACTCTGTTCTCATCAGTGTTTTATGTTATAGGAGCAATATGTGGCTTATTTAAAAGAACCCTTATACAACACAGACACAGCAAATTATTCAAATATACAGTATGTTCAATATATATCAAATAAAAATAAAAGTTTTTGTAGAGGCAGACGGTATGTCCAAAGATTTCTGCCGTGACTACAGCACCGAACATCACAATACCAGTTTTTACTCCCTGAGTTTTTATTGTGCGACTGAGGAGTTCAGCACCGCGAATTCTTGGCATTTATATGGAGAGCCATTTTAACGGCATCCGTTTTGAAAGCCTCGTCACACGTAGGTAAACCTACGTCGTTACAAAAGCAAACCATGCAGATAGGTTGTTTATGTCTGGACACACAAATCTTATCTGATCACTTGCAATTAATAGTGTGCACAGTCTGCCTGAAAAGATCTGATTTGCAAAAAAATTCAGATTTGCCTGCAGTCGAAACATAGCCTTTGACACTTAGGCATTGCTCTGTGCTTTTTTTTATCACATCTCTCTCTCTCTCTCTCTCTCTCTCTCTCTCTCTCTCTCTCTCTCTCTCTCTCTCTCTCTCTCTCTCTCTCTCTCGCCAATTTTTTGTTAAAGCCGGCATATCCTGTCCATTTAGACTCAGTCGCCCACACACATACACAGACGCACAGTCTCAGTCATTCCCAGTCACCTTTTGTCAGATCATGCCTCATCCTGCTGTGTGTGCTTTGATAATATTGATCATGCATTTGTAATTTCATCTGTGAGATGCACACCTAAAGAAGCACACTCACATTTTATGATTAAACACAAACATTTACATGATGATTATGATTCTCACTATGATTTTCCCCCCATCTGCTTATTGTATCTTCAGTTCCAAACAAATGAAATATATCTATCAACCTTCCTCTTATCCTGAGTCACTGTCTCTATTGTTTGTGAATTAATAAACAGAGTACAGAGAGAAGAGAAAAAAAGAACAGATGAAAAGAGCAGAGAGATGAAAGGGAAAAAAAATCGTTATAATAAGGGACAAAAAAGAAAAAAAAAAAACAAGGGAAAGAGGAGACAGAGAAATTGAGGTTAGCCTTGTGTTTCTACACAAGAGCATTCTAATGCAACATGGAAGAAATGAGGAAACCTCAATGATAAACATGAGCGGGAGATGAGAGGAGGAGTATGAATTAATAGAATAGAATAGAATAGAATAGAATAGAATAGAATAGAATAGAATAGAATAGAAAAGTTTGATTTTTACAGTTTCCAGGAAGCTTGTAGAATGGCAATATTTTTTAAATAGATATATTAACATACTATTTATCTAAGGCAGGGTTTCGTGTTCATGACGAAAATCATCAGAAAAGCATGCAAATGTTCGACTGACAAAAAAAATTGGGGAATATCTGATTTAAGTCATATCAAAGAAATTCATCATCATCAAATAGGTTTTTGTTATTTTTATATAGCTCTAGAAGTAATAATACTATAATAGAGTAAAAAATCTTAAAAATAGTAAAAAATAGCATTATGTGTAGCTCTTATTTCTTACTTCTTACTGTTGTTCAGTTGTGCCCCCTTAATTTAACTGAGCTGAGCAAAAAACAGTTTAATAACCATCATATCCAGCTCATTATTTTGATTCAAACTTGAAGTGGTTAATTTCAAGTGTGGATAGTTTTGTAATTTGTCTATCCATTTTCAGTAGTTTTACACATTATTGTTTTAAGGTATTACATTTTAGCCAATACTGAGAACCGATAATTCTTTGTATTTGAAAGGCGATAAACGGAATATTGGTCGATAAATCTGAATCCAAATCCAAATTTTTGGATATGGTGGCTGATATATTGTGCATAACTATCACAGATTCATTCTCACATAAATGAAATTTATAAGGTGATTACCCAGAGAGAAAACCCATTTACATTTTACAGCTGAACATTCTTGTCAGACCACACACACACACACACACACACAATAGAGTTTAGACGTGATAACAAACTGCTAATTGTACAAGTAACCTCATAAAAGCTGAGGAGAAACACGCTCCCACTGCAATTCAGCTGGATTTGTATGAACTCATTTAGCGTGTCTTATAGCGGAAACAAACAGATATTTGCTGTTGTGCAGACAGTCACGTGTGCACTGTGATGAATGAGTTAATTGCAGATAATTCGATTACAGAAGACAGGCTTTGACTCAGGAGTCAGCTTGTGCAGAAGGTTGACTGCGTGGGTGTGTATTGTGTAAAGGTCTTTGTTAGGTGAAATGTTGATATATTTTGTGAGTGCATGGGTCTGTTTTAAATGAGTTTGTGTGTTTATGCTTGACATGAATAAAAAGGTTTTGAATGACTTATGTCAATCATGTACATAACCTCAAACCACATGAGTATATGTTCATAGTGGGGCACAGGCATGCTGGGAGTTATTTATACCTATGTATGAATATTATTCGGTGTGTTGAGCATGCATGTGTGTTACAGGGCTGGCGGTGATGCATTAAATGTGAGGTGGACAACGTGTTATTTGTCTTGTCACTGACAGGCGTTGTGGACATGTGACCTAGCAGTGATACAGATGGATGAGTTTGTTATGCACACGTTATATGTGTATGGCCTTCAGCAGTATAAGATACTCAGGGGTGCACATTACACTGTCTGTATAATGTATGTGCATTTAATTGTGTAATTCCACAAAGGATAGAGAGAGGGAGAGAGAGAGAAAGAAAAAAATGAATGCAGGAGCCACATGTTTTTTATTTGAATTACTCAGTAATGATTCAGTTCTGTTAACTCTGAATTGATTCTATTGATTCTGGTCTGAAATTGAGTATAGAAGTCTGGCAAAGAATATAATCAATCTAATGAACAATGTTCTCTACAACAATGTTCTGTGGAGCTCTATAAAGTTTAAAGTTTAAGGTCAGTGAGAATTAAAAATATATATATTTGCAATGCATACTTAAATATGCTGAATAGATTGTTAAAAATAGATGGTAAAAACATTTTTTATGTTGAAAAATATTTCTATTTCAAGTAAATGCTGTTCTTTTTGAAGTTTCTATTTATTAAAGAATCCTGAAAAAAATCATGGTTTACAAAAATATTAAGCAGCATAACTGTTTTCAACATTGATAATAATAATGTTTCTTGAGCAGCAAGTCATATTAGAATAATTTTAAATTAAATTAAATTAAATTATCAAACTGAAAATTATATATATAAATGTTATGTTATATGTAATGTTATATTTTACTCTAGGCTTATAGAGTATTCAGAAATATGATAGATAGAAAGAGAAACAGAATATAGTAGAGTTGCATGCATAGAATATAATAGAATGGGTAGAATAGAATAGATGTGTGTTATTCTGTTGAATGCTATTTTATTCTGATTACACTGGTCATAGCTCAGAAGTTTTATACCAGTTTAAATTAAATTTGTGTTACAGTGGCTCCTTATTAACAGTGTGAAAGCCATCTATTTACATGTGAGTATTCACATGCACAGCTCTGCTGTCAAAGCCACTATGAGTCAGAGGAAGGCAAAGCAGTGAAATCCCAGCTTTTATTCACCCATGCACATGACTGAGTCAAACAGATGGCTGCTGGTACCCGCTGCAGTGGAAAGAGGATTCGATCCACGTTTTCCCTCTTCTTTAAGAGTCTCTCCTTCTATTTCTCCTCTTCTTTCCTGTGGGATATGAAGAAGAACGACATGATTGATCTGGCAGCTCTTTAGTCTACAAGGCACACATAAACACACACAGATGAACGTTTGTGCACACAGACACATTCAAATGGCTATTTGAATAACAGCTTGTTCACTTTAATCATGAAGGTGCTGTTTTTAAGATTGCTTTTGCTGTCTAGCTCTGTGCCTTAAAGGTCAATAGATACTGAATCAAGATGAGTACAGCCTTTAGTTTGACATCAGTCAGCATTTATATAAGCATTACAACTTATCAGACCCATGCAAACATCTCATCACTTCACATCTTATTCAAATGAAGTAACTTTCTCATATTAAGCAGTTTAAGGTTATCACCACTGCCCACTGTGATTTTGAATGAATGTCTGTATTTATCTGCGTTTTCCTGAAATGTGCAGGAAAGTTTATGTATGTGTAAGATCTGCTCTTCTCCTTGAACTCAGTAATCTGTCTTTTCAAGCTTAACTTAAAGAGACAGGAGAATACCATTGCCTAGAGTGGATTTAAAAAGCAGAAGAAAGCAACAGAACCTTTGTGTTGAAATGACCAGCTGGAAAACGTCTCGGTTACGTATGTAACCCTCGTTCCCTGAGGAGGGAACGGAGACGTTACGTCAGTGAATGACGAAATGGGGGTTTTGCTTAGAAGCCTATCACCTTCGAGTTCTAGAAAATGAGCCAATGGCAATGGAAATGAACCTGTACAGCGCAACTCCGCCTGACCGCATAGGCATAAAAGGAGGACGCCGGCATCTCGCATCATGTTTTCCGCTGAGGAGCCAAGACTGTGGTTGTGGCAGAGGGACGTAACGTCTCCGTTCCCTCCTCAGGGAACGAGGGTTACATTCGTAACCGAGACATTCCCTTTCGTTCAGTCACTACGAGTTACATCGGTGAATGACGAAATCGGGGTTCCAATTCAATCACGCCACAGCGGCTGTCTTCCAGTGCTTTGCGCAAGACTGAGCTCCCTGTCGTGAGACTAGCACGGACGAAGGGCTAGGCTTAACGCAGGAATGCCAAGGTACACTGGGTGGCATATCCCAGGTGGAATATGTAACACATCCCTACCCGAAGGGTGGACTTAGAATACACAAATGACACGAGAGCAGGATGCATATGGAAAACTCAGAGGTGTCCAGCCCACAGGGTGGAATGTTTCAACCTTGAGATGGCAATAGGGAACTTGCCGAGGGAAAACACGTGCTCGGAGGAGGCTTACCGTGGAAATACACATGTGGGGGTCGCCCAACGGGGGAAATAGCGCAAGTATCCAGTCCGTGGAGTGGAATGGCACTGCAAGCGATGACACCGAGCAGGTCCTGTTACTGGCTAGTGGAAGCGAGTACATGAGAGGACACTGGCTCAACGCGGCGATTATAGAATCTCGCGAAAGTGTTGGGTCTCACCCAGCCTACAGCTCTACAGATGTCTGTTAGCGAATTGCCATGCGCTAGAGCCCAGGAGGAAGCCACACTCCTGGTGGAGTGTGCCTTCCAACCTAGGGGGCATGGTCGACTTTGCGTCTGGTAAGCCAAGACAATGGCGTCCACTATCAAGTGAGACAACCTTTGTTTGTAGAGTGCCTTTTCCTTCAGCTTCCCACCATAACAGACAAAGAGCTGGTCTGAGGTCCTGAAACACTGCGTTCTGTCTACGTAAGCACGGAGGGCACGTACTGGACAGAGCAGTGCCAAGGCTGGGTCTGCCTCCTCCAAGGGTAGCACTTGCAGGTTCACCGCCTAATCCCTGATAGGAGTGGTGGGAACCTTGGGCACGTATCCAGGGTGGGGTCGCTTCGTCAACCGAAAATGCCTGCAGGTCCCCTACCCTCTTGATGGAGGCCAAACCGACCAGGAGCAGGAACAGGAAAACATTCTTAACATTTCCTTCATTGACAGGAACTTAAGCTTGACTGATCACAATGGCTCAAAGGGAGGTCTCTGCAGGGCGAGGTACCAAGAGGGTATAAGAGGAGAGTGAGGAGGATTCAGTCTCCTTGCCCCCTCAGGAACCTGACGACCAGGTCATGCTGTTCCACCATTTTTGACTTCACAAGGTCATGGTGCGCAGAGATGGCAGCCACGTAAACCTTCAGGGTGGAAGGAGGCAGCCTTCGTTCCAACCCTTCTTGGAGGAAGGAGAGCACGGACCTGATCGGGCATTTTCTGGGGTCTTCTTGGCGAGAAGAACATCAGGTGATGAAGAGGTTCCACTTCATCGCATAGGCGTGTCTCTAGACAGGGCCCTAGCGGAAGTAGGATAGTGGTAGGGTAGAGGTGGTAGGGTACTCAAACCTGCCGCGTCCCGTCCAGGACCCATACACATTGAGGTTCCATAGATCGAGACGTGGGTGCCAGAGGGTGCCCCATCTCTGAGAAAGGAGGTCCTTCCTCAGAGGAATTGACCAGGGATGGGCTGTCGCGAGGAGCACCAGTTCGTTGAACCAAGTCTGGTTGGGACAATGAGGCGCAACCAAAAGGACCTGCTCCTCGTCCTACCTGATCTTGCACAGGAGGCTCACTGGGGGAAACGCATACTTGCGGAGGCCCTGCGGCCAGCTGTGCACTAGTGCATCCACGTCTGCCGTCCACGGCCTCTGGGGGCTCAGAGATGAGGGTGTCAGTTCTTCCTTTAACCATATTAAGGTGCTGCCGGCCGTGAGGCCAGCAGCAAGGTGAGAACAAAAGATTCTCCCCTGGCCCTCCAGGGGGAAGGAGTGGCCCTGCTACAATCTCCTGGGAAGAACTGCAGCCCATCTCTGAGCTGCCCCTATCAGGAGTGCCATTTTGCCTGGCGTTTGGCAGGCTGCGGGTCTGGTACGGGCTGGGGTGCCTTCCTGCAGCCACCTCCACGGTGCTGCCCGGGTGAAGGCTGCTGCTGGAGCCGGGCGGGAGGGGCGGGAGCCGCAGGAGGGCGCCCTTGGTGGTGAGCAGACTGAGGATTCTGAGCCGGCGGCTGGGTGGAGGCAGCAGCTGGTCGCCGGGGCAGTCTGCTTCTGGGCGGCCAAGAACTGTTGGGCGAAGTCCTCGACCGTGCCGCCGAAGAGGCCAGCCTGGGATATGGGAGAGTTTAGGAACCTGGTCCGCTCAGCCTCTCGCATATTGGCCAGGTTTAGCCAGAGGTGTCTCTCCTGGACCACAGCTTTGGACATCATCTGACCCAGGGTCACCCATCACCTGAAAATCACTCTACTCTGTTCAAAACATTGTGAGGTGAGCTTAATATCTATCTTCTAGTGCCCAAAATAGCAAAGATGGCACTACGTATAATGGCAGAAGTACCCCTGTTTAGGCATTGTTAGGAAAACTTACACTAAAGCTAATAAAAAATAATAACACCACAAAGTATATCGAAAGGTATTATTTGCAAAAAGTAGGCCTAGTTAAAGGAACACTCTACCGTTTCTTGAAATAGGGCTTATTCACCTTCTTTCCTACATTTAGATAGGTGGGCAAATGCATTTTTGTCTCAGTGCATGCATTGTTTTAGTTTGACAGGGTCGGTGCTAGCTTAGCTTAGCATAATGAATGGAATCCTTTGTTGCCAGCTAGCATGTCCTGAGTAAAAGTGATAAAAAAAACCCCCACACCTAATTACTTCTTGTGGCCTGCGTATTCACAACGAGTACAAATAGTGATGCAGATTAACACTAGGCAATTTCCTAGGCAGATATTGTCTTGGGACTATATTAGGGGGAAGCACAGGCGAAGCACTGCTACTTGGGCACGCAACACATGAAATCCCACGACTTCCGTCAACATATCTTCCACCTATCTAAATGTAGGAAAAAATGTGAATAAGCCCTATTTCAAAAAACGGTGGAGTGTTCCTTTAACTGCAAGACGTTTACGGTAGAGATGTCTTTTTTTAAATAAATAACTATCATTGTTTACAAAAAAATGATTATATAATCAGCAATACTTATCTAACACAAAACAATGATGGTTAACTTAAAGGTGACAAAATAAATACTAAATCGAACATTTATTAAAGGGTTCAATGTTTCAAAAAATGTTTCATTACTTACCCGTTGTTCCAAACCTGTATGACACAGACACACTAGCCTACTAAATGTGTTAGCATTACAAATTCTTTTGGGGGGAGCTGTTTACTCCCCAAAACCAGTCCATGCAACTGGATGAAAAACAACCATGGGATAGAAGACAGGAGTGCTGCTAAATAAAAAGTAGTAGGCACATCGATATTTGGCAGGGATGTGTATGTGTGTGTGGGGGGGGGGGGGGGGGAGAGCTGGGATACACTGGATATGGGTAGTTGGTGTGATGAGACTTCACTGTGGAAGTGCTCCTTGTGGGTTGATAAAGAGTAGAGAAGACACTTAGTGCTGCTGCACCAGAACCTCTGTGTGGGTGAAGGTTGTGTATCTGTTTGTGTGTGTGTGTGGGGGGGGGGGGGGTTCAAAAGTATGTTTATTTTCTCCTCTTTTTATGAGGCGGAAATGTGTGCACAAGAGTATCTACTGTATGTGTAGAAATTATTGTGTGTGTGTGTGTGTGTGTGTGTGTGTGTGTGTGTGTGTGTGTGTGTGTAAGAGGTTTTACATCATCATCAAAATTCTATCTGGTCAAAAAATAAAAAGAGCAAAATCACCCTTGAATAATTAAATAACATTTAACACTCAAAATGCAGTTTTGCTAATTGTTGATGTGTTAATTGTTCATGCTGTAATCAATCCACCCAGTCAATGGATCACCCTGGCATACCGGTTACTGGATCAATCCCACATTAAAGCTTTAATCAAGTCAACTGACAATCCAATAAAATCTGATCCAAGGCTGGTGTGTTTTTTCTCTTCTTTTTTTTTCATTATGCCATCACTGTGACAAAAACACCTATGAAACCTATGCTATGATGCCATGAAAACCAGACATATTTTCAGAGTTTGATCTATGTGTGTCGTCTTATGGTGAAATTTCCCTCACTGTCTCTGATTTTTTAGCCTGGCCAAGAATGTGTTTGCAAGAGAAAGTACAAGACAAGGAGAGAAAGAGCAGTAAGAGTGAGATGGAGAGAATAATGGGGTAAGAGAGAGATAGAGAAATGTCATACTCTGTCTGTATGAGCACTATTAAATTTTTCTGCTTGAGTGCACTGGATGTAGGAGTGATAGGCCCTGTCCAGCCAGCCTTCCCTTCAACAAGAGTTCAAACTCACCTAGGACCTCAATATATTCATCACATGCTTTATAAATAAATATTCACCTCTCTTCATCTGTTTAGCTGAATACAAATTTGTACACAAAGATGATTTGTATGTGTAATGTCAGATTTTTACATCTGGCGTGCTTCATTCATTTTCATTAAATTTCTTCTATCATACCAGCCTCGATGCAGAAATGAAAGCACACCAGGTGTGGGTCCTCGGGGGAATTTTGCCGATTTGTGGATTGGGTGCTGGTGAACTGCGTGTCCCCATGCACCATCTGCTCTGCTGAGGAAGACGTCACCAGCCCCTCTCTAGACCCAGAGCCCAGCCTGTGTGGATGAGCTGTACCTGGCCTCTGGAAATTATTTAGAGGAATTGGAGGAGGTAATTTTCCTGATTCTCCCATCCCTGCTGGTTCCACCCAGCTCGAAGCCTCCTGTGTCTCCAGAGTCACCGCCCAGCCTCCCTTTCCCGCCTCTTCATCCAAAAACAGCCAGTTCCCCAGCCCCACCTCCGCTGGTTCCCTTCAGCCCCCTGGCTCCTCCTCTGACTCCTCTCTACGGTGTGGATTTACCTCGCGCCTTCCAGTCTCCAGCTCCTCCGAGTAAAGAGGATCCCTCGGCTCTGCCTCCAGCCGTTGATTCAGTCGCTTCACCTCGGTCTGTTGACCTAACTGCTCTGCCTTGGCTCCTCACTTGCCTCCACCATCGACCATCGTCCTTGTGGTTTCACCAGGCTCCCTCTGGCTCCTCCTTGGTCAGACGTTGCTCTGCCTGTGCCACAGACTTCTGATCCAACCGCTGCGCTGTGTCTCTCCACCCATTTCAGCATCATCTGGCTCCGCCTTCCCTCTGGCTCCACCTCAGTCCTCTGGCACCCTGGCTCCACCTCGGACGCTCTTTTCTGTGGCTCCGACTCGGCCTCCAGGACTATCAGTGTCACCCAAACTCGCTGGCTCTACGCCTCCGCATAGGGGTCCACTGGCCTCGTCTCCATCAGTCATCCGCCTGGTGTTGTCAGCCAAGTCTCCACCATGGCTCCTCCCTTCCTCGACTCCACCGTGGGCCTTTGTCCTGGCTGCTCTCTGGGTCCCCGCCTGGCTACTCCTGCTCCTGGCTCCTTCCATCATCATCTCCGCCTTGGTATCTCCCACGCCAACGGCTCTTAGTTCCTGCCTTTTACATGCTCGTAACGTCCTCCTCCAGATCCCCAGTTTTTCCATTGTGGATTTATTGATTAAAGACAGCCACAGCATGACATTATTATTATTATTATTATCATCATCATTATTAAATACAAATGGTTCACAAGATTACAGCATCGTTGGGAGGACAGAATAATAAATAGGTAAATGGGAGTTTGTTTGTCACCATGTAGATACCATGATGTTAAAAAAAATTAACATGTATCTACATGCTTTGCATAGACAACATTAAAACTGCATAGACATACATTGCATGTACTACAATGAAAGAGATGTGTCATAGTCAACTCTATTGTATTAAGTCCTATTCTATTCAGTAATCTAGAAGTATATGCCTGAAATTAAATAAAAAATAATTTTAAAACATTTGAACCTACAGGAAGGAAGGAAGGAAGGAAGGAAGGAAGGAAGGAAGGAAGGAAGGAAGGAGAAAATAACAATGACAAAGTTATTATCCAATCACCTCTGTAGGTCTAATGCACTTTGGCTGTATTTAGAGATTGGAAATGCCTAGACAGTTTTGTGTGGTTTACATGTGGAATATGATTCCATGTGGAAGCTTTTTAATGCCCCTCTGAGCTGCAGTGTTTTAAGTAATGGACCTATTTATAGAGGGTTGTTGGTTTACATCCCACGAGGCTGTTCCACAGCTGTAGGGCCCTTTAGAGACACTCTTAGCCTAAACAGCTCCAGTAAGGCCACTGTAGTAATGAGAGAGGATGATATGGAGACTTGGAAGTGAGAGGACATCTGCCAACTAACTGAATGTAAGAGTGATTTCTTCCACTTTGTATTTACAGCAACATTATTCATAAGAGAGTTTGTGTGTGTGGCTCCATCCTCTGCCTTTCCACACAAACCCCTCACTAGTCTGTATAGAAAAACATATCCTTCTCATTGGAGTTTCCTTCTCTTTTTTAGTTTGACATCGCCCTGTAAATCAGTAGGTCTTAAACTTCACTCGCTCTCTGAAAATACTCTTTTTATCTTCTTAAATCACGGTTGAAATGACACAATGCTTTGTAGGCATTTTCTTATCTCACCCCAGCCTCCTCCTTTGCTCCGTCTGCGTTTTATTTCACTGTTCTGAGCAGTCATGCTTATCAAAATCCCCCATTCACTCTTCACTCTCTCTCCACTTGCCTAGTGAGGAATATTTTCCTTACACTCTAAACAGCCTGAATTTGTCCCTCAATTTCAATTCTATTTTGGGTTTGATTACGATTCAGTTTATACAGCATAAAAACTGTAAATACACATGCTGACATTCTTCTTTCAATGAGCTTTTTCCATTTCCACCTCCATTTCTTATCATCCTTGATTTTTTTGTTTTTTAGATTGACTGTTCCTGCTGTAATTTGTCTCAGATATTGAAGGGCATAATATTAAATTGAAGTTTTCAATGTAAAATGGACAAAGATGGTGACCATAATGATAATGTCTCTCACCAGTCTCGTCAGACCCCTGAGGGCGAGTTCCTGCCGTTGGATCAGTGTGAACTGGATGTGGGCTTTGGAACAGGTGCTGACCAACTCTTCCTAGTCTCTCCCCTCACCATTTGCCACGAGATCAATCCCAAGAGCCCTTTCTTCGACCTGTCCCAGCGCTCGCTCATGAACGAGCAGTTTGAGATTGTCGTCATCTTGGAAGGCATTGTAGAGACAACGGGTCAGTCGCATTCTTCACTCCACTCTCCATTCTTTTAGGAACATCATTTGGCTTAAGAATGTGATGTCACAAAAGTTCATTTACAATGCAACTTTGCTTGCATTCCCTTGGCCATTTTGCACAGTAATTTTTTTCTCGTTTTCATGTTAAAATACCTAAACATTACTAAAACAGTATGTATTTCCTTAAGAAACTAAATTAAAATATTTAGGGTTTTTTCTTGTATTATGCATAAATCTAATTTTTTTAATTTCTTGTTCCATGCGGTAATGATGTGATTGTTTGCAGATTGCATAAAGGACCAGCCTGTGCCCTCTAGAGTTTCACGACTGAACTAGATATTTCAAAATGTAATTTATTCCTGTAATGGCAAAGCTGAATTTTCAGCATTACTCCAGTCTTCAGTGTCACATGATCCTTCAAAAATCATATACTTATATGCTGATTTGCTGTTCAAGAATCATTTGTTATTATTATCAATGTTGAAAACAATTGTGCTGCTTAATTTTGTTAAATTTTTTTGGAAACCATGATACATTTTTATTTTCAGGATTCTTTGATGAACAGAAAGTTTATTTGAAAATTGAAATATAAATGTTTTGTAACATTATAAATATCGTTACTGCCACTTTTGATCACTTTAATATGTTCTTTCTGAACAAAAGCAAAAAAAAAAAATCGTAGTGACCCCAAATTTTTATGCCAATGCAAGTTTAATTTTCTAAAGATTAATTCTCTGAAAAGAAGTATTGTCTTATGCAAATTTGCTCCTCAAGTAAATTTATTTTGTTTTAATGATGTTTTGATGTTTATTGGAAAACATGACACAATTACTAATTAAGAAAATGATTTTTTTTGCAGTGTTCATTTATCATCATTCATCTTCATTTATCAAATTGAAGTGAACATATCACTTTTCCCACACTTACCTTCTAAACTTGATTACCTCTCTCTATTCTTCCTCACATCCCTCAGTCCTGGTTTTCCATCTGAATGGACATAATATACAGTCAGGTCAGTTGGGGTGTCGAGTGGGTTTAATAAGGTGTCTTTCTGATTGCATTCATTCAGGTCTGTGCTTTAGCAGTGCTGTTAACTGTGCCTTGTGCATAATGCGTTTTTTTTTTTTTTTTTCAGTCACATGCTTGTCAGTTTGAGGTATGAGCTTCAGACCTCGCTTGAGTTCAGTTGGTTCCTGGTGTCTTTTATGCAAGCAGAGAGCGAGGAAGTAAAGTGACTGAGAAACGCAGAATGGGATTTTCTTTTGAGGATGTGAGAGGAGTAGGAAGATGACAGCAGTTCTTTTTCTCATTTCATTTTTAGTGGTGTTTTCTAAACATCACTAATACTTTTACCCATATTTGGGGTTAGTGATTTGACCGTTTGCCTATAACCATAAGAATTAAACTTTGACATAGCAAGAGTGACACCTCAAATCATTGGGATGATATATATATATCATCATATAATTTTATATTTTTTATATTTTTATTTTCACATTTTCACAAATATTAGTCAATTTTGTGATTTTGTCAATTTTATTGTTGTTTTTCATTTATTTCTGTTTAGCTTTAATTTATATTTCAGTTTTTTTTTTTTAGGATTTTTAGTTCTTCAACCAAAGTTTAGCAACTTTGGTTAACAACAACAACAACAACAACACTGGTAAATGACTGGTAAGGTATTCCAAAACCTGGAATACCTTAGCAACCGCATTGCAACTCCCTGGAAAGCACTGACATTTTTATCAGAAAATTATTTTTGAATTCTTTTTGTGACTTCTTTCACACCTTCTAACCTTTCAGAAGAAAGCAGAAATTGAATTCAGTTATTAGTTGTTTTATTGTAAATTACCTTTGATAAAATGGAAACACCATGCCTTTCAGTTTGAACTCTCGCTCTATCAGAGAGATGATATGAGATGGAGACAAAGCGAGGGACGATATTACATTACTGTCACGGTGTCAGGTTGTGTTCTCCAGGTGTCCACTAGATGTCCTCCTTCCTCACGGTGTCTGTCACATTTTGAACTACATTCCCCACGATCCTTGGTGACGGAGTCCTTCTGTCACGAACCACACACAGGAAACAAGGGAGAAGATCCAAAATGCAGTATGTATTTATTAGGGTAATCCATTACTCAGAAACAGTCCAGGCAGGGGTCAAAACCAAAGTAGCAATCCAACATAAACAGGCACAAGACAAACGGGCAAGAACAGAACTCGGAAGTGGCGTGATAAAAACAAGGACTCTGTGACACATACTAAAACAGACAGGGTTATATACACAGGGAAATGACAATGCTAATGGGGAATTGGCTGAGTGCAATGATTAATGACAAGGGACAGCTGAGTGCAATGATGAGACAAGGATCGTGGGGAATGTAGTTCAAAATGTGACAGACACCGTGAGGAAGGAGGACATCTAGTGGACACCTGGAGAACACAACCTGACACCGTGACAATTACAATGTGTCAGCAATGCTCATTATGCAGCTGTTACAGCAGTGATAAACACAAAACTTATTAAGCATATCAGTGCACACCAGAAATTAATTTCTTGTCAGGCCAGTAACAGGGCAAACAGTCATGTGGTGATTTAACCACCCTTCTGTTGGGGAGCTGAGGTCTATCATGTACTCATAAGTGCTTATTGATCCACTGAAGCCCTGGACACAGACAGAAATGTCAAGTTAATCATTTTACAAACTCGATGTTACAAGACAATGCTACGGCTCTGTATTCCTTTTACGGCAAATTAAGGGCTTTGCGTGAACTTTTGGTGTTTGGTGTTTTAAGCCCCCAACGGCGCCTTCCAGGCAGCGAGGGGATGGGTAGGTTTAAGGTTGAGGGTAGGGTTAGCTGCCTCTAAGGAGCCATTGGGGGCTTAAAACACCATCGAGCTGAACTTTTGCACCTCACAGAATCAAAATGACTCACTTTAATTTGCATCTTCTCTTTGTATACCCTAATAAGAAACAGCAAAGAACGAAACAGATGTGCAATTTGGTTAAATAGATTTAATGCAAGTGTGAAATAGGCTTTCTTTAATCAATGCCATAGATCAGACGAAAGACGAAAGACAGACCCTAATTATGTATGCCGACAGAGTATTGCGCAATCAAGAGTCTTACTGTGAAGACTGTGAAATTTGTCTTGCTTTAAATAAGAGCTTAAAAAGCTGCTTTCAGCACAGTGAAGCCATTGATACATTGGCAAAACTTCTTCCAGCATTGATCCATCAATTAAGCCTTTAGCTGAAGCCAGGACACCCCACTGCTCCTACTCAGCACGACCACACCGGCAGCAAAATACAGAATTCTCAGTGCGATTAATGTCACCAGCAGAAACGCTCACAGAAAGCGAGTTGTTGGCATTTTCATCCTTCATTTTTGAGGCTTGTTCATGTTTTATATTAGGTGCTGCTAATTAGTAGGCTATCTTTAATGATAATTATTTAATCATGAGCAGACCCACACAGAAGCTCTGCAGACTTGGAACACCTTTCACTGAAGAAGTTACATACAGATCCCCTGCCCATGCATATTTGTTTATTATATATTTGACTAATTTGATGCTTTAAGTTCTCTGTAATTCTCTCAAGTACAGTTTAATGGAAATAGTTTCAATGAAGCCACAGCAGAATTAGTCATTATGCTGCAACACGCAGGACTGGTGTTTAATTCAAGAACGATTCAACGTTTTTGCACGAAACGTTTGAGTGAAGATGTGTGTTCGACTGATAGTATGACATCAAAGTACCACAGAGCCGTCTGCTCTCTAATCGCTCTCACAGTACTTTGGTGTCATACACAGCTCTGCGCAGCGCCACTTTAAGCCCAACACACCTAATGATTCAATGTCTCACCCATAATCACTTGTTTCGTTCATGAATAAATCAGTGTTTTGAACAAATCATTGAGTAAATGATCTAATGACTTATGATCACTTATTTTGTTAATATATTTTTGAATGAATCAATTAAATGAATGATTCAATTACTCATTCATAATCACTTGTTTCATCCATGCACAAATCTGTGTTTTGAACAAATCACTTGCCTGAACAATGCATTACACTGCAAAAGTTTAAACCCAAATGCTCAAAATAATTAATTGGTTTGAGTAGGGTCAACTTAAATGAAACAAATTAGTTCCATCAAATGAACTTTTATGAGTTTTTATAACTTTCTTTTTCTTATGAGTTCACAAAACGGACACGTTTTAATTAATCCGAATTGTTTCATTGTTTTGGGTTTTATGAACTTGATTCTTTTAATTTAGGCAAACTTAAATTGAACTGAAACTTGGCTGGGATTTATATTTCCCAGCATGCTTTGCCATGACACTCGAAAGGTAGAATAAATGCTTAAATTTACTTAAATTTTGAATTTCTTTACTTACAAAATTTCATGTAACTCATTACCCAAATTTTCTTTGAGTTTTGCCAACTTATTTGGGTTTACAGTGTACTAAATTGCCAGTGAGCAAATTGTTTCAATGACCCACTCATAAATATAGTCATTTGTCGCCAACTACTGGTAATGTAACCAGCAGAAAAAGAGACCACTATTCCCACCACTACACAGACTGACAGTGTCACTAAAAAAAATTGAGGACTGGAACTATTTCATAATAGAAGCATATACCTTTTTAAACATTCTGTTTGAAAAGACACAAATGCTACTTCACGTAACAGAATACATGTTTCATCTCTCCTTTGATTTATTGGTTTATCCCCATGAAAATAATGACAGAATTACCCAGCAGAAAAACAACAACAATGCATTCTTAAGGAACACCAATTGTTTAGTGATTGCTGTATTGATTTTATCGAGGAGCAGATTGGGTTTTCAGTCTTCCTGGCCGGGTTTGTAAGCGAAAGAGCGCGGCTGTGTAAAGCTATGGCTGGGCTGTGTTTATGACTCACTGAAGGGCCCTCTGGCTGAATTATGGTTGCAGGAGTCTTAAAACTCTGCCTTCTCACGCACATTATGTACTGAGAGTCTTTAAATCACATTCTAGGAAGACAAAGGAATAGGACAGTATAAATCATTCTCATGGCCAGGCCAACCTGACAATGAAAGCCACCTTATCTGAAATACGTTTCAACCGTAAACCTTTCTTCTCTATTGTAATGCTTGTTTATTATACGCCGTCTCTCACAGGTATGACATGTCAGGCTCGTACCTCGTACACGGAAGATGAGGTGTTGTGGGGTCACCGCTTCCTGCCCGTCATGTCTCTGGAAGAGGGCTTCTTTCGTGTGGACTACTCCCAGTTTCACAGCACCTTTGAGGTGCCCACGCCACCCTACAGCGTGAAAGAATACGAGGAGAAATCCTCGCTCCCCTCTCCCCTGCTCACGCCTCACCGCGAGAGAGTGTTTTCCATGGACTGCCTGGAAACAGGTGAGGAAAGGGCGCATCCCGGAAGCGCTTCTTGCAAGCTGCCCAGTAAACTCCAGAAAATGAGTTCGTCTGGCAGAGAAGATCTGCAGAGGAAGGCGCTACGCTTGAGCTCGCAGCACCCCGAAAAGGCTTCGAGTACCGGGGACCTTCCTCTTAAACTACAGCGGCTCAGCTCTAGTCCTGGGCAGGTTGACGGAGAGGCACGATTCCACCTCAAAGCCCTCAAGGTGGGTTTCCAGCCCATGGCCTTGTCCACTGGAGACCTCCACCAGAGGAGTCTGCCTCCCACCCCAGTGGTCGTCCCCACACACCAGCACGCTCCTCCACACACGCCTGGTGGCCGAATGGAGGACAACCTGCCTGCCAAATTAAGGAGGATGAATGCAGATCGCTGACCTGGAAGTGCTTTTAGAACTTTGTACTGATCTAAGAGCAGTTTTTAGGGTTTATTTACGATGAGCACAACTACTTCCAGATTAGGGCAAAATTAATGTTTTGTTCTGAACTGAATAAGGACTCTTGTAGAGTAATGGTAATGTGAACTTTCTGAATGCACAGTGAATGAATTGTTGCATTGGCTTGACCTGCAAAAAAAAAAAAAAAAAAAAAAAAAAATTGTATTAATGTATTTTTAATTAGTATTTCTTGACTTCTTTCACGGTAAATTATCTAAAAATCCATATAAAACAAAACATGTTTTAAAAGTTAAAATATCTAAAGATCGTGGAAACAAAATAAATTTAAACAAATATTTTAAAAAAAAAACTTGAAATGAGATCAATTTACTTGATAAACATGACTTAAATAACCTTTTTTATACTGTATATAAACTACCATTCAAATGTTTGGAGTCATTAAGATTGTATTAACTTTTTTTTAAAAGAGAAATTAAAACTTACTCACCAAGGATAAATTAAATTGATCAAAAGTGACAGTAAAGACATTAATGTTACAAAAGTTTTCCATTTAAAATAAAGGCTTTTTAACTTTCTGAAGAAATGTTTCTTGAGCATCAAATCAGCATATTAGAATGATTGATGAACATATGATGATTTCTGAAGGATCGTGTGACACTGAAGATTGGAGTAACGATGCTGAAAATTCAGCTTTACCATCAAAGGAATAAATCACATCTAAATAGAAAACAGTTATTTTAAATTGTAATAATATTTCAAAATATTACTGTTTTACTGTATTTTTGATCAAATAATTGCAGCCTTTGAAAACACTAGATGCTTCTTTTAAAAACATTTAAAAATCGTACTGACTTCAAACGATACCTTATATTATTATTATTGTTATATTATATCTTGAATGTAAGTATATATTGTCTTCACTGGTAGATTTTTTTTACTTGTTTTTGTTTTCTTTATACTTAAAATAAGTGTAAAGAATTGTCAGTGCAATGCAAAGGTCATGGGTTCAATTCCCAGGGTAAGCAAGTGATTTAGCAAAACTGATATATAAAAATACCTGAATCCAATGCAAGTCACTTTAGATAAAAGTGTTTGCCAAATGCATAAAAAATACAGGGAAAAAATACACCTATATTAAAGCTACATTCTCTGTAAACAAGTCTTAGGGTCTTAACATATCATGCATTGCATTGATTCCAAAGTCAATTTATGTTTAACTCAAATTTAATTTTCAATGATTTTTAGATATTTTAACTGTAAAATTAGGCAAAAATACTTAAGAATATGATGTTTTGCAGTGTGAGAACTAGTTGGAGGTATAGATTACTAGTAGAAACCATGAGAGATGGCATTGAGTTTTTTTCTTTTCTTTATCAATTGTTTGTTTGTTTGTTTGTTTGTTTGTTTGTTTTCTTTGAGAAAGCACAAAACTCTGGAAGTACTGTGATTTTAATTCTCTGTTTACTGGTGGCTAAATGGTCACCCAGTGTCTTTTACTCGCACACTTAGAAATGTCACTATTACACACAATTACATATGTGCATGCCTGCTTCTCATCTCTAGCTATGTATCATACAACCCTCTGGTATCCTTAGTTACAATGAATAAATTCTATTTATAAAGCTGCAACATGGTGTCTGTGTAGTAGCCTGTCTGTCTACTACAGAAGAGTAAGAGATATATGAATTCAGTTGTCAATACATCTCTGGAACATACATCTGACTTTGAGATTAGACTATAAAATGCTCTTTTAAATGCATAAAAGGCCATTCAATTGCCATTAAAGAGGACACATTATATTTAATAAAATCATTTCAAGTCCATTTCAAGTCTAAAAAACTTGATCATTAATAATAATGTTACAGACCCTGGTACTTTAATAAAAAAAAATAAAAAAAATGCATTTATAGAATTGTTTAATGACCATTGAATTTGTCACTAGCAGAGAGAGAGCTTATGTAACAAATTATCAAATGGAGTTAATGGACACAATGCATTCTTGAGGTTACATGACATGAAAACTGATGTAAAATAGCTTCCATCAGAATTCATATATTCAGTCAATACATTAAACTCTGACGCTGTCAGGATGAAATCATTAGGCTGGTGACATATTCATATTCAAACAATCTTTCTGCCACCTTGTTTGATGCATGGGGGGAAATCTTGATGTTCTAATCATTACCCGTAGAGAAAAAGAAACACATTAAATGACCATTTTGTTTAAAAACGATCCATTAGGACCTTTTACTGTGATTGGTTGAGAGGATAATCACTGTGGGCTTTACTGGTGATTGAAAGTGTAGTGATTGGTTGACAGAGTAAGTAATTAGAGGAGTCATTGGGTCAGACAGTAATGATAGGTAGTTCTATCAGAGCACACAGAGATCTACACACACACAGTGTTTTTTATGGGAAGTTTCCATAGGCAATGTTTTTTATACTGTACAAACTGTTTATCCCCTTACACTAGCCCTATCCCTAAACCTTCCCATCTACATTTTTACATTTTCAAAAAACATAACTTGGTATGATCTAAAACCTGTTTTCCTCATGGGGACCAAAAAAAATGTCCCCACAAGGACAAGGATTTCAGATATTGCCATCTTTGTGGGGACATTTTGTCTCCATAATGTAGGGTTTACCAGCGCGCACACACACACACACAACCACACACACACACACACACAATTTTTTTTTTTTTAATTAAAAGGTCAAGGAAATAAAAATAGTGTTAAAACAGCAATATTAGTAAGGGTCAATGATGTAAATGAGAAATCTTTTAAAAATCTACTTTTCTTTTTGAAATGTAATTTTTGTATTTATGACTGTTTGATACATGCATTTGATTAATTTGCTACATTTTCAGCAAGTGTATTGATTAAACAACTCTAAATATGTCAAGTGTTGTTACTATTAATCATTAATTACACTTAAGTTTGACACATGCTCATCATTATTTTTCAATAAATAAATAAAACAAATCATAAATTAAGAAAGCTTTCAAGTCAACTTATTCCAATTCAGACATTGAGAACATTTATTACGAATGTGTAATGTATACAATTCAATCAATGAATGAATTGAAAGATAATTTTTAATACATTTGAATAAAAATGAGCATCACATTATAGCTCAAAGAAAGAAAGAAAGAAAGAAAGAAAGAAAGAAAGAAAGAAAGAAAGAAAGAAAGAAAGAAAGAAAGAAAGAAAGAAAGAAAGAAAGAAAGAAAGAAAGAAAGAAAGAAAGAAAGAAAGAAAGAAAGAAAGATTGTGGTTTCAGCACCATGGACAGGGATCTGTGATCACTGTTTGAATGAAAAAGCCTGTCCATTTAGCACCTCTGCTCTGCAGAAAATAAGTGCGAGAGAGAAAAGCTGAGAAGACACTGAGAAGGCTTGAAAGGTAAAGATTGAAAAACAGGAGGGACAAGGAGAGAAAAAGAGGTGTCCACAGACAGAGCTCATATGGTGAATGAGTTTCAGGTTTCACTGCAAAAGTGACATACTGCAGGGACACAGAGAGCTAAAAGCTGGGAATGAAAAACAGAAGACCAACGTAAGCTGTGGAGTATTGAGAGAATGAGCTTTAGCGATACACATGTGCCTGTGTGTGTACAATCGAACATAGTATGTGTGGGGGGAGAGCAAGACGCACAGATCACGTGTTCAATTTTCAAAATGGAAGAAATCACCTCTTACTGTAATATATGTAATTGGTGAGTAAACATACAGACCTAAATAACATAGATTTGTGTTATGTTATTTCAAACCTTGTCATATTAAAATGGATAAGTACAGAACTTCCTTCTACTATCCAGTCTACATCATGCTACTCTTTTCATCTTTTCACATCAGAGTTTCAGAGATGACAAGTTTTCTCCGGATCATTCCTCACAGTGTCTAAAAATTGAGTTAGACTAATAACTCTGACAGGCTGCTGGTGTAAAAATACTTCTGACATTAAAGTTTCAGAAGAACTTAGAAGAGTGAAGGAAAGGAATAGGACATGAAGAGTCTCTTGAAAGGTTTGATGAAGGTGAAGGATTATTCTGGACAATGAGACAACAGACAGAAACTCGCAGGCCTGAATATCTTACAGTAGTAATTATTAATAATCATGACCGGTAATGATTAAAACCATTGATCACGGAGCGCTCTGGAACACTCGGCTTTGATTGGTCAGTCGAGGTCTGATATTTCCTAATATTCTCCATCGTCTATCATGGCAATCAGAGTCAGACGCTCGTCGGAGTAGCTGAAAACATCGCTACTGTCATGTCTTTCGTATCACACTGTGGACTCGCGCTCTCTTGTTTCATACAAAGGCAACTGCCATCATCTTGCGCCTGTTATCGAGATTTCCATTTTGCATCACAAGATTTACTTTAAAACAATTTTCACTCAGAAATTGCTTTTAAATTTCAGAAATAACTACAAAGAAACGACTACACATTGAATTAAATTTAAGTAGAAAGACTGAAGTAAATTTGTTTAAAAAAAATAGTTTTTTTAAAGTACTCAAAAAAAATGTAATAATAATAATAATAATAATAACTATTAAAAAGTAACTATATAAAACAAATGGCAATTGGTGCAAGCTAAAACAAATGAAAATCTGGATTGCCATTAGATTTAACGTCAGATAGCCATTATGATAACAATAAAAATGAGAACACTGTTTTTTGAACATGTTTATAAATAGTCCAAAATGATTTGGGGGAACATCGTAGCCTCATTTTAGAGCACAAAACCCACACTTCGTTCAGATGAACATTTACAGGGACCCTGTATTTGTATTTTCTTTCTTTGAGAATTGTCAACTGTCACACCACCCCCACCCCATCCCAAAACAAGTCTGATCACATTATTTTCCTGGTTGCATGTTTTCACATTGATTCGATAGAAGATATTTTATATGAAGTGTACACCTTGTTAGAGTGTGAATGTGTGTCTTTTGGAGAAAGCAATGAGAAATGAGCATGTCCACTCAAAGCAATGGCTTAAATGAGACAACATTAGGCTACACAAGTAGGACATGTTCCTGATCCATCATCGTTTGTTTTTCTGGACCAAAACTTCTATCAACCAATCACAGCCGAACCCTAAAAGCAATCTGATGATAGGAACAGAGTATGTTGATTCAGGAACATGTTGTACTTGCAAGCACAACCACCACAAACAGCCTTCTTCACTAAAACTGTAAACCATTACGGTTTATAAAAAGACCTAAAACTCATCACAGCAAGTCAAGGAGGGCAGATTTGCTCACATATTTGGTTAGTCAGCAGATGTCTTTAGCAGATGTAAAGGCCACAAATCAGTGGGATTTAAACAACAATCTCCTCATGAGTCTGTTAGATATCACTGGAACATGCCGTGAGCTCGCTCACACAGACCTGCTGCTGCTGCTGGAGATTTGTTCAATAAATATAAACTCTGTAGTACATCACACAGTGTTCTTTATCAGCTGTATGAAGCTGAATAACAGCCTTTCCATTGAGGCATATTATATACGTTTACCTCCTTCTGTGCTTTATTGCTTTTCTTTTGTGAATTACAAGTTCTTACAACTTGGATCTTCACTGTGAACTAAACCAGTTTCATGTTGTTGTCACGACAGACTAAGAACAAAAGGTGTGAGGACTCAAACGCTGGAGAAAAATAAGTATTTATTAACAAAAACACAAAACAAAACCCACGATGGGGAAAACAGAACTAAAGAAGTACAACAATAATAACAGAACAAGAACACTCTAGAAGATCACGGGGAACAGGAAACAAAAGACAATGAACCGACACAGACTGCAAACAAGAGGGAACTAATAAAGGGAAACTAATCAGGAGGGAACAGGTGGATGAACTCAAACAATAATCAGATAACAAGGGGGAGGGATCAGACAATAACACGAGCACATGGCCCAAAACAACAAAACACCCATGTGCAGCACAAGACAGGACAGGCATGTGACATTACCCCCTCCCTACGGAGCGGCTACCAGACGCTCCATCAGACCATGGCGGGACGGGAGGGACAGTCCAGGGCGGGACGGGAGGGACAGACCAGGGCGGGACGGGAGGGACAGACCAGGGCGGGACGGGAGGGACAGACCAGGGCGGGACAGACCAGGGCGGGACGGGAGGGACAGACCAGGGCGGGACAGACCAGGGCGGGATGGGCCAGGACGGAGCAGACAGTCCATCGGGCGATCTGGGCGGAGACGACCCTTCAGGTGGCCAGGGTGGAGCAGGTAGTCCATCGGGCGGCCAGGGTGGAGACTTGCCCTCGAGCGACCACGGCGGAGACTTGCCCTCGAGCGACCACGGCGGAGACGACCCATCGGGAGGCCACGGCGGAGACGACCCATCGGGAGGCCACGGCGGAGACGACCCCTCGGGCGGCCAGGGCGGAGACGACCCCTCGGGCGGCCAGGGCGGAGACGACCCCTCGGGCGGCCAGGGCGGAGACGACCCCTCGGGCGGCCAGGGCGGAGACGACCCCTCGGGCGGCCAGGGCGGAGACGACCCCTCGGGCGGCCAGGGCGGAGACGACCCCTCGGGCGGCCAGGGCGGAGACGACCCCTCGGGCGGCCAGGGCGGAGACGACCCCTCGGGCGGCCAGGGCGGTGGAACAGACACCGGCTCAGGAACTGGAACAGACGACACCGGCTCAGGAACTGGAACAGACGACACCGGCTCAGGAACTGGAACAGACGACACCGGCTCAGGAACTGGAACAGACGACACCGGCTCAGGAACTGGAACAGACGACACCGGCTCAGGAACTGGAACAGACGACACCGGCTCAGGAACTGGAACAGACGACACCGGCTCAGGAACTGGAACAGACGACACCGGCTCAGGAACTGGAACAGACGACACCGGCTCAGGAACTGGAACAGACGACACCGGCTCAGGAACTGGAACAGACGACACCGGCTCAGGAACTGGAACAGACGACACCGGCTCAGGAACTGGAACAGACGACACCGGCTCAGGAACTGGAACAGACGACACCGGCTCAGGAACTGGAACAGACGACACCGGCTCAGGAACTGGAACAGACGACACCGGCTCAGGAACTGGAACAGACGACACCGGCTCAGGAACTGGAACAGACGACACCGGCTCAGGAACTGGAACAGACGACACCGGCTCAGGAACTGGAACAGACGACACCGGCTCAGGAACTGGAACAGACGACACCGGCTCAGGAACTGGAACAGACGACACCGGCTCAGGAACTGGAACAGACGACACCGGCTCAGGAACTGGAACAGACGACACCGGCTCAGGAACTGGAACAGACGACACCGGCTCAGGAACTGGAACAGACGACACCGGCTCAGGAACAGACACTGGCTCCGGCTCAGGAACAGACACTGGCTCCGGCTCAGGAACAGACACTGGCTCCGGCTCAGGAACAGACACTGGCTCCGGCTCAGGAACAGACACTGGCTCCGGCTCAGGAACAGACACTGGCTCCGGCTCAGGAACAGACACTTGCTCCGGCTCAGGAACAGACACTGGCTCCGGCTCAGGAACAGACACTGGCTCCGGCTCAGGCTCAGGAACAGACACCACCGGCTCAGGAACAGACACCACCGGCTCAGGAACAGACACCACCGGCTCAGGAACAGACACCACCGGCTCAGGAACAGACACTGGCTCCGGCTCAGGAACAGACACTGGCTCCGGCTCAGGAACAGACACTGGCTCCGGCTCAGGAACAGACACTGGCTCCGGCTCAGGAACAGACACTGGCTCCGGCTCAGGAACAGACACTGGCTCCGGCTCAGGAACAGACACTGGCTCCGGCTCAGGAACAGACACTGGCTCCGGCTCAGGAACAGACACTGGCTCCGGCTCAGGAACAGACACTGGCTCCGGCTCAGGAACAGACACTGGCTCCGGCTCAGGAACAGACACTGGCTCCGGCTCAGGAACAGACACTGGCTCCGGCTCAGGAACAGACACTGGCTCCGGCTCAGGAACAGACACTTGCTCCGGCTCAGGAACAGACACTGGCTCCGGCTCAGGCTCAGGAACAGACACCACCGGCTCAGGAACAGACACCACCGGCTCAGGAACAGACACCACCGGCTCAGGAACAGACACCACCGGCTCAGGAACAGACACCACCGGCTCAGGAACAGACACCACCGGCTCAGGAACAGACACCACCGGCTCAAGTGTGTACGTAGCCCACACACACCACATGGCTGTGGCCATAATGGCCAGTGTCGCGGTCACTGAGGGCTCAGGCTCAGGAACAGACACCACCGGCTCAGACACAGGCTCGACGGCGGCCATCTTGTCAGGGGACACAGGCTCAGCAGGCGTGACGTGAACAGGCTCGGCGGCGGCCATCTTGTCCGAAGACACAGGCTCGGCAGGCGTGACGTGAACAGGCTCGGCGGCGGCCATCTTGTCCGAAGACACAGGCTCGGCAGGCGTGACGTGAACAGGCTCGGCGGCGGCCATCTTGTCCGAAGACACAGGCTCGGCAGGCGTGACGTGAACAGGCTCGGCGGGCGTGACGTGAACCGTCTCTGGCTGGGCAGACGTGACGTGAACCGTCTCTGGCTGGGCAGACGTGACGTGAACCGTCTCTGGCTGGGCAGACGTGACGTGAACCGTCTCTGGCTGGGCAGACGTGACGTGAACCGTCTCTGGCTGGGCAGACGTGACGTGAACCGTCTCTGGCTGGGCAGACGTGACGTGAACCGGATCGCTGGGGTGGCGCAGGCAGTGCGAGCAGCTCGGGCGGGGCCGGTAGGGCGAGCAGCTTGGGCGGGGCCGGCAGGGCGAGCAGCTTGGGCGGGGTCGGCAGGGCGAGCATCTCGGGCGGGGCTGGCAAGGCAGGGTACCAGGGCGACGCGTCAGGGATGGCAGTCACCTCCGGGATGGCCTCCGGGTTAGGAGCCGCCGGACAGGTCATTGAGGAGGCCTTTCTCTTCCTTCTCCGTCCCCGGACCACCGGAACTGGGACCACCGGAACTGGGACCACCGGAACTGGGACCACCGGAACTGGGACCACCGGACTCGGGACCACCGGAACCACCGGAACTGGGTCCACCGGAACTGGGACCACCAGACTCGAGACCACTGGACTCGGGACCACCGGAACTGGGTCCACCGGAACTGGGTCCACCGGAACTGGGTCCACCGGAACTGGGTCCACCGGAATAGCCACGGAGGGGTTCTTCCTTCTCCTCCTCCGTTTCGGAACCACTGGAACTGGGACCACCGGAACTGGGTTCACCGGAACTGGGATCACCGGAACAGGAGTCACCGGAACAGAGACCACTCCCCTGGCGATCCTCTCCTGATGGCGAATGTAACCCTCCACCATCGCCTCAAAACTGACGTGATCAAAAGCTCTACAGATCAGCCAGTCCATCGGTTCATCCAGCGCATAATTAAAGAGATCCCTGCAAGCCTCCTCACCCAGGTTCAGCCCTTCAGCAGCACGACAGAAAATCTGCCCGAACTCCCTCACCTCCATCCCCTGCTGACGGAGAGAGACTAACTCCTGAAACTGGAGAATCCGCTCCCATTGCGGACAGGAGACTGGTTGCGCCTCTCTTCTCCGCTGAGTCCTCATAATTGGTCGGTTCATTCTGTCACGACAGACTAAGAACAAAAGGTGTGAGGACTCAAACGCTGGAGAAAAATAAGTATTTATTAACAAAAACACAAAACAAAACCCACGATGGGGAAAACAGAACTAAAGAAGTACAACAATAATAACAGAACAAGAACACTCTAGAAGATCACGGGGAACAGGAAACAAAATACAATGAACCGACACAGACTGCAAACAAGAGGGAACTAATAAAGGGAAACTAATCAGGAGGGAACAGGTGGATGAACTCAAACAATAATCAGATAACAAGGGGGAGGGATCAGACAATAACACGAGCACATGGCCCAAAACAACAAAACACCCATGTGCAGCACAAGACAGGACAGGCATGTGACAGTTGTGCTGTAGCGGCTATTATCGTGGTGCATCATTTTTGACTCAATTAAAAAACTTTGCAGACTTGAAGCTGTTGTAAAATATGAATAATTTCTCCTGTAAAAAAATTCAGAGCGAAATCTGCTGTTTAAAAATACAAATGTTTAAAATGTGACATTTTTTAAAACTGTGTTAAATGTCACATGCCTGTAATTCAAAACAAATTACAAAACATGATATTATATATATATATATATATATATATATATATATATATATATATATATATATATATATTAACATTTTGTTAAGTGTCACATGTAAAATGTACAAAATTCTAATGTTTTCTGCATATACAGTTTCAGAGAATCTCCAAAAAAGTAATTCAGGGGACCGGTTATGACAACCTAAATAAATGCATGGTTGCAAGTTAAAAACATTTTAAGTTTTAAACATTATTTTGTTGAGTTTTGTTGGCATAATAATGTTGATCATTACATTAATTTGATATTGTGTGTAATTTAAACTCAAATTTATGTTAAAAGACCTGTTTAATGTGGTTTCTGTAATGTTGAAGATGTTGTGGTTACCATTGTGCTGAAGAGTAGACGACATTAAGGTAAACACTACATTGACAAGCAATGACTGCACTAATGCCAGTGACAAGTATCTTAATTGTTAATTAAATTTACATGCTAAATAAGTTACATTTAGCATGTGTTATGATTGCTGTGGATTTGAACTGAAATATAAGAGTAAATGGTTGTGTGTTCTGTTACAAATTAAGTTCCTCTAACTCAATATAGTTTGTCTGTTGAACAATTTCATTTGAAGTTGTCATAACTGTTGCAGTTTTTTAATAACTTGCAGGGGGCGGGGGCGGGGTTATTCACACATTTTAGAGTGAAGATAAGATGCCACTAATTTAGTCAAATTTGGTAAACCCATTGAAGGTGTCTCAGATTGGATTCTTGATTTAACTGAATGTCCTCGAGGTATATCTAGAAACTCTTTTCTCTAATGGATGACCTTATATAACTGTTTGTCTGTGGCTGTGCATATTAACTATGACCAGTGTCTAGAGTCAGTATGTGCTTGATGTGGAGAGTATGTCTGGCTCGGTCATTGGTGTGAAGAGATGCTTAACTTTATGGAAAAATCAGAGAAAATCAGTGTAGACTGAAGATGTGGCCTGTGTGAACACTCAAGATGAAATAGTCACACTTCACTGAACAGATGGACTTAAATGTGGAGATGATCCACTTGACATTTACTTGATTGCATTTGCCTGGACATGAGCAAGCACATTCACACACACGAACATATATACACATCTTAAATAAGCTGAAAGAAACCATATTTGTGCGGCTACAATAAGGGCAAGAGAGCAGACTTTCTTATTTTCTGTAGGTGGTAGCCAAACAGAAACCTCCAGGATACTGACTAAATATCAGTCATGAATTATTGAACAGATTGACTGGAAAAACTTTCCTGTATGACCCCACATACACATACAGTAAAGAAATACATCCATAAACAGATGATACTTTGAAATGGAGTATGCATAGAAAACCAGTTTAAAAAAAAAGGGTTACTGTGAGAATAAAATGAGAAATGTCTCATTGTGAAATGATTTCACATTATAAGAGAAGTCACAATTATGAGAAATAAAGTCATAATTACCTTATGTAATTGTTTTTAAATGAACCATTTCATGTTATTGAATCAATTTGTGAACAAGGTTAATGTACAGTAAATAAAGAATTTAGTAATCAAACACTGTAAACGACCATTGATTCATTAAAATCTGAAAATATTTACAAAAAAAAAAAAACCTAAATATTTACTTTAACCCTATGTTCATCACCGTTTTCAGCTCAGTTGTATACAATTGTGTACATATTATGTACATAATATGTACACTTTACATTTTGGCGAATTGGTGATTTGAGTCATACAAAAATGTACTATTTTTATTTAAAAAAAAACAATTAGAATCTAACCATCTGGGACGTAAGCAGATCGTACGAAAACATTCAAATGACATTGTGCAAATTCATACAAAATCGTCAAAAAAGATAGGCTACAAACTGCCATTAGAGGGTGCTGGTTTTATTAACTGTATTTATCGCAAAATGTTTCATTTAATGTTTTTCTGTTATATAATTTTTTTTAGAATTAAAACTACATTTTAAAATATATTGTCTCCTTAAATGGCTTAAAGGAGAACTCGGCAACTCTAGCGAACTCTAGTCACTTCTTCGCTGATTTTTCCTTTTGTTGTCGCATGTTTTCCCCACAAGCTCCCCCTACAGCTGTGGTGGGGCGTATATTTCACAACACGGTCGTAAAAAACTCACTTGCGGCGGCCTCCTCCCCCTCTCTACCGCTGCACATGTGCGTTTGTTTTGATCGGAGCAAGCCAACTGTATCGTGTGGAGCTATGTCTACCGAGGTGGGTAATCTGGTAATACATCATACATGCGTGTGTGTTTATGTCGAATTGCCGTAAAGCAATTCGTGTTTCGCGCTCGTTCTCGTTCTCGCTTCTCACGAGACTTCCAATTTCTATCTTGCCGGGACGATAGTCCCTAAGTTGCAAGGTTGGTTTTCCGCCTGGGAACGCTGGGGGGAGCGGGGAAAGTCACCAATATCACCAGAACAGGTTGTTTAACCATCCAAATGAATTCTAGACAGTTTTATTAAGTTAAAAAAGTTACCAAGTTCTCCTTTAAATAGTTGCAGTATCACTTTTTTACTGTTTAATGTTCTCCCCCAATCTCGTCTACTCATCTAAACTTTGATTATAAAAAGTACAAGCCTGATGAAACCTCAGACTGAAATTTCAGAAATGGCCTCTCTGTCGGGTTCCCACAAAAACAAGTTGACAGAGCCAATCAGGAGTAGGACTCATACACTCAGAGGCAGCAAGTTAAAATGAAAAGCAGTGTGTGGTGCTAAAGAACATCATGAATTCTCTGATTACTTTCTTTTGGCCTTCCAGGAAATAAAACCTTTCCTCTCTCCCTTCCTCAATCATCCTCTTATTCTTTCGCTCCTTTGTTCTTTTGTTGTATTCCACTATCCTTAGCCAATTTTCTCTCCTCATGTGCCTGAGGAATTCAGAATAGCTGGAGTTGCTCTCTGTTCGCTTATCCGGTTTCTCCAGATTTCTGCTCTTTCTTTTCCTCACTTTCTCTCTGCTGCAAATCTTGTGTGATAGTTTTGTTCTGTGGGTTCATGGTGTGCTCCACTGTTCTGTGCTCTCGGTGTGTCCCTAATCTCCAAAACACATAGGGTTTGCTTTAAATCCCCCTGTGCAAACACACAAACGCTCATACATCCACACACAGGCCAGAGGGCACTGTTTGAACATCTGCTCATTGTCGCATTGTGCCAAAACACCACTTTTCTCACTCATCCCATGCCATTCTTTCCCATCATTAACACAAGAGATTTATTTCTTTGTCCTTTTTACCTCAAATTGTCTATATTTATGATCCCTGTAGTCTTTTTAAAAGTGAAATGCATACATTTAACAAGCTCTCGAAACCTGCTGAACTAGAAAGGTGCGCTTCTGGCACAAATACTGTCTTACAATTGTAGTACATACAATCATATCATATTAAACACCTCATTTTGACCAAATGTTGAGATTTGCATGTCCTTCCTGGAAAAAAATTACCTAGAAAGAAAAAGAAAAAGAAAAGGTGATTTAGTCTGGCCTAGGGCTCCATGTGAGTCAGGGCTGCCACTGCACAGTGGTATATATAAACATGATGCATTATACAACATACTGAATCACTCATGCTGCACAAGCTTTAGTAAACAATTACTCACTTCTTGTCATATAACGTACATCTTTTACTATCTTTCTAGTTTTTATTTGGACAATTAAGAATGGTTTGCCCATGGGCAAGTTTGTCTTATTTTTCATCTTTTACTGCTATTTGTCAATCTGGATGTGGATTACATACATTACATTGGTGGAGGTGAATATTTTCATTGAATAACTACTTAAATTCTCGCCCAAAGCTGCATGTGTGTGCTGTGTTTTCTGCGAAAGAAATCATTTTTTACAAGAGTCATGAAAAAGAGTTTGTAGTCTGCATTGAGTGTGACGCAGTAAAACGACTGCAAAATAATGGTGAGAATTGTCTTTCCATTGAGTTATCATTGCGGCCTAATGCAAAGCAATATGCAGTCAGTGCAGTTTCAGATCTAGAGCTAAAGGTACTCAGTCATAGGAACTAGCCACCAGGGGTGGTCCCCTGAGATCGAAACGTTCCACTAGGGCTATTTTCCTGGTTGCATTTGCACCACCAGTAGGAATTCTGAAGTGACGTACGCCGACTGACAGTGATGCCATTTAGCGCTGCATTCAACACCGTCAACAACTCCATATCGTAAAGTGCCTGGACTTTGGCGCTGGTCCATCTATCACTGTTTTACATGTTCGTGGAGTTAGTTCATGGAGTAAGTGTATGTAAACTGTGTGTTTACATGGCTTTTTAAAAATGGCGGGTGCTGGAGTTTCATGTGGCATGCGTTTGGACAATCAACGCACACTGATGTCACTGGTAATTTAGTCCCCCCAAAAGGTATTCCTATTGAACAACTAAAATTGTTCCCAGTTCCTGTGGTGCAAACACACCAAAAGGGTATTTTTGCCAATAGTTATAGGAACTATATGAAAATGTCCCCAAAGCCCCAATGACTCTTATGTTCTGTTTAGTGAATCAAAGTCATACAAGATTCCCCCCAAAAAATGACTCGGCAAGCTCTTTTAATGAATAGTTTGATCAGTTATGAGTTACTGGTCTGAATCAGTCTGACAAATCCTTCACAGAACTCAGAGTGTTTTATGTCATTTTTGCATTATGCATCAGGAAACTCACACTCCAGACTAGTGAACATGCTCAGGACTGTTTGCCAAGGCTGTGGATTAGAGGTAAACATGTTTTAAATAATGTTCAGTTTCTTGCATAGACCAATCGTTTTGCTCAGACCTCAATGTATCGCCAGGAGCCGCGGGTATTAATTTTGTTCTGTCAGCATATGTTTTTTTTTATCTCCAAGTAATTGACTTCCATTATATGAATCACAGAGGACCACGGTTTCAGTTAAAAATCTTCTTTACTGTTCTACTGAAGAAAAACAGTCACCTACATCTTGTATGGTCCTGAAAGTGAGTAAATTGACAGCAAATTTAATTTTTTTGGTCAACTATCCCTTTAATGAAGCAACATCTGACTCACTAAAGAACAATTTATCATTATTTTCAGCGACAAGAAATTAAATGAAATCAATGAAAAAAATTTTGTAAAATTACATAGTACACCTACTACATTACCATTATTATTATTTTCTTAGAAATTCATCAAGGATGCATTAAATGGATCAACAATGTGACATTTATAATGTTACAAAAGATTTCCATTTCAAATAAATGCTGTTTTTTTACTTTCTATTCATCAAAGAATCCTGAAAAAAAAAAATCATGGGTTCCACAAAAATATTAAGCAGCACAACATTTTTCAACATTGATAATAAAAAGAGATGTTTCTTGAGCAACAAATTAGCAAATTTTACTGTGTTTTTACAATGCAGCTTTGGTGAGTATAAGATGCTTGTTTCAAAAACCCAAACATTTAAAAGGTAGGCCTATGTGGTTGAGTAAATTACAGTTTTTTTTTCCAGAATCTTGAGTGAACTATACTTTTATATTTAAGAAATGTAATTTTCAAAGTGTGAAGATGTGTAATGTAGGCAGGCCATAACAATAAGAATTCAATTGAACTTTTGATATCAGAACAATAACATACTCCACACATGCTTTGTCAACCGTGAGTCCAGGGCATCTAATGATGCGCACGCGCACACGCACACACACAAACACATTTGGTCATGTACATGCACACAAAAGGAAAAACAGCTGATTTCCATGCATTGTCCATTGTGAAAAATATCCTTTCAGCTTATCCAGGCAGAGTGTGAAAAAAAACAGGCTGAGTGCCCTCTTCAAAACACCATGGCAACTCTCCGGTCAGCTCTGGTTCATTTCTTAAAATGAATTCCCTCTTTCAAACCACCAGTAATTCTCGCTCTCCTTCTTTCTTTGTCCCTCCACCATTCTTTCTTTGCAAAAAAATGGCTTCACTGTGTGATATTTGCCATTTTATCAAAGACAAACAAAAATAAAATAAAAAAGAAGTAAAAGGGATGACATAGGAAAACCAAGCAAATTACTAACTGACCCTAGACACAAATGGCCTCAAATTATGGTCTTTTTTTTACTTCTTTTAAATAAAAAGGGGTGAGTGCTGTGATGAATAATGCATCAACGCTGGTTTTCAATTTGTTAGTATGTTAAACTGCCTGAGCCCTAGCCATCCTTCATTTTTCCAGACATGGATGGAGTGTTTATATGGACGGCCGCTTCCCAGCACTAATGGAATGGGAAATAGTAAGTAAAGAATAATTAAAGATAGCCGTTTGAATCCTTTCAGCTTGAGTAACCTAGAGTAAAGTCCTCTCTCTCTCTCACATGTTCTTCATATCGCTCTCAAATATAGACACCCTTTCTCCCACAGTGCCTGGCGTACGTCTTATCAATAGTTCTGTTCTATCTCGTTTAGTTCAAATTGCTGGAGAAATGAGTCAGGATGAATTTATTTGTTTAATGAAAGGGAGATGAACACACCTGCTCTGAGTTACAATGAGCTCGATCCGTATCCACCCACAGCGGCTATCACTCACACACACACACACACTTAGGCAGAGTAGCACACCTGTGTTTTGATGTTTACATGCAGACAGAAATTCAGACTGAGGTGATTATCTGCATGTCTGTGTTTTGTAAAGATGAAGCCACTTATGTAAACAATACTTGACATGTTCGTCGCCTAACTTAACTAAGCACTAGCCCTGCGCAATATTCACAGACAATATCAATAATGATAGATGTGTATCATGTGATTTTAATATGCCTTTGAATCTTCGATTTTAGGCTATACAGTCTGAGACAGAGAGAGAGAGAGCAATAAAAGAATAAAAGAGTCAGACAGTGTCAGTGTCTTTGTCATTTTGTCACTTTTGCCACTGTGTCATAAATTATTTGAGGCTTTATAAATATCCTCCAGGAAAAAAACAATGTGGGGTAATAACATCCCCATTCCATTTGACTCCTACTTCTGTCACTCACGCTGAGTCTCAGGCTCGTTTGTGCAGCTCACTGATTATCTATTCCACATTTGAGTTCTGATTCAAAGCAGATGAAAATGAATTTATGTGCCATGTTTCAGAAGAGTGTTAGGTGAATTCATTAAAGTTCATTATACTGATGATAGAAATAAGCAGAATTAGCACCTGATTAAACTGAAAAAGCCTAGAAAGAGAGAGCGAGGGAGATTCAGTGTGAATGCAGTACAAATGACATTCAGTGTTACGGCTGCATGGCTCTGATGTTGTTGGTTCTGGTATGATAAATTGCTTTCCTCATTACACTCTGACAAACCCTTGACTGATTTTAATATCAGTCAGACCAGCACTGCTAGACTTTAATCTAGAGTCTCCATATTATGAGATATAGAAGCTCAAATGTATCATTATTTCTGAACCTGGCTGCAATAAATTCTGTGAGAGTTTGTCTAAAGATGCATGATGAAAACGTCAGAGGTTAGAGAGAGATTATGGAAACGAAGCCTCTATAAAACTACCATGCAGTTCCATAGATGCAGTTGTGCATATCAAATAGCTTTGTCCTTTCTAATAATGTTGCAGGAATCTCAGAGGAAAGCAGATTTCTTTTAATATTTACAAGACAATGGGAAATAGAAAGTGAGAGCAGTGACATGAAGGAAAAAACTGCTCAGATTTAACACACATTTAATTGCTCTTAACACAGTTTTGGGGCTCAGTTCCCTTCATGCATCATGGATGAGATAAATGGAAATATATATCTTAACATTTATAGAAGATAAATGAATAAACAAATAAATTAAAATCCATAGATAGTCCTTAGTAAGTAAATAGTTCCAGTGGGACCAAAGCAAATATCACCTCACGCCAACCGACCAGGCCTTATCACTGATCCACTACAATAAAATGTTTTCTGGCAGCAAAGGTTTATATATTATATAATTTCCTGTTGGCAGATGTCTGTGAGGAAAGCCAAAAACTAATGACACTGGATCTCATTGTAATTGCATGTCAAACATGTTACAGCATAGGCCTACCTTCAATAGCATTTTACATGTAATGCATTAAAGTCAACGTGAATTGCTATTTGGAACATGTTTTACGTTTGCAAAATTTGATGTCTAACAATAACATGTTTATTTTTTATTTTTGTCAATGTCAATTTTTATTTCATGTTGGTACCCATTTAAGTTTTTTACATTTTAGACACATGCGGCATTCCAAACAACATCTACAGCTAGGGAACATATTTAATTTAAAGACTATTTTGAATTAAATTTCCCGTGTGCAAATGCAAATGGCCATTATTTTGGTGTGCTTCCGTACCTCCTCCCATGTGGAAAGCAGGTTTAAATATGGGAAAGGCAGAGGAATGTTCTACAACGGAGAGAAAGAGTGCTGGATCGTCCACATACACACACATTCTGGCATACCGTATCGTGTTGTATGCCTCCATCAGTGTCTCCACAAGGTGTTATTTCAACTGTTAATCACATACTTCTCACACACAGACACCCTTCAGAGAGATAAGTACTTGTTGCAACCCTCCACAGAAATAGCATGGCATGTGTTCCAAGCTATCAGACGAAAGACATAAACTTTGTGTGTGTGTTTGATTTTGTCCTGATTACACACTTAATTTGTTACAGGAAATACATTTGATTGCGGGCGTGACTGGTTAAGACAAGTGTAAATACACCACTCAGGGGTTTTGGAAGTGAGAGAGTGTCTGTGGGTTTCACCGTCGTGGTTCTCACCCACAGTAATAAGTGTCAGCATGGCACTCTCCTGTTCTCCTCCTCTCTTCCTTCATTACCATCCTATCAACTGTCCTTCACTCCCCATGGAAGCACAGAGACAGAGCGCACACACACATACACGCACACCACTTAACAGCCATCTTCACGTCCCACTAATGTCACATGCACTTCACTCAATGCACAATCTGCTTCATAATACAGCAGCAAATTACCACAAAACCGTTGCTATTTATTTTCTTTTTCCACTGGAGAAATTGGTATTCACCATGCATCCTTTTCTCAGATTTTTGTCTTCTCACAATATCTTGTTTTTTTGTTTTCCAATTATAGTTGTTATACAAAAATTTATTCAGTTTTGTGTAGCGCATTCATGGCAGGTTTTGAAGGACGCTGAAGACATAGAGAAGTAACTTTCCAGAAAAGCAGACTGACGTGACAATGAGAATTATAATTTCTGTCTTTCTGTCATGTGTGAAAACAAGATGCAGTAAGATGAGAAGAGTTAGAAAGCCATACATACACTACCGTTCAAAAGTTTTAATGTTTTTGAAAGAAGTCTCTTATGCTTACCAAGGCTGTAATTATTTGATAAAAAATTTCATTTATTATTGTGGTGGCAAAGCTGATAAGTATGGAAGGTTGTTTCGCCACAGAATAAAACATTTTAAAAGATAATTGCGACTTTTTATCTCACAATTGCGAGTTTACATCTCGCAATTCTGACTTAATTTCTCAGAATTGCGAGATATAAAGTCAGAATTGCGTGAAATAAAGTCGCAATTGTGTGTTATAAAGTCAGAATTGCGTGTTATAAAGTCAGAATTTTGACTTTTTTTCTTGCAATTGCGACTTTATATCTCGCAATTCTGACTTTATAACATGCAATTCTGACTTTATAACACGCAATTCTGACTTTATAACACGCAATTGCGAGTTTATATCTCGCAATTCTGAGATCTTTTCTCAGAATTGTGAGATATAAACTCACAATTGTGAGATATAAAAGTCCAATTCTAAGGAAAAAAAGATTATTTTTTTTTACCACATAGTTTATATCTCACAATTCTGACTTTATAACACGCAATTGCGACTTTATATCGTGCAATTCTGACTTTATATCTCCCAATTGCGACTTTATTTCTCAGAATTGCGACTTTATATCTCGCAATTGCGACTTTATTTCTAGAATTGTGACTTTATATCCCGCAATTGCGACTTTATATCCCGCAATTGCGACTTTATTTCTCAGAATTGCGATTTTATATCTCGCAATTGCGACTTTATTTCTCAGAATTGCGACTATTTCTCTCAATTCTGACTTCATATCTCGCAATTCTGAGAAAAAAAGTCACAATTCTGACTTGATATATCGCAATTGTGAGAAAAAAAGTCACAATTGTGAGATAAAAAGTCGCAATTATTATTATTTATTTATTATTCAGTGGCGGAAACAAGCTTCCATAGATTAGTCATTCTAAAGTTTTGATTTGCTGCTCAATGCATTTCTCAATGTTTCTCATGTTTCTAATTTCTCAAAAAAAAAAAAAAAAAAAGTTGAAAACAGTGCAGCTTAATTTTGTGGAAACGTGATATAAGGTTTTTTTTAAAGATTCTTATGAATAGAAAGTTCAAAAGAACAGCATTTGTTTGAAATTGAAATCTTTTCAAACATTAAAAATGTCTTTACTGTCACTTTTGATCAAGTTAATACATCCATGCTAATAAAACTGATGAATTTCTCTTAAAAAATGGACTCTTATTATGTTCCTCATTGTTGCCGTCTGCCTATGTTCCTGTCAGTTGTCATGGTGATTCATTACGGTCCTTATTAGAGCACACCTGTTCGTCATTTGAGTTCAATCACCCTGGCTGCGTCCGAAATCGCATACTTTGTGAGTAGGTACTACATTTAAATTAGAACGTACTTCGCGACCGTTAAAAAAGTACGTTCTATTTAGTATGAATACGGGTAGTATGAATGGAGTCCGGACGTACTACATGCGCCATGTTGGTATTGTCACGTAACATGCGCGGTCACATCAGCGCGAAAATTTAAAGAGCCCGTTCCACTGACTGCACCAACATAACATTTTTAGTTCTTCTTTCCGCTTTCGTCTGCGTTTTTACGTCGTTCGTGCTCACAATTCAGAGTCGTCGGTCAGTTGCTCGCACACACACAAACCTGTGAACAATGGCAGAGGTTGATTTTTGGTAAGGAAAAAGTAATTTATTTGCTTGTGATAGTGCATCAATGAATAAACATGAATGAATCAATAATATGCGTGTGTTTATCTCTGTCGATTCATTCATGGATGGCAATATCACAGTGTGTGTGTGTGTGTGTGTGTATATATATATATATATATATATATATATATATATATATATATATATATACACACACACACACACACACACACACACACACACACACACACACAGTGAACAATAGGGTAACACACTGAGGTCAGATACAATACACACACACATTCATTCATGTATGAAGACTTAAGACGTAAAAGAAAAGGATTCTTCTAAAATGAGCATTTTTATCAAACTTGTATTATTTAGGTTCAGTAATTTCACTTTAATGACAATTAATAGGTCCTTTTCATTGCCATTAAAGTGAAATAACTGAACATAAACATACAAGCTTGATAAAAATAATTAAACTAAAAGAAAATTCCAGATGGCACTTAGAGGCTTTTACATCTTAAGTATTCATATATATATATGTGTGTGTGTGTGTGTGTATATATATATATATAATATATATATATACACACACATATAAGAAATATTTTAAATAAACTATGAACACGTTACAGATTGTGAGCCCTACAACGCCAATTCTTCATCTATATTTTAAAGATGGAGCTGACCTCCACCCCTCACGGTAGTCCATCCAGTCACTGATTGGGACCATGGGTGGAAAAAAAGGACATCGAGGTGCTGGTGTTCTAGCTACATATCACATATTTGAGCTTAATTTTTTACAAATTATTTACTTTAAATTTAGGTAGGAAAAATTCAAGTGGAAATCCAAAAATTGCCCAGAAAGTTCTCATCTTGTACACATGCTTTTAAAGAAACAGATTTTAAATTATTTTAAAGTGATGCCCAACAAATGAGATTGTTAGTAAGAAAGTCCCTTTAGATCTTTTAGAAACCTGTGAAGGTTACCTTACTGAAGCTGCTGAAGTTCATTTTCTTCCCTCAAGATGACACTTTAATAAAAAAAAGTTTTGCCAAAGTTTTGTGATTTTGTTTTAAACTTTTGTATTCTGTATCCATTTAAAAGTTAAATAATATACAAAAATAAAGCAAATACATTTTAAAGGTGTCTGGGGTATGTGGATATTTCTCTTCAGTGTGGCACTCATATTTTTCAGATATACCTGCAATTTGCTTGTTTCAAAAAACATCTGGAATCTGTCACAAAATAAGTGCACACACAACACCCTTTAAAAATATTAATTACTCAATGCCACATATTAAACACTTTACAATTGACAATCTAACTACTGTAAATCCCTGGGAATTAAGTGTTTTGTAATAAAACTTGCTAAAACAGCATTACAAAATGAATTTATAACAAATAAATGGAAAGAGAGTGTGTAACATTTGTTTTCTTTATTATAATTTTTTTTTTTAGCAATTTCTAAAAGCTGAAGGAATCTTTCCTCTCTCTCTCGTCGCTCTTTCTTTTCTTTCCTCTCTTCCATTAGCCATAAGAACACAGGTGTGGTCATCAGCCCCTGCAAAATCAATACAGAATTTAACATTAGTGATGAACCATGGTCAATCTATATTATTAAATTAATATTAATGTTGGACAAGTTGAGGTACACTTGATTACAGTAGCTTGCTTTGTAGCCAACACATATTACATATCAACACTGGTAAAGAAGAAATGAAATCGTTGTAAAATTAAAAAAATAGAAGTTTTGTAACCCTATCATTTAACTGAGAAACAACGTCGTTGTTTAAATAAAACAGTGTTAACTGACAGACATTAGCTCGTTCTGTTCGGCAATAATAATAATGATAAAATTGTCAACTTGTACCCTCGATTTACATTATTTAAACTTTTAACAAGTCAATCGTTTACTTATATGATGTTAAACGAATACAATTTAACCACAAATAAACAAAAAGTGTGTTGTAAAGTACTTACACTTGAAAACAGCCGCGTCTCCGTTTTCCGCCATTTTCAAATATAACGACGACAACTCCTCTCCCGTGGCATCATGGGATAGTAAAGTGTCCATCGTATGCGCACTTCAGAATCTCGCCGGATGTAGTAGGTCATCCGGGTACTTCTCGCCTACTGTTTTTCGAATTCTATGATTTCGGACATACTACTCTGCTCGCGTACTGTTTTTCGCATACTATATAGTAGGGAAGTATTCGATTTCGGACGCAGCCCCTGTGTATTTAAGTTCCTCCTTTTCACTCAGTTGTTGTCTGATATTGTTTGTGTATCACATGCTGTTACTTTGCCTTCCTGCTATTGGATTACCGGAGTTTGTTTTATTAAAGAAATATTTGTTTGAGGAAACTTGTTTGAACCTCATCATCTTCATCTAAACCTGATGGTGACAACAACCACTTCAGATCACAAGTTGTTGTTAAAAGTTCCTGTGAATATGAACAAGCCTTCAGAACTTTAAAATACTGTTTTACTCACCATCATGTGGCACAAAACATTCTCTCATGGTTCGCAAAGGTCTTTGCCATTCACTAACAAATGAGTTAAACACATGTTTTCCCCTCCTGTAGCACACACATAATATGGACCACTTTTCTGAAGCATTTGTGTCGCATTCATTGTAAGAAAGCCATAGTGGTTAGTCATACTACAACAACAGGAGGGTGAGTAAATGATGACAGAAGTTTCATTTTTGGATGAACGATCACTTTAAAAATGGAAATATGAAATGGAAATCCTTTTGTTTAATGACTGCAGTTCATAGTCATCATCAGGCTTGGGTTATATTTAATCAAAGAATGACACTGTTTCTCACTGTATGTGGTTTTTCTAATACAATCATGGGTTAAACAGAACGACAGAATTCCTAAATCAAAGTGTCACTACATTTGCGTTGTACATTTAACACATTTACAAGATGTGCTCTTGTAAAACATTAATCCAAATCCCAGAGGGTTACGTGCCGTACATTTGGTTATCTCGACTCGCACACCATGTACAGTAATATCAATATTTACTTGATCTATAATCATCTAAAAGATTATTATTGGAATAAATGCATGAACCGACCTGCGCTCATGCATAATCACTCCCTCGACGTAGCTAATTTGTTTGCCTGTCTTTGTAAACATGGCAATATTTCAGCAGCGTTTAAATGTGCGCAGCTGTATGTTAGCGTGGTCTGTTTGAACACCTTAAGATTAGAGTCATTGCACACACATGCACGTACTTGCAGATCCACGTGCACACACAAAACACAGTTTATCAGCCAACCAATTTTAGGAAACAAAGAAGAGACAGGATGTAATTTCAGTCCAGTCCATAAATCGACATTGTCGTGATTGGTTGACTGTCTGGAGCTCTGCCGCATGTTTAACTATAATGAAAGCCAGCTATAATTCAGCACGGAATAGCTGAAGTAATGCAGTTTAGTCTTTGATTATGATAATATATGTACATATTTCTGCACCTGATTAAGAGAAGCAAATGTGCAACGCTCGACACGGTCAAAGGCATTTAACATGGCTAATGTCCATGGAAAAGGGGGTTGTGTGTGATGAGGGAAGGTTGCTTTTGGTCTTCTACACAGGGGTGACAGGTTAAGATTCAGGATTTGGTAGCCTGAAGGTTGCTGGTTCGATCCTCAAAAGGAATCACCATTGTATCACTGCATACTTCAAGCCAGTTCATGATGCAGAAAACATTAGTGAGTGGTCATGTAGAGATAATAAAGGACTTCTACCATCAGGCTAGAATAATACATTTTATACTAAATGAGAAAAATAAGTGCAATATTGTAAAGACAGCATTTTGTTTAAAAATTACACCACCATTCAAAATATTGTAATGTTTTATTCAAGTCTGCATATGATAAAACAGTAATATTACAATTTAAAATAACTGTTCTCTATTTTAATGCATTTAATTTATTTCTGTGATGGCAAAGCTGAATTTTCCGAAATCATTTTAATATGCTAATTTGCAGCTCAAGAAAACTTTTCTGATACATTTTTAATACAGCTGTACTGCATAATCTTTTTGTGGAAACCATAAATGTGATGAAGCTGTCACACAAAAAAACAAACAGATAGGCCACTTTCAGGTGGGCCAGCATCGCTGCAGGAGACTATTTTAGGAAGTGTTTAAGACCTCCTGAAAGAAGAGGTGTTGTGGTTATCTGTCCAATTCACACTTCACGAAGGTGAGAAGAGAAGAGGAAAAAACGTATGAGACAGACAAGCTATCACATGCACACCACCCCCCCTCATCGGAGATTAAGGGAAAACAGTACGGTTGTCACAGGAACGCTGATGAGGCGTACCGATCATAACAGGCACACAGTGCACCTTATCTCCAAAGCAACTATGAGCGGACACACGTGTAAAGTGGGTGACAAGGCACTGGTGTGTGGATCTGCAGCCCTCCAGCAAGGCCATCTGTCCACACACATCACACCAGCCCTAATGAGGCAGATAAAGGTCAGCTCAACACCGCTCCAGTCAGGAATGCCCTCGGCCAGCCCAAGGGACAGACAGATGTCCTGATTACAAAGGGCCGCCGGATTGGAAAAAGTGCTAACTGGTGCAATACCTGGATCAGTACCCTGTTGGAGAAGAAAAGTCGGACAGAATATACTGGATATTTAAACCCTCATGTTCTGGTTGACTCTTTTTAATATCTTAAAACCTGCTTAATTAACCCCAATTTCTAAGTTAACTGTTCCTGACCAACAAATTCTAAGCAAAAATGTAGGCTACATTAAACATCCTCCACCAAAAACCCACCAATCACAAAAACCCATGTATGAAACATGAATAAATTGCTGCTTTTTTTTTTTTTTTTTTTGCCACACATTTTAGATTTTTTTTTTTAAACTATGGATATATTCAAAATGGCATAACATCCTACTATACTGTGGTCTCATTTGTTAACATTAGTTAATGTATTAACTAACATGAACGAACAATGAGCAAAACATTTGTTACTGTAACGTTAGTTATTAATCTTTGTTATTAGCCAGCTGTTCATTGATTGTTCATGTTAGTTCACAGTGCATTAAGTAAGCATTAATACTCCGCTTCGCGTCGGGGTCCCGTTCAGCCTGTCGGGGTTGTTATTCGCTATAACAACCGCCTCCCTATACATTATCCCGCTTATTACATGGCTACCTACCAAATAAATCAATAATTTGACACAAAATATTGATTTAAAAAGGAGTTTATTGATTTAAAAACGATTGTATTGCTTCCGCTAAAGAAAATAGTCCGTTCCGTCTCTACGGTTGTGTCCATATCAACGCTCTGTTTTTCATGGCAACGGTCTGTTATACTTCGCAGCGGTCTGTTATCAAGAAATAACAGACCGCATTCTACATTGGAATTCAGCCAAGCCATGTAATAACTAGCCTAATATTAACAAATACAACTTTTGATTTGTATAATGTATTAGTAAATGTTTACATTAACATTAACTGAGATTAATAAATGCTGTAGAAGTATTGTTAGCAAAAATAGCATAGCAAAATGACCCAACAGGCTGAACCCTGTTAAAAAAAACCATTTCCCATATGATCCCAAAATGCAGTTTACCTCTTTCTCGGCCCATTATTTGACTGGACAGCCAAAATAAATGGTTTACACTATTAAAAACGCAAAATAACCATATTTAAATCTTGATTGACTCAATTTGCTGAACTTGAGGTCACGTGACAACAATGTATATTTTAAAATATCTGTTGTTTAATTAATATTTTAACATTAAAAATTAAAATACTAAAGTCAGTATATTATAATCTGTATGCTGTAAACTAATATTCTTTTGTGAAGAAAAACACAAATCTGTGCATTCCATCAGGGTAATTTTGGGTGAATGACTAGCAGAGGAATTACACGGTTTAATGATATTACTTATGACACACAGAGCAGAGTGACCACAGGTGTGCACTGAGCACTGAACCAGCAAACTACATCTGCATCAGTCCACCTCCACACTGCACTGCACAATAACCTTCTTCTCTCTGTCTCTTCATGCTTCCTTTCCTCAGTCATTCACAGTTAAAAGTTCTTAGTTGAACTTTCACACGTTCACACTTTCACAATTGAAATGCATGCTTCTAGCAGGATGGACTAACCCTCCTGTAGAAAAGAATCCTGAGCACCAGACGTTGTGATGACGACTTTAGGAATGAAAAAAATAAAAAATAAATCTATTTTCCTCCAGCGCCCAGAGCCCTGGGACCACGACAAATTGAAATCTGTCGGTCATGAATCTTAAAAGGGAGTATTTGGAAATATATTACTCTGCAACTTTGCAGCAGCTGTCACAAAAGGAGATCAGCCATGCTAATGACTTAGAGCCGTCAGGAATAGAAATATTCATAAAATGATTGGATGTCAAATGAACTGGTTTCATTACTTTCATCACTTTCACGTCTGTAACTTCACTTGCCTAACATGGCCACAATGCATTACTATGCTTTACATGGAATTAAACGAACTAGAGAGAAAAAATCCTGAATGAACTGAATTTAATTTAATACAGTGGTACCACACATTGGAAATGGGTTTCTTATTTTAACATTAAATCAGACTCTGAACTTCAGTGAATTGATACAATATGATTGCATGTCAAAGTAAGCAATGATATTTTATGCAGCTACAACTAGGGAACCACGGTACACATTAGTATGCTAAATACATCCATTTCTATCCTGTGGTGCGGGTGACAGGAAACATGGAGAGACAAAATGAGTCTCTCTCCTAGCATTTGCACAGTAATTGCTTGTAATTCCAATAAAGAAACATACTCTTCAGCTATTCATCAATCTCCTAAACACAAGTTCCACTCTTCAACTCAATGATAACCCCCGAAAACCCCAATATAAGAGAAACGATTCTCAATTTGAACAGAGTAACACTTTAAACACTACCTGGTCTCCCCCATTCATCATTTTGGCATGGTGGGAATTGTAAATCAACTGCTCGAACCAAGGACACATGGCTTGACTAGTTAGCACAACCCTGCTGGTATATGTTGTAACTACACCATCTGGTTCCAGCGTTGTTATTGTTAAAGCTGCAGTCCGTAACTTTGTGTTCAAATGTACAAATATTATATAATGAGTGAGTAAATCATGAATCCATTTTCCAACCCGTGTTTTTGTCTTATCCTGAATCACTACGGTACACCTATAATAAGTGTTTATATTCTGACTATTTTAGACTGGTATGGATCGTACCAATGCGGAGTAGCACAGTGCCTGCGTGACTCATCATAGACATAAACAGAGAGAAGTAGCTCCGGCTACAATGTTCTTCCACAAGATGAATGCAGTTCTGTTTATTAACCGCTAGAGTGCCAAAAGTTATGGACTCCAGCTATTCAAATATCTATTTTCATTAACTTAAACGAAAAAAAACTTAAACTGAAATAAAATATTTAAGTTGATGTACTAATACTACTAAAAATAAAACTGAAATAAATATACTCTATTAAAAATTATAAAAGCACATATTAAAACTTTACTAAATAACTAAAACTTAAAAAAGTTAAAATTAATATGAAAGCTGAAAATATTAAAATAAAAGTTAATGAAAAATATTACAGTTTTTCTCGATTGCTTAAACACATTTCTTGAAACTATGCCTCGTATTCTCAAAACTATAAACACAAATCCATAACGTCTCACCCAATTCCCCAAACATCCTATTTTCAGGTCAAAATGAAGCTCTACACTCAAAACCATTCACTCTTGCTGAAAAACCAAACTTTGCCCTCAGACAGGACACACAAGCCCTCAAAATCACACACACTACAACATAGTCTAACACACTGGTGCAATAAATTCAAAACAACATTTCCAAAACTGGTAAGTTATGTTGCTTGTGGTGGTTCCCCCCTCACAAACCTTTTCACACGATGAACACAAAAGACACAACCAGTGGATACATTGGCACATTTTTATTCATACACAGAAAACACACACAAAAATTTTTTTTTCCTGTTTTACTCTTTTTTTTTTTTTTACTCTCTCCTCAAAAATGTTTTTTTTTATATTTACTTACAGTAAGATGTGTGTGACCAACATATGACAGAAAAAGAGCACACACAAACCTTATTCTAATATGGAATTTGAATTGTATTGGAATGGTAAAGAGTGTTGGGACGTGACAGGAGGGCCTCCACTCAAGGATACAATATGATGAACACGTCTAAGAATGTTCCACATATGGTTGAAATACCATCATTTGCCTAGAAACATAACATTCTGGGAGTCCAGACTATAAAGGAGAAAGGATGCCCTCCCTTCACTGTCACACTCTGCAGCCTCTCTGTGTGACTGTACGACTGCTGGCCTTTTCTTGCAAGAAAATAAACCTCATCAAAGACTATTGGAAATGTTTGTCTCTTATTCAGTGATAGAATTTTGTTTGTCACCACACCTCCCTGAAGGCTCTCGAGGCGACGGTAAAGCGACTCAAATTTGGCCTTACTCGTAGTCCAGCCTCCCTCATAGTCATACCATTGATAAAGACATGGGCAACTAGAGTGGCTTGAATTTCATCTGAGACTGCTTGTCTTCTTGTCCTTGCCCTTCCTCCTCCTCATTCTTATCCCTCCTCGATCTCTTCCTTCATGTCTTTCTGGATCCATTGTTCCAAAACTCAATAAACTGATTTGGGCCCTTTTATATATCTATTGAAGGTTCTGATTGATGTGTGTTAAATTTTGACTCTTAGTGTTTCCACCTGGATAATTGTGTGCTAACTGAGCTGAAGCTGTGCTGATTGAGTGAACAATTTTGAATGCTAGTGCTTTCTATATGACAACATGGTCTAGTCAATGAGAAATGAAGGGATTTGTGTGTAGAGTTTTGCAGTGACAGTTCAACCAATCTGACTCATGTGTCAAAACAGGGAATAGTGTTTATAGTTTAGTGAAATGGGTGTGCTTTTTGATAAATGGCATTATGGTTTTGAAATTTTAGTTCAAAAGCCTGGTTATAGTGTTTAAGCAATCGAGAAAAACTGTAATAAATGTTATAAATAAATGTGGATAAATAATGCTGGTGGGTTGTAACTAACCTGGCTCTAAATTTAAATGCAATGAAATTAAGCTCAAAATATAGAAGAATTGTGCTCCATTAGGTCATAATAAAAAAATAAACTGAACAAGCAGAAAAAATATTTTCTGAGAGCACAGTCCATAACATTGTATCTTTATTTGACCCATAAGGCAAAGAGAGCAATAAAACAACTTTATGTGACTTACAACTATTCGATAGCTCGCTCCATGGCATTATAAGGACTTGAAAACTGTATTTGATTTTAAATAATCATATTTTCAAAATGCATTTATTTAAATTGCTTAAAATCAGCATGAATCTGTTATTTGTGAAATCAGTTAAAAAGTATGAACAAAAGTTTTAATGTGGCTAACTGTGGAACAAGATTCAGTCAGTTAAAATATATGAGACTGAAACAAACTGGATTTGTTTATGATAAATATATAAACCTGGTTGTTGAAAAATATGACAGAAGTTTATTAACTTATGTTAAAAATTGATGGATTAATATATGCTATCAAAATACAAACACTTAAATTTAGGCCTATATTTTTTTTTTCAGTTATGTTTCTTTAAAGGCGCAAAGCACATGCATCTTTACTCAAGTTTCACAATAACTATTGCACACTGTTCACTTGCAACATTTCAGTGAGAAAGTAATGACAGGGAAGAAGGGGAAGTAAATGGAAGAGATGAAAGCCTGCAGGTAAGTAGAAGGCACAGGTGAGATCCAGTGAGAGTTAATATAGACCTCGGTCCCTCAGGACTCCGGTGGGGTGTGAGAATGAACTGAGACCCTCATCACGGATGTATTAGCCTGCTTTTAGACAGAGAGATAGCGGGAGAGTGAGAGATGGACACTACTGATGAAGTGAGAAAAGAGAATCGGCTCTTGCAGGTGGAAGAGGCAAAAAACAATTACAGCCCCGGTCGACTGACACATGTTCCATAATCAAGTGAAAAATATAGTGTGTGGCCGTACAGCAAAACTACCTTCTGCTTCTGCCTGTGAAATGTAACAGCATGAGTGAGACTGACAGATATGAAAGAGGTGTTCAGAGTAATAGCAAACAAACTTCACACACTCCAGACGTCATCCACACAGACACGCACATACACAACGCGAGACGCACTGAGAATGTTTAATTCTCTTCTTGACCTCAGATCTCCCTCACATGTGTGAATAGCCCAGTCCCACAGCGCCGCTGTAAATGTTAGCATTAGCATTTTGGCATTTCAAGTGTGTTTGCAACACTGACTGTGTGTGTGTGTGTGTGTGTGTGTGTGTGTGTGTGTGTGTGTGTGTGTGTGTGTGTGTGAGCTTATTTCAACACTGAAAAAAAATTCACACTCGTTGACCTCCTTGACCCTAGCTCACTAAAGCACAAAGCAAGACTAAGGGGTGGGGTGGGGTGGGGGTGGGGGTGGATTTTTGGTTTCTGATGTAAATATACTGTAGGTATGGTCTAGACTGGGGAGTGTTGTAACACATTTTGTGTCGGTGACTGTAACTTTGTTTTGCTTTTCTCCCAATTGTTATCTCACAATAGTGCATTTTTCCTCACAAAAAAAGTGACTTTATCTTACAATAGAGACTTTTTATCTCACAATATCTTACAATTTGAGTAAGTTCTTATAATTGTGACTTTTTATCTCAAAATGGTGACTATATCTCACAATTTGACCTTTATATCTTCTAATTGTGACTTTATATTTCACAGTACTGATGTTATAGTATCTCCCAGTTAGATTTTATATCACTCAATTATGACTTCCTCTCATTACAGTGACTTCATATTGCAAAATATGACTTTTTATCTTGTAATTGCAACAATGTGACTATTTCTTCATTTAAACCATCTCACTTCTTTTTTCTTTTTTCTTTGAGAAAATGGGCTTCATTATTATTCCCATTTTTATCTCATACAATTTAATGTATTGACTACTTCTCCCTAAATGGTGTAAATAATGCTAAAAACAAATAGGGCTGTTGTTACAACCTACTGTACCCCATTACAGGAGTGAGTTGTAACAGTAGGTAAGGTAGGTTGATATACTTGGACATGGTGATATACTTGGTCATTCTTTTTTATTGCCAATCAGCACTTCAAGTTTCTAGATGTGCCTACAAGATGATCTTTAAATCCTGTCTTAAATTCTTGCAGAAAGCGATGTGACAGGATGAATGGAAAACAAGATAAATATCATCCAAACATAAAGATCTCTTCATAAAATCACCCACACACAATAAAGCATGCTGGGAATAGCCTTTAACCATGGTTGCTGCTATTGCCATAATAAGGGTGTGTGCATATGCATGTGTGTTATTGCATAAAGCAGTGTAGCAATTATTTCTATTAGAAATTTCTAACAATGTCAGTCTATCATGGTGGGCTTTTCTCATTCTGACAATTCCACATAATGGAGGCTAAAGGTTTTATCACAGCACCAGTCAGGGATATAATTCAACTGTCCTGCGTACACCCATAGCTTGGGCTATATCAGCTGAAGTGGCACTTTAAGCAAGACAAGTACATAATGGCTAGTTTTATCATTTCATGGTTAATGTAGAATGGTTTTGTGCCTTGTACGCTACAGCACAATAAATTCATGTATCTGAGTGCAATTTGTTACTCAAGTGTAACCATCAACTGATTGATTCATTCCTAATACTATTAAGCCGTGCGTGTGTATTTGTGTGAATGACTAAAGTGAATACCCATTAAATGATTTGACGAATGCAATTTTCTTCCATATATTTACATATTCCCTCTTGAAACAAGACGTTAGAGCAGGGCATATCATACTTATATAGCCAATAGACTTTAGTTCAGGTTAACTTTTTGTCACTGTATGTACAATACTTGCAAATGGGGGAGGGACATTCTTATAAGATATTTGATTGGACAAAAATGTCAGTCCTCTAATTCGTTTGGCTGAGAGAGATTCCAAGAAAGCTGATGTTTAGTACAATAGCTGAATTATTTTGGTAAAGTGTTCTGTGGACTACTAGACTTCCCTTGTTTTGACTCAGCTGCCTTTGTCTGACTGTTTAGAGATTTATTCAGAAGCACCAAATATGTCCTTGTGTGTATGTTTATCATTGTGTGCGAGAGCTCCAAAATACGTTTCATCTGCCAGCTGTCGAGTCTATGGCAGCCAAACTGGAAGCTCTTTGAAGTGTGAAACGTCAGAGCTGAGCTGCATTCAATTATGTGTAAAATTACTCACACAAACACACACATATACAATAAAAACACCCAATTTCACTGTGTGCTGGGTTCATTGAAGGATAGGTTTCAAAATCAGACATATACATCAAAACCCACAAATAGGCTGATTATGTTGAGTGAACAAAGCACTAAACATGAAACGGCACATACAGTGGGGTCCTAAAGTCTGAGACAAATACTGAACTATGTTGTATGCTTTTCTAAATTCTTAATGCTATTCTTTTGATCTGCACTGTAAAAAAAAAAAAAAAACACTATACGGAAAACTCATATTTATACAGTACATTGTGCCCTTTATAACGGTTTCCAGAAAAAAATACATTTTAAAATATATTCAATAGAAAACAGTTATTTTAAAATGTAATACTATTTGTAACAATTAACAATATATTACTATTTTACTGTATTGTAGATCAGATAAATACAATCGTGCTGAGCATAAGAGACTTCCTTCAAAACCTTTAAAATTCTTACCGACCCAAAACCATTTGTGTTCAGGATCACTTTTGACAGTAGTGTATATCATCAGCATCACACACACACATACAGCAGTGCAATACACATACACAGACAAACACATTTGTGGATGTTTACATGACTCTGTGTCCTGAGTTGCATGTCCATGATGAACAGACAAAAACCTCATTCACCCTGCCCCTAATCAGCTAATCGTCAGAGGAATGCAACACAACAACACAGTCCAATCAGACAGTGAGGAGGTAAAGGTGGCACAGAGGTGAGAAAACCAATCAGCTTTAAGAATCATCGTGTTCTCCAACATACCGATGCAGATGTGATTACAGGGTCTAAGGGCCAAACGACTGCATCATCCTCGAATGGTTGAGGTAGAAAACATTGAAACTGCACATTTTACTGCAGTATACACTGACTACAGAGACCAAACACACTGTTTGGAGGGCAACACTGGGCAGGATTTTGAAGGACATTTGGATCATATTAACAGGCCGCATGCCCTTTTTCAAAGTCTTGATTTGGTTTTTGGGGTATACTAGAATAGGTTTTCAAGCTTGAATGTTTAATTATTTTTTTCATTTAACATTATTGCAGCACCTCTCTTTCCAGTCTGTCAGTAACACTATTTAGTTCCGGTCTCTATGAAGTCCCTCCTTCCAAAAAGCACAATGTGCTCTGATTGGCCGGATGGACCAGTGTGCTGTAATTGGTCAACCACTTTGAGCGTGCTTTGGAAATGCCACGCCCCTTACCATAACCGAGAGTTTCAACACACTACTAACGCAACTAAGGCTACGTTTACACGTGGCCGGCTATTTTCATAAACGGACATTTCACCCCTCTCCGTTTTCAAAAATAACATCGTGCACACCTGTCAGTTTTCAGAAAAGTGTTAGTTTACACGAACCCGTGTATATGCCGTCAAGAGCAGTGTAACGAGAAGCTCAAGCTCACGTTAGCCAATCAGAATCCCGAAAATAGTCACATACTGTGACGTCGGCTTCCTAAAACTCAGTTTTTCTCAGTTTACATGCAAACGTGCAAACGAAGTTTTCCAAAATCTCCACTCTGGCCGGAGTTTTTAGAAATAATCGGTTTCAGACGCAAATTATCCGTTTGCGTGTAAACAAAGGGCACAAACGAAGGGAAATGTCTACGTTTTTCAAAATAACCATGTACGTGTAAACGGGGCCTAAGCCTCGGGTTTTTTTTTTTTTTTGGGGGGGGGGGGGGGTCCATATGCCATGGGCAGGAATTATTCAGAAAAGTAATATTGTGATGGAAACTGTGAGTTCAGAAATGGTGCTTACTGATATAGAGAATAACTCCCTTTGGAGTGATTTTGTGACTTTAAAGAACTTTTTCATGCTCTAACAGCAAGATTACACACTAAAGAAAGTTGAAAATATTAAAAAAAAGTATAATAGGTCCTCTTTACTCTGTGCTGCTGCTGCAAACCGAGCCGCGAAGAGCAAGCTAAACAAGTCTTTTGCCCTGAAACGAAGTGTGTTGCAATACTCGTGATGTGCCTTATGAAAAGAAAATTAATACTGAGATATATATTGTGTATCGTCATTCAGCCAAACAATGCAGAGATATGAGTTACAGTCTATTTTGCCCAACCCTAATATCATGGTACAGTACACTACATATCCAAAAAACATGGATCACTGGTATTTTTTGCTACTTCTAGTAACAAATTGCTTTTTACTCACCCTGCTTTTTTTATTTTTATCTCTAGGTATGTTAGCTTACTGTCCTTCACATACTGTGCAAAGTCACTGTTAGTTAAGATTAACCATATGTCTTATTTGATGTCTGTATTCTGCACCATCTGGCTTTCCATATGATCCCAGAGCACTAAGACCCACTGTGGGGTCGTTCTGATAGGGTCATGTTACCTCATTTGGCTTAATTCGGGTTTAATAGGGTGCTGTCAAGCAGAATTCTATACCACATGACACATACTGTAGGCTACTGCACCATCAAATGGCTGTACATGTATTTAAAGCTTAGCATCAAATACAGTCACAAGGAACACAACAAATGCTCACAAAAACATATAAAGTGGACCAAAAACAGCCTGTATTGTGAGACTGTGCATCCCCTGGGTTTTGTTTCAGGCCTGTTTAAGCTAGCCAGCATCAGGAGAGCATGCATGAAGGGGTTAGCTTCTCTTCAGTAGATCCCCTCAGAGAGAGAGAGAGAGGAGAAAGAGTGAGTGTGCATCTGGGGTTCTGGCTTACTTATCACACACTGGCAGGACAGAACACTTACCACAGGGACCTACAATCATTACGCTTAGTAACTCAGCATGTCTCCAGCTATAAAAACAAATTCTCACAAACTGAGGACACATACAGAAACACACTCTCATGATGATCATTTCAATATTACTCTACACTCTTAAATATCAAGGTTACTTATTGGCATCTATGGTTCCTTTACCATAAATAGAAACTTTCCATTGCACAAAAGGTTCTTTATACTGTAGGTTATTCAGGTTATGGAAATATGCTCCACACTAAGAAAAACATGGTTCTATAAGAACTGTTAACAGAAAGGTTCTTTGGGGAACCCAAAATGGTTATTTTATTGCATTGTTACGAAAACCATCTTTATTTTTAAGGCCTTTCTGTGACTGAAAAGGTTGTAATGAATTGCACTTCTTGACAAGCAGCATCTTCAAATGCAACAGTTCAACTTATAGCTGTTGTAATTATAATTGTGTATCACTGTTTCCACAAAATAAGCAGCACAACTGTTTTCAGCATAATAAGAAATATTTCTTAAGGATCAAATCAGCGTATTAGAATGGATTCCGAATGATCATGTGACACTAAGAAGCTGCTGAAAAAAAAATAAAAAATCAGCTTTGCTATGAAACAAATAAATTATATTTAAAAAATATATTCAAATTTTTTAACAAATTACTGTTTTACTGTATTTTTGATCAGGTAAATGCAGCTTAATAAGCACGAGACATTTAAAAAAATCTTACAGACCCCAAACTTTTGAACAGTAGTATGTTTTTTTTTTAATAATCCTGAAAAATATTTGTGCATTGGTCATTATAAAATGTTATTAAATTAAACATGTATATACATTTATATATGCAGCTATTTATTTTCTTAGAGTGCAGCAACATTTACTGAAAATTGGAAGTTCAGTAGACATTTTTTTTACTATTTTGTCCATAATAAACACATATACAAACACACACATAACTGTATCTTTTATAATTGTATATATAATTGTATCTGCTGTAAAACCTATTAAATAATAGTCTGTCCATGACACAAAGCTAAAACATGGCTTCAGAAGACTTTTGCATGAATCACTTCTTTTTTTTTTTTTTTGTCCTTTTTGAAGCTTGACATAATGTGGTCACACATCTAAAATTTCTCAAACATGAAATTTCTCCTTTTGTGTTCATGGACAAATTAACAAACTAAGTTTCGGAACAACCTGAGCAAATATATTCCTTTAAAACAGACATTCAGACAAACACACATACACACAATTAGCGGCTCTCCAGAAGCAACAGCTGCTTGTAAATGCAAGGGCAGAGTGGACTGATTTATTAAAGCCGACTGACAATGTACAACTGTCTCTACGCGCTTATTAAATGACTGCGATAGTGCAGCAAAGGAACTTTACTGTAATCCAGCCCTGTAGATGCACACGCTCACCTCTGAATGTGATTAGCATCGAACCAATGCACCACACAAGAAAAGTAATTAGTTGCTTTGATGAGAAGATTAATGGTTAGCGTTTAATCATTCTGGTGCGGGTCAGGGCTTTTCATGTTGCTTAGTGCTGGAATCAGTATCAGTATCTTACTAATTGAGGAGCCATGTTGCAAATCTCTGTTGTGTAATAGATCTTCATCAGCCCAGCCTTGCTTGGACAGTCTCTCGTGACAGAGGAGACACGGAGAGAGAGATATTAATGCTCATGAAGAAACTGCTGACATGTGAAATTGGATTACATAATCTCTATTTGCTGTGATGGCGTGTGCGTTACTGAATAAAGTTCTGTTTTATATCTATACCTGTACATGTGGCATGTCTTCTCAATTGCATGATTTGTGTGCATGTGTCTATGACTGTGAGTGAGAGTGTAAGGGTTTATATTTCTGAAACTAAATCAAACACCCTTGCCTGTGCTGTAGGCAACATCCCGCTCATGTGTGCAAATCATTGAGATAGACCTCTGAATATACCTAGAAAGCAACTCTAGCTATTTTTAAACTTCTTGTTCCAAAAGGTCAAGAGAAATTTGCATAATTTACAGAATATTATAAAAAATATAGAATATTAAATATTAAATTATGCTTTTACATGCAGTATACAGTAAATGCTTTGCTTGCTTTTACTGTATATCTTGCAAAATGGGTGAAAATAAACAGACAAATTTCAGAATATATACAAAAACCATCAGGTATTTCCTTAAAATATACACTTCATTAATTTGTATAAATGCCAACGTAAATGTGAAACAAACTAAGCAAACGAGTATCAAATGAAATTCTTACACTGATATCGCACTTTGTGTAATAACTAAAACTAATATGATGTTGCCATGAAATGAGTCTGATTCAGATACCACTGTGACTACATTCCTTTCTTGAAGGCAAGTGGAAATAATGAACTAAAGCACATGATCTCATCTCTCCGGTCCAGTGATCAAGACCGATCCTGGGGAGTACATCAGGGATATAACTGAATCACCATCTTCAGCTTGGACATCAGAGCAGCTGAGTCAATGGGAAGTCCAACATAGGTGTCATAGTCTCGTCAAACTAGACTACATCAGTGAATAAATGGGAATATCAGAGAACATTAAAGGGATATGATTTAGTCTAGAGCGCTTGTGTCATGACCCTGTCAATCGCCAAAGTGACATTATGACCAAAGCCTCAAGAGGAGTTAAATCAATCCAGATTCTACATCTTATCAATTCATCCGTGTCAGTGAACTGCAATTTTCATGCAATGATTTTCATGCCCTTGGATATAAGTGATCTGTTGTGAAAATGTCCCAAATAATGGATATTTGCTTAGCAAAGCTACTAGCTCACAGATTTCAGCCTTAAAATAAAGAGACAGAATTAGAGAAGCTTGTTTACGTAAATATTACATCCATCTCTCTGTCCCTCTCCTCTCTTTTTTTATGCTTTTTTCCTTTGTTTTTCCATCTGTCTCATTGGCTTCGTGCCTCTTTCTTATACTCTTGCCCTCATTTCTTCCTTCTTTCCCTCGTCGGGGACCGTCTGCCAGAGGGAGGGACACGACTACAGGAAATTGGGAGGGTGACTCGATAAGGTAGGACATTAATCTGATATAGGGTTCCTAAGCAACCTACTGGGCCAGTAAAGAAATAAAAGTAAGAGAAAGTGTATGAGATTGGGGAGAAAAGGTGCAACACAGGGGCATCACGCACTTATTTTTTTATTTTTGTGGAGGCACTAGAGACACTGACAAGACATGATTCACCAATACATGAATACATTTGAATGACGTTTTTAAAAAAAACTTCATTACTTTTTAAATCAACTAAATAAGTCTAAGATGTGCTGGTCTAATGGTAAAGGTTTTCTTTGGTGACTTAGGTACAATTCGTGACCTAATAACTTTTGTCACATGACATGAGTGTGGGTATGATGACAGAAGTTTCAGGTTAAGTTAAATGATGCGGAAGATTATTGGACTCGACTGAACTGACCGACGTGATTTCTCACACAGCATTTTAGATTAACATTTAGTTAACGTTTAACGTTAACATTAGTTAATGCATTAGATACATACATTTCAAATGTTGGGCTCAGTATAAGATTTGTGTTTATTAAAAGAAATTAATAATTTTATTATGAAGGATGCAATAAATTGATAAAAAGTTACAGTAAAAACATTATAATGTTACAAAAGATTTATAAGTCAAATGCTGTTATTTTTGGTTCATCAAAGAATTCTGAAAAATATAAAGCTGCACAAATGCTTTCAACATTGATTTTAATAACAATTGCGCATAAAACTAAAAGTCAATTAAAAAGAATAAAAAAATCAAAGATAACTGACTGTTCGTGACAGAACTTTTAATCATTTGGGTTAATGTTAAATTCTATAAATTTTTCAATACAAATTTCAAGTTGAATCAATTAAGGAATAAATGTACATTACTCACCAAATAAATCAATCAATAATTAAATAAATACGTGAACTTGAAATGTGATATGAGAATTTTTCCTTTATACTATCATAAAGCTTTCACTAAGAAAAAAAACAGTCTACAACTACACACAAAGCAATCTGCCTAGCAACAAGATGAACACTGCAACAAAATTAAAGTTATATTAATACTGAAGTCCTCTGAGGTCATTTTCACTACTGTAAAAAAGAGATGCAAGATGGCGGCAGTTGCATTTGTATAAAACAAGAGTTTTATTTACCCAGATGAGAAGACTGATATACGACATGGATGACAGTGATGGAGCCATGTAATAACATGAGCTTATGCATTATGAATGGACTTTAGAAAATTGATAAATTATTAAAGGAGAACTCCGGTCAATTTTAACATTGAGCTCATTTTTTTGTAAATTTGGAGTGCTGTCAGTACAGAGAAAAATCGGTGTGTTGCCTACACCGTGTTATCCTCTTTTTAAAATGTGCACCCTGTTGACTTCAATGGGGCAAGTTTTAAACCTGCTTTTAGCCTCTTAACATCCTTAATGTGTCATTACAAGTGCCCAGCCATTGTGAGTGATTCCTTCAGAGTGAACACGGTGAATCTGACTGCAGTAGATGTGAAAGATATGAATAAAAGTGATGTTAATTCAGCCAGTGCACATACCTGTATTTACATCCTGTTTTCGGTCGAAGCCCACAGTAGTCGATTGTCAAGTTCACGCGCATAGGTTTAGTACGTACGATCATGCGCCCGAACTCGACAATCGACTACTGTGGACTTCATTTCTAATGAATTCACTAATGTTCACAAATTGAACCTTATACCTTTACCTAATAATTGTGCAACTTAATTATCAAAGATACCTTTTGTCATGGAAGCCGCATTAAAAATCCACTTGGTTCAAAAATAGGCTGTATTTATGTCATTTTAGTCAGCCTCCAAAACACACACACACACACACACACTCACACACGCACGCACACACACACACACACACACACACACACACACACACGTTGTGTTTTCATATTTTATGGGGACTTTCCATAGAAATAATGTTCTTTTTACTGCACAATTATATTCTGTCCACTTACACATAAATCATACTAAATCATATTTTTCTGAAAATGTAAAAAGTAGGTTTAAAGTTGTTTTCCTCATGGAGACCATAAAATGTTACATATAATGACATATTGTCCCCATAATGTAGGGTTTACCTGAACAACACACAAAGCGCGTGATTTGAGAAATGGAAATTTATGATTTGACTAATGAAAAAGTAATGGTACTGTGATTTTGTGAGAAGTATACTTTAAGAGGAGAGATGATGTGAGGACAGTCTGTTTTGAAGCTCATTAACACAGAGAATCTGCTGGTTTTGGCTTTTAGTACAGTGAATTGAATTGAATCTCTCTCTCTCACACACACACACACACACACACAGGCACTTTATGCCAGCATTCTTGAGAAATGGGGTTATAAATAAAAGTTCAGTTCCACCTTTTTTCCCTGTTCTACATTTAAAAAACTGCATTAACTGATCATCCCCAAGCTCATTTATCTAGCTTAATAACTCTCAAGGGTTCAAAATGTAAATTCTGTCATCATTATGCGCTTTCTAACAAGCAGGATCTTTTACAAAAGGAGAAATTCTGAAGACGGTTCTGGTCACAATTTTCTATATGTGGACTTTCAAGCTTCAAAATCAACACGAAAGCAGAGTGCAAAATTTAAAGTCTTCTAAAGTCATATGATACATTTGTGTGAGGAACAGATTGAAATTTAAATGTATTACCATTCACTGATAACCATTCCCTCCAGTGAGCTGTGAACTGCTGCAACAGGATCATTGAATCAATGAGTTGAACTTGAGATCCAGTGCAGTTAAAGGAGAAGTTCACTTTTAAAATGAAAATTCTGTCATCATATACTCACCCTCATGTTGTTTCAAAGCTGTATGAATTTCTTTCTTATGCTGAACAGAAAGGAAGATATTTAGAAGAATATCAGTAACCAGACAGTTTTTGGGTCCCAATGACTTCCATAGTAGGAAAAAAATATACTATGGAAGTCATTGGGACCCAAAAACTGTCTGGTTACTGATATTCTTCTAAATATCTTCCTTTCTGTTCAGCATAAGAAAGAAATTCATACAGCTTTGAAACAACATGAGGGTGAGTATATGATGACAGAATTTTCATTTTAAAAGTGAACTTCTCCTTTAAAGTCATTTAGATGGTTTGTGAACTAATTAGCACTGAAATAGAATTCAAAGTCAAAAGAACAAATTGAATTGTGCATTTGCCATCCCTACTTCTCTCATGAACTTTCATGAGATTGATAAGAACAGCTAGGGTAAAAGAAATAACAAATTAACACATTTTGGTCTGTTCCCCACACTAAGCCATCGAATGGTTTCAGAAGACTTTGTGTTGTAGAGTAATAGAGCACAAATTTTAAGCGATTGTCTGTTCCACATTTTAACGCATTAACTTCTTAAAATCCAGCTTAACATTTGCATGTGAATTTTGATGGCAAAACATTTAACACAAATTACTGTATTTGATTTAGTAAATTGTCATTTCATGGTTGGCCTGCAACTGTTTAAATCACTGTATTCTTTAATAATTGTATTTGTATGTGCTTTTAAAAGGGGGGTACAATGGTGTTTCATGTATTCAGAGTTGTTTACAGTGTTAAAGAGATGGATTCTCATGCTAAACATGGCCAAAGTTTTTTAAAAATATTTTGGACGAATAACGGAGAATTTCTGTGCCGAAAATCTTACTTCCGGGTTGGTACAAGTTTCGGCTGGTTTTTTTTCGACCGTGGATCTAATGACGTAGACCAGAGTGGAACTCCTTATATGAGCATTTCTCCCGGAAAAGCTCGCCCGCGAGCACGTCGACCAGAGGAGAGCGAGACCGCGCACATCAACGCGCTTCAACAGGAAATCATCGGCAGCGCTGCATAGTGTCTCCAAAGTGTGTTTTTGGATGTGAGGGAAAGCTTACCAAAGAACCCAGCGTTAGGAACAGTGGATGCAGAAACGAGTTGTGTAGACTGTTTGTACCCTGCATTTCGACGATGAATGTTTTATAAACAAAGCCCAGATCGACGGATTCTCTCTATGGCTCTGGCTTCGCCCACACGGCCCGCCTCCAGACGCTCGGTTTTTTCCGGAAAGACTCTGTACAGCCTATCTTTTCTTTTATAAATATAATAAAACTAAAGACTTTTTGGAGATATGAAGGATGCAATACTTCTCTATAGGTACTCAAGATTAACAGGAGATTGAGTGAAAATGAGCATTTCACCCCCCCTTTAAGCTATTTATTATTTAGCTGTAAGGGAGTCATATATTGTAGATATTGCAACTGAAAGAGTCATTACTATTCATTAGCATGAGGGAAACCAGGAAACTTAATGCTGTTGCTTTATTACGCACATTTTTTGTTCAGATTAAGCTTCTGACGCAGAGGGTCTCTTCTTCACACAATCCCCTTACTCTTATCCTCTGCTCATCTCTTCAAATTTTAGCATATAAGCACATGTTACCACATCAAAAGGATCAGCTTGTCCAAGAGTGTAATCTCAAATACCGGCTCTGTGTGTGTGAATACTGAAGTATACCCACAGTGAAAATGCATATAAAAAAGATCCATTTCATTAAGGGTTTTCATTTAGCAAAGCACTCCTACTGTTTTCACATTATTATCTTTGTGTGTAAAAGTCAAGCACATTATTAATGTGCACTTACATAGTCAGTCTCAGAAATGCAGGAGACGGGCTGGTATAGTAAGACAGACCCAGAGGAGTCTGATTCAAAAGGTCATTTAACACCTTACGGAAATCGAATGTGACTCTGCATTAAAGCAATGGGCCTGTGGATAGACTTGGACATTCAGTTTTGTGTGTGTGTGTGTGTGTGTGTGTGTGTGTGTGTGTGTTTGATTTATATTACATTGTGGGAACCAAATGTCCCCACAAGGATAGCAAAACCTGAGATCACCTCCATTGTGGGGACCAGTCAGCGGTCCCCATGAGGGGAATGGGTTAATCAACATACTAAATTGTATTTTTTTGAAAATGTAAAAATGCAGAAAGTGTCCTGTGATGGGTAGGTTTAGGGGTAGGGTTAGTGTAAGGAGATAGAATATACAGTTTGTACTGTATAAAAACCATTAAGTCTATGGAGAATCCCCGCAAAGATAGTGAACCAGACATGTGTGTGTGTGTGTGTGTGTGATGTAAAAAATTAAATTAAATAAAAATCTGTGATCACTATAAGACATTACATTACACCTCATTAGTACCGATTTGTGAGCTCTTTCTCATGGACAACAGCAGTGCTTAACATATGAGTTCAAGTAAAGGTTACCGTTTGCTTAACCATATACTCATGTATTGCCCTTTGGGATTCAAAAACAGCAACCTTTAAGTTTCATATTTTCAAGATTTGCTTGAAGGGAACTACATTAGTCCTGTCAAACCTGCTTATCTGAGGAAAGAATAGAAAAAGTCTGAGACACTGTCGTTGCTTGCAAATTTACTAAAGGACAAAGATCTTCACACATTTTAAAAACAGCAAGGCCAATCTGGCTATTTAGAGTACAAACTGGACAATCGTCATATTTAAGAAGTGAACATGTAAAGATGTGAAAAGCAGGTGGAAGTGCTTCCAGGTGGAATTGCAAGACAATTATTGATATGCTTTTTGTAAATCGCTCAGCATTTGTTCAGCCGCTATGTTTGCCAAATGCTACCCAGCAGGTAGTGCTGCTCATAGTGACAGTGCATGTGTCTGATTAAACATGAGCTTAGAAATGGCTATGAGCTATTAGGAGCTCATGGAAGAGCAAAGCCAATGATGCTCTCGTCATGTCCAAACAGAAGCTCTTCCTAGCGGATCACAGCCATAACAGGCCAGCTGACGTCTATGTCACATTTCCTGTTTCTGTGACGCAAGGAGTCAAGTTTTGATGCATAATATGACATAGTGTCAGCATTAAATATCAGTCTACATTTCCAAACATTCCTTTTGCCATTAATTGTATTATCAATATTTGGTGTGACCACTTGCACATCATTTTTCAGGTAGCTTTGCAGGCAAGTTTCTTCAAGCGTTTTGGAGATGTTGCCACAGTTCTGTCATGACAAATCTCTGAGAGATTGGCATGGTAATGGATATGGCAATGTTAATGTATTTGGTCTTGGCGGAATAGATCATACATGATTTAACCCCATAGCAGATCTATACAGGTGGAGCTGGGGAAGGTGTAGGGTTTCTGAAAGTGCACTACAGACTGCTAGCAGCAACACTACCGTATTTGAATTTCAACAGCAACCAATCAACTGCACTATGTAGATGATGATCACTACCAAATGAGTTAAGAACCTACCAGACTATCTGTTGTGAGGGAGGGCTTTGTACTGTTAGGTCCGACTGGGAATCGAACTCGGGTCTCCTGCATGGCAGGCGGGAGGGCTTTACTTGAAAAGCGGGGCAACAGTATCCAAAAGGGAACAGGCAAAATAAATATCTTTTCCAGATAGTTAAAGGCTGTAGAGCCAATGCCAAATAAAGCTGCACAGTTTCCCAGCTTTTCCCAGCCACTCTAGATTTTGAGTTTGGAGCACAGTTGTGCAACAGCTGAAAGAGACTACTGCTATACATTTGTAAAGCAACTTTTCACCCTGCACAGTTGCACAGGTTAATGGAAGAAATAGACAATACAACCATTTATACCGTACACATGCAGCTGAGAAAAAAACAAACTGCTGAATAGGCAGATACATTATGCATATATCTGTAGATATGAACATAGACAGAATGAGATAGGACAAAACACAAACCCCTAAAAAGCAGATCTACAGCGAAGACCTGTTTTATTTTTTTCCTTTAAGAGCCATGACTGAATGTTTTAACGGGCTAACGTTAGTTCACAAAAAAAAAAAAAAAAAAAAATCTGTCATTAATAACTCACCCTCATGTTGTTCCAAAACCAAACTTGCCCCCATAGACTGCAATGTTTTGACCACTTTCAAAGCCCAGAAGAGTATTAAAGACATCATTAAAATAGTCCCTGTGGTTCAACCTTAATGTTATGAAGCGACGAGAATACTTTTTGTACGCAAAAAATAAAATAAAAATAACGACTACCGGTTTCTGTTTGAATGTTGAGCAGCAGCAGCTCATTGGCCACTGATGCTACAGCAACCAATCAGCTGCGCTATAGATGCCGATGCATCGCTACCAAATTAATTAAAGTATTATCAGCCTGTGCCATCTAGAGTTTCATGCCAGAATTTGGTATTTCTTCTGGATTTTATCTCTCATTTTTTCTTCTTCATGTAATCCCAGATGGACTTGATGATGGTGAAATCAGCCTTCTGGCTGTTGTCAGATTTTTGTGCATTGTTGTCAGTGAGACTGCATACAAAAATCTCACTGGATTATTACAATCAATGGCAAAAGGAAGGTTAATTTGTAAAATGTAAACTGATATTTCATACTGACAGCAAAAGATAGGCCTATAAATAACTGGCTTAAAACCATTTTGTTTTGGTGAAAATGCTAATGTGCCTAAGACTTTTGCACAGTACTGTGTGTATATCATATTTATACAAGTACTAGTATTTATAAAATATCTTCCATTGTAAGTGTCTCATTGTCACCCAGATTTTAACTTTTCTGAGGCTGAACCTCCATGTGCTCCTCAGCATTTGACCTTTGTTAAAAAGTCCAGAAAAATGTCTTCAAACCTGATATCAATTAGTCTAGACAGCTTAGTGGGAGGTGAACCCCATCTGAGACACTTAAGAGAGCAGACATTAGAAACAACATCATCAGCGTATAAGAGGGACTTGACTTTGAACATCTCCTTTGTTAATTCAGTAAATCCACGAAGACATGCATAATTAAGCATAAGAACACCAGAACAAAGATCAGTGCAAAAAAAAATATGACGCCAATGGAATAAAAAGAGGAACTGAACTGAATTCATGCATCCTCTAAAATGAATCAATGCTCTAGCATAATTTGTCAGATGTCACTTGTTTTGATATTTTGTTATCTAATGTGAATATGCAAATTCATACATTTTGAAGTGTGGCTTAAAGGTCCTAAGCCATTTATGGTCAATACTTAGCAGTACTTTATGGTCAATACTTAGCAGTACTAGTATACTATATAATACTACTCTCAGAAAAAAGGTATAGAAGCTGGATGATACCCTCTCAAAAAGTACTAAATGTACCTTTAAGGTATCAATATGCAACCTTTAGGAGTAAACAAGGTACAAATGTGTACTGTTTGAAAGGGTATCACCCCAGAAACAGCTTTTGTGTTGTATATGCATGGATGAAACAGGACACAAAATAATTGTATTGTTTCTATGTCATAGCTGCGCATAGCTTGCATCTTCTTTTGTTTTGCATGGGAAAATAAGAAGAGGGCTGTCTGTAAACATCCATCAGTAAAGAAAGCCCTAATGACTCAGCACAGAAATCAGAAAGATAGAGAGAGAATAGAGGCATGAAAGAAGCACACTTCAGCTACTGTATAACATCCCGCTCTCTCGCATTATGCATCTATGAAATGGCTTATATGTCTACATTTGTCTTTGGTTATGATATTGTGTAAACGAGAGAGGAAAAAAGAGGTTTGTTGCTCATCATCATGAACATAGGTGCATATGTGTGTGAGTTTTTTCTTGCAGCAAGAGGTGAGTAATCAGAAATCACAAAATACCTTGGCTCTGTTCTCACAGACGGCAAGCTCATCCTGCTCTGAAATGAACTGTCAATCACTCCACACAAACACACACACACACACACACACACACACACACACACACACACACAGTTCATCTCCAGGCACACGTCCTGAAAATACCAGAAAAACACAACCTTAGGAAGTCTGATTACAGGTCATCGTGATCCTTTTTAAACATCTAATATAACAACTAAATGTAACAACGGTGGGAGAACAAAGCATGCAGCTCTTTGAGAGGAATGGTTTTTTTTAGCCTTGTGTCTCTGGTGCTTTCTTTCACTCTCTTTATTTCTCTCTCATACACTGTTGTACACAAAAAAGCAATACATGCTCACTTTTAGATAAATGCCGGGCCTAGATGCTTCAAAATGATTTTAGAACGAGAAGAAACTTTTTACCATTGTATCATTGATGTCTTGTATCTCTCAAAGTTTATGCAAAGGCAAAATGAACAGAAATTGCTTTGAAACCTGTGTTAAAATGACAGGCTGTTTTCTGCCGCGGTAAGAATCCGTCGAATATAATATGATTAAATGGCTATGATGTTCATTGGAATGGGATAAGAAATGAAATATGGACAAAATACAGTTCCAAAGAAGAAGTGTGCTCAAGCACCTTATTGTTAATGTGACAAGTGACACAATGTGCTTGACTTTTCAACAAAGCTCTGTCAATCCAGCTGAGCTGAAACCCATTAACTCTGTGGGAAGCACCTCCAAAGATGATGAAACTCCACGTCACTGACACTCATGGCATTCTGCTTTCTAAACGTCAAAGACCTCAGAGATGTGAAACAATTGTTATTTTGCTGCTTCACATTGCGATATACAAAACAATAAAAGGGTCATATCACAGATTTTTATGAATTATAAAGTTTAATAACTCTTCTCTCAATTGTATTTGTTCATCTGGTACTATGATTTGCCATTCATTTTTCCAGACTGTTGGGTAATCGATGCCAACATTAAAATCTTCCATTTTGATTGGTCATCTTTAAAGAGCTACTGCCCCCGTGTGGTTACCAGCCCTTAACACAACTCTGCCTTATATACTCAGCTATCTGGAATAATGTATCTGTGCTATAAATTCCTGTGCTATATATTGGGAATATTACTAAATATTTAAATAATGTATAGCCTCATCCAGTGACAATAAACAATGGTTTCTAAAAAATTACAACAGAATTCATAGAACATGTAATGGAGGCCTGGCAGTGCTTAACAGAACTGTGTAACTTTACTACAGCATACAGTCACTTCTTCTCTCTTTGCAATGTACAAGCGTGCTCTTAAAGTGGCAGCAACATAAACTACAACCTTTCTTTAAGGTACCATAACCCATTATCATAACAGAACAGAAATAGGGAAGGGTTGTTTATATTGGCGTATGTAAAAATCCGCTTAGACGTAATGATATTATTGTTGAATTTTTACCCATTGTATTATTATAAGTGTAGTATAACTGATTTATTTATTATTATAAAAGTCTTTACTTGGTTTTTCAGCTCTAAAAAACATTTTACTTTAGAGTTAAAACACAACACACCCTTTAAAACAGTGATCTCAAACTCAATTCCTGGAGGGCCACAGCTCTGCACAGTTTTGCTCCAACCCTAATCAAACACACCTGATCCAGCTAATCAAGGTTTTCAGGATTACTAGAAACTTACTTGCAGGTGTGAGTTGGAGCTGGTTGGAGCTAAACTGTGCAGAGCTGTGGCCCTCCAGGAATTGAGTTTGAGATCACTGCTTTAAAACGTTAGAAGGCTACACAAATTATAGAAATAAATCAGATAAATAAGGTTTTGAACCTATCTTCACTTTCAGTTGAAATTGTCCTGTGACATTAAACAATATGACATGCACTGAAAAAAAAACTTAAGTAAAATGCACTTAATTTTTATTTGGCAAGTGTTTGTAAATTTCACACACATATTTTTAAAGTAAATTTCACATATGGAATTAAGTAAACTCTTCTTAACTAAGTTAAGTGAAAGTATAAAAGAAAATAAGTTATTTTAACTTGGCTAGTAAAAGGTTGAGCAATATCTATATTTAGTTTAAGATTCCTTTGCAATACATTTCTCTTAATTAATATAACATTGAATTAAACCACACTTTTAAAGTAACATTTGATGGATCGTTTTTGTGTTTGAATGTGTCATTTTGAGTGAAAATGAACTCCAAATGTCAGTGGCAAGTTACTAATCCTAACAACAAAAGCAATGATAAAACAGTGTAAATGCAGCTGGAAAACAGTGAAAAATCAACCTCATTAATTATTTAAGGCCCAGTGCATGATGGGAACACCAGTATCAGAAAAGTTGAATAATTTTACTTAATTTTAAAATGTTGATACGCTTTCATTTCTACATGCTTGAATTGAGGCCTAATATAGATTTTACTTCTTTTTTTTTAATTATTGCCTTTCTGTAGTATTTACTTCAGAACAAAATATTTTTTATCAGTGTGTGATTCATCTAAAAGTTGAATATAAGTCCACACTTACACCACATATGATTACATGCCTTAAATGATAGTAAACATTTTTTACTTTTTTACATTATTTACATGAACTTTTATTTTTAAATATAAAGGGTATTTTTGACTTTTCGTTTAATCTAACGGTAAGAGGGATAGATTTCTTTTGAAATTCATTTGCCCTTTTTGCCCTTGTTGCTCAGACCTCATCAAACCATAACTTTCAGAAAAGATTCAAGATGGAATTTTCTGTAAAAACAAGATCATAAGTTACATTTCAACTGGATCGCAAATAATTTGGGACATTGGTGATTAGACCCCGATGATTGCTACCCGCGGCTATATTTATTAGTTGTTTTGAAGTGGAGGAGGCTGCAGCTATGGTGAAGAGGAAGCCCAGTGAAGTGCCAACACAACAATGGGACATTTCCTGTTTAAATAAGGGTTATATATATATATATATATATATATATATATATATATATATATATATATATATATATATATATATATATATGTATGTACAACACACTGTAGCTGTTACTGAGTTTTCACACATCTCTGAGTTGTTGCATTTTATCTGCTGCTGGTTAGTTGCTTAATAATATGATCACCATAGAAGAGTGATGATGTAGTCATTTTCCATATAGATATACAGTATATAGCCTGTTTGCCAAAATAGTAGTTATATACTCTATTTATAACAAAACATTGTGGGTAAACTAAAGGGTAAACTAAATGGCCTGCGATCTTGATCTCTTGGCTTTTTTGGCTTTGTCACAAAATAGGCCTATCTGAGCTGTTGTTCATGTGCTGTTAGTTACATAAGTATTTGAGCTGCAAAGTCAATGTCTTGCACTTAAATTTTGTCTTGCTGACATCAATATGACACCCATTTAGTAAAAGGAATAAACTTGGAGTTTATGCTTTTGGATCATGTTGTGGTGACTTTACATGCTTAATCATGAGCTATAGTAGTGACATGAAAAACTCTGATATAGAGCAGGATAACATATACATTAGTGTCAGTGATCCAGGAGGAGAAATATAAATAAAGAGCTGACGAATAGAGGAAATGGCGCGACATGTTTTAGTTCCTGAAAACATATAAAAATAATCAACAGTAAGATTGTGTAAGTTTGGAACATCAGTGAGTGAGAATCAGTCATGAAGGAGTTTTTCTGTCTTATCCTCTTTCTATCTTATCCTCTTCACTTCACTGAAGGTAAGTCTAGACTTAAAAATATTTTTATTGTGAAAGAATTCAGAGTGTAATTAATCAGTCATCATAGGTGTGATATTTCACACATAAATATATACAGACATTATAGTGAAGATAAAAGGTAAATGGAATTTTTTTGCATGAAACCTGAATCTCTCAAAACGCAGTAGATTTTCTTCTTCCAGTAAAGTGCAGTGTAAATGTCAGTCTAATGTGTTGTCAGGATGTGATCTGGATCAGAACACACAGACGGATGAGGTGACGGGACACTCGGGAGAGTCTGTAGTTTTGCCCTGTTCCTGTACTGAACTACAGGACACACCTCTACAACTTACATGGACATTTACTTCACTAAAACACACAACAAAACCTGAAGAAATTTACCCAAATGAACAGAGCAAGAGACACAGAGGTAGAGTCAAACTGTTGAATGAATCCTCTCCAGGAAATCTCTCTCTACACATATCAGACCTGAACACAGAAGATCAGGGGGAATATCATTGCTCTGTGCTTCATCAACCACACATCAACATCACACTCACTGTTCAAGGTAATATTCTTCTGTGTTGTTGTTATGGAAATCAGTTAAGTTTGTTAAAAAATTGCTTAAAAAAAATAACTGTTAAGAATCACATTAAGCTTTATTATAATATGCCCCATTGTGCTATATTATAACTGACTTTACAAGCGTGCTCTTAAAGGGGTCATATAATGCCATTTTTTGTACAAGTTATTATGATTCTTTAGGGTGTAAATTAAAAGTTTGTACACTTTAATTAAAAATTCTCATTAGTATTGTAAGAAAACACTCATTTTACCTGGTTAAATACAGCTCTGTTTTCAGCACGCCGTTTGAGTGCATGGGTCTTTAAATGATAATGAGCTTTGCTCACCCCGCCCCTCTGTTCTGTGCGTACACCAGTGTTGTAGTCGAGTCACCAACTGTCGAGTCCGAGTCGAGTCTCGAGTCCCCAGTGTTCGAGTCCGAGTCGAGTCATCAAGGTTGAGTCTGTGTTATATTTCAAGACTGCCTACATTTCTCCACTCTGGCACCTTTAAATAGCTGATATAATTATAAAAGAGGGTCTACATTAAACAAAAATGACACCACTGTGTTAACAAATATAAATAATAAATAAATAAAATATAAATAAATATAAATAAAAACTTTTGATTTCAATAATGTAGGCTATTAGTAGGCTAAATGTTAACTAATGTAGTTAACTAGAGTTTAATAAATGGAACATTATTGTAAAGTGTTACCGATTTCTTATACACCGATTCAGACGTCTCGTGAGTTCAGTGTTGGACAGATGGACAGTTGTTTTAACCATTCATTAAAGTGACTCGGTTCAAATGAGTCATTAGTTCGCGAATCGGACATGTGTCATTAATGGACGTGTATCCTATGGCACGCCTTGTGTGATTATCTCGGCAGTTTAGGACTGGACATCGCACAAGATTTGTGTCAACACAGACAACATTTCATCACTAGAACATCAATTGATTTTTGATTAATATGCGCGAGGGAGAGGGAGCACCGCTCGTGTTGTTTGAAGACGGTGAAGGTGAGTGCGCGCACGCGGCTGGGGCTTTCTCTGGAAAAAAAGAGATCCCGGCCGGTGTTCTGTCGATCTGTCCTACCTTGTCAGATTTTCCTACCGTAGCGCAAAATTACAGCCATATCTATCGGTTCATCCTACCTCGTCGTAAAATCCTACTGTGCGTTTCTGCTTCGCGTCTGTGACTACATATAATAATTCAGTGTAACTTTGCCGAAGATTTTTATTAGGCTATGGTAGGGTGATTTTACAGTGGAAATTAACGTTAAATCATCAGATTGTCCTATGAAATAAACGGGTAGGATGATTTTACGGTGCAAAATACCCCATCAGATTGTCCTACCAGTATGAAATAAACAGGTAGGATGATTTTACGGTGCAAAATACCCCATCAGAGTGTCCTACCAGTATGAAATAAACGGGTAGGATGATTTTACGGTGCAAAATACCCCATCAGATTGTCCTACCAGTATGAAATAAACGGGTAGGATGATTTTACAGTGCAAAATACCCCATCAGAGTGTCCTACCAGTATGAAATAAACGGGTAGGATGATTTTACAGTGCAAAATACCCCATCAGAGTGTCCTACCAGTATGAAATAAACGGGTAGGATGATTTTACAGTGCAAAATACCCCATCAGAGTGTCCTACCAGTATGTAATAAACGGGTAGGATGATTTTACAGTGCAAAATACCCCATCAGATTGTCCTACCAGTATGTAATAAACAGGTAGGATGATTTTACAGTGCAAAATACCCCATCAGATTGTCCTATGAAATAAACGGGTAGGATGATTTTACGGTGCAAAATACCCCATCAGATTGTCCTACCAGTATGAAATAAACAGGTAGGATGATTTTACAGTGCAAAATACCCCATCAGATTGTCCTATGAAATAAACGGGTAGGATGATTTTACGGTGCAAAATACCCCATCAGATTGTCCTACCAGTATGTAATAAACAGGTAGGATGATTTTACAGTGCAAAATACCCCATCAGATTGTCCTATGAAATAAACAGGTAGGATGATTTTACAGTGCAAAATACCCCATCAGATTGTCCTATGAAATAAACGGGTAGGATGATTTTACAGTGCAAAATACCCCATCAGATTGTCCTACCAGTATGAAATAAACAGGTAGGATGATTTTACAGTGCAAAATACCCCATCAGATTGTCCTATGAAATAAACGGGTAGGATGATTTTACAGTGCAAAATACCCCATCAGATTGTCCTATGAAATAAACGGGTAGGATGATTTTACGGTGCAAAATACCCCATCAGATTGTCCTACCAGTATGAAATAAACAGGTAGGATGATTTTACAGTGCAAAATACCCCATCAGATTGTCCTACCAGTATGAAATAAACAGGTAGGATGATTTTACAGTGCAAAATACCCCATCAGAGTGTCCTACCAGTATGAAATAAACGGGTAGGATGATTTTACGGTGCAAAATACCCCATCAGATTGTCCTACCAGTATGAAATAAACAGGTAGGATGATTTTACAGTGCAAAATACCCCATCAGATTGTCCTACCAGTATGAAATAAACAGGTAGGATGATTTTGGATGATTTTACAGTGCAAAATACCCCATCAGATTGTTCTAAATAAACAGATGGGATGATCTGTAAGTTTTTAACCTGTAGTCCCTGGACAGATGTTACAAACTTACCCAAAAACAGATGATAATATAAATTGACCAAGTAAATTGAAATAAGATTAGTTATTGAGATAATTTATAATCAAGCAGAACAATATAGAAAAGAGATAATTAATCAAATTAATTTAAAAAATCAAAATCATGCAACAGAGGCACAATACAAAACAAGTAAAACAATAAAAATAGTTATTAATATAAATATGAACTAAATAAGACCACATTGTGCTGCAGACTGTTATCAATGCAGATACACAAACTATACCACACATTTTTTGCACATAAACACATTTAGGCCGTTGAAGTTGCAGCATTTAAAATGTGCCCATCTGTTGCAGCTCTCACACTGTACCTGAAAATAAAAGAGATGAATATATTTGTAAATTAGTACATCTAAAACAATATAGAATCTAAAAATATGAAAAGATTTAAATAACAAAATTATTTAGCATTTTAATAACAAAATTCTACACACACAAAAAAACATGGCACATAAAGTTAAACTATTGCTTTTTGGGTGTGTGTATTATAAGTTGTATACCATTTCAATCATGCTTTCGTTGGGGTCGTCTTCCAGCATGCTGCAAAGCACACAGTACTCCTCTGCATTACCTATAAATTTGTTAACATTAATAAGAAAAATATGAATTCATTGGGCAATCATATCATAGTGTACTAAATGTCAACATAAACACCGTGAAAAGTACTATGTCAGACCTGTTCTGAAATTACATTAAATCATTCTTGCATTACTTTTTTGCATCTTTCAAATTATTTTCAACTCTATGATTTTCTTCTCTATCCCCTCTGTATATTTGGATATTCTTAAATACTCTTAAATACATTTTTCAGAGTGAAGATAGCATCTACATAGGTGTACTACATGTAAATTACAATACATTACAATATTACTACGGTATTACAGAATTAAAACAGCAATCACCTCGGCATCCAAGAAGTGTGCAGGCTACTTGCATGCGTGCTGAGCTGACCGCTTCAGGCGTAGTCTGAACATTGCTGATCGTTCCTGTCAGCAGGTATTGTTCAGCAAACTGAAACATTAATTGACAGATGATTTAATTCAATTCATTACAACATTTCCAGATCTGAAGCCACTTGTGCAAATATATTCACATACATTCAATACCAAAACTCCACAACTGCTGGAATCCATCTGCAGGTCGTGCTTCAGGGTCCGTAATTGCCACTGTGCTGTTTGCTCGTCATCACACCTCTGTTTTAAAAAATTCCTAGATGTCGTTGAGACATTTGTACTGTTTAGAATCGAACAGCATAAAAAAAAAAGAATAACAGTTCTAACAAGGTTACCTCCAGTTCCGTAGAATTTTATGTTCGTAGGAACGTTCATTTCCCATTGGGTCAGTCAGAAGGAGTGTTTTTTCTGGCATGTTGATAATCTACAATATAATGCCATGTAATCATAAATAAGGTTATTAAACATTTTTAGATCACCACTAACAACTACAGGAAGCTGCTTGGTATAGACACTATCAATCTCTGAAATACTTCTTATGTAAATGGAATAAATAAACCTTTAAATTATTGACCTAAAACATTAAAGAATGTCTGCAGATTATGGACAAAATTGTTAGGAAGTGACAGACTTTGAGAGAGAGAGAGAGAGAGAGAGAGAGAGAGAGAGAGAGAGAGAGAGAGAGAGAGAGAGAGAGATGAGGTAAGTGTCAACACAGTGAATTAGTTATTTGCAGGTGAATATAAGGCCCTGTCCCAATAGGAGATACAGATAACAAAGGCTCTTTGCCTTTGTCAGAGAATATATACAGCCTATGTGCGTGTGTATTTACTGTAGCCTATTTCTCTGCTCACAACTTTAAAACTTGCCGTGTGTCATCTTTGACCCTGCAAGACATTTCTTACCTATGAAACTTATTTAAACATAACATGACAAAAATTTGTGAAATATATCACGAACAAAACAAAACAACTTGAATTGCTCTGTTGGTTAGTTAACTCAAACTCCCCCACCATCTAGCTTTTTTAAAAAATATGAGTATTCTATTGGACAATAACCCAAGATCACTAAAGAAGAAGAAGAAAAACAAAACATTTTCAATAATCTCACTTGCAATGTAGCCTACTTTAAAAATACACACGCACCACAAGAATCCAATGTGCTCCAACATTCACAGGGCACAGCCAAATGTCCTCAATGGGAAACTTCATCTGTGAAAAGTGTTTAATAAGTTTGTGATGGTTCCAAAACACGTAAATAATATCTACTTTATTACTTTATGGAAAGCTAAATTACCTTCCCTAAGCATCTGAACTGTCCAGCAAACAACGAACGTGCAACAACTGCACAAAGCTGGTGTACGTGGTTCTGGAAAAAACAAACACATTTTGTAAGTATATAAAATTAAATGAGTGTTCCTAAATAAGTAGACATTCTATAAACATACCTGTTGTTTTTCAATGACCAGGTGCAGGTATGCATCAATGACCTAAATTAAGAAAAATAAACATGAATATAAACAAACTAAACTTTGTTTTTGTGAGAGAAAAAACTTTTTCAATTGGGTGACTCTTAAAATCATGTTCTGGGTCTACAAGTAATTTAGACAACCGGCCGATTAGAAAGAAAGGCCACCCATAGCATAAGAATAAATAACTTACTTCATCAGAAAGCCACTCGGTCCCTTGCAGTGAGTGAAAAGAAGAGTCATAGAGCTTATATGGCCCAACAACTGCTTCAACCTGACCAGTGACATTTGCAGCCCAGACCTTCATTACTGAAAAAGAAAGACAACGTTAGTGTTGTCAATAATTTTTCTAATAATAAAATAAACAATAATTGAATCAACTTTACAGGGCCAACGAGCCAACATAAAATTAACTTGGCAAAATGAACGTGCCAAATAGTCAAGGCCGTAGGTTTGGTCTTTACGTTAGAAGAGACAACAATCCACCCCCTACCCCCACATCGGTAGTATATAATATGAAAAATAATGTGATCGAGATCACTTAAGTACTAGAAAGGCTATATCCTCCCAAAATATTAGTAGGAACATGTCCCTACTATCCATATGCAAACCTACGCCCTTGCAAACAGTCATCATATCAAAGGTGTACAGGACAGCTAGAGGAAGTGGATATAACTTAAAAAAAAATTATATTATCTACATTAAATAAGAAAATTTGTATATTTTGGTGGCATGCATTTTTAATTTTTTAGGCATATATATATATATATATATATATATATATATATATATATATATATATATATATATATATATATAATTATTTTTATTTATTTATTTATTTTTATTTATCTGTGTCTTTTTTATGATTTATTGGTTATTATGTCCACTTCCTATAAATAACGGTGACCTGTGACCAACAGGTCAAACTGGCCACCATGATTTAACCACTGCAAGCAAGCAACCATAACAACAAGACCAAACTGGTCAGGTAGGCCAAACTGGCAACTAAGGGTGAACTGAGATCTCTGTAAATATAAAACCTTGTTCCTCTGAGATTTGGTTTACATCTGATGGGAACTTTATTGCTGCCTCTTCATCTGTTGGGGTTAGTTTTACCTCCTTGATGTACCCATTTGTTTGATCAAGCATTTTAGGGGCAACTTGAATAACAGAAGGTCTTTGTAACGCTGAATCTTCTTGGAGCTTCTTGAGGGCTGAGTGTAGGGGCAACAGTGCAAGGAGACATCTTGCAAGAACTGTTACTCTCAGTAGACCCACTGGAGACTGAGATACCAGAACAGTCTTCAGGCACCTTTCCAGTTTGGCTTCTTCTGTATGGTTTGATGTGACTAATGCTATATTTAGTTTTTAAAGTAATCCCTCCAGGTTTGTTTAAAGTAACAAGTTTGCCACTGAGTCTCTCAATGATGTAGGGTCCTGAGAAGTCAGGTTCAATCCTTCCTCCTTTTCTTCCACGCTTCCTCATATTCACCAGAAGAACCTCATCACCAACATTGTAAATCAAGTCTTTGTACTTCTTCTGGACCTTTTTAGCATAAGCTTCCTTCTGTTTCTCCTGTGATTTACCAATGTTTTCTTCTGCCTGTTTTTTGGCCTCATCTCTCTTTTTTTTATCGGAAACTACATAATCACTAAAACTTGATTCCACAGGGAGACTGATGGTGGAAAGCTAAAAAACAAGGCAATATAATTGAAGCAATATAAATTAAATGTTTGACTATTTAAAATTTCACATGTGCATGTATGTAATGAAAAGCCCATGGTAGCATGAGAAGAGGTCCTTTGCTAAAAACATGGTTGTTTACTATTCACAACAAACTGTTAGGAATATTAGTGACCCTTATTGTCTGTTGTGGAACAAGGTCCAAAAATTATGAACATTACCAGTTTAAGATCAAAGGTTTTATAACAGATGATAAAATTGAATACAGTTAATCAATCCAGCATACCAAAAATGAAAACGATATTTACTGTATGATTAGTTTTGTAAAAATAATAATAAAAGTTTTGCATCATCTACTACAGTACCCATTGGAAATGATTTTAAGGCTAAATTTACTTTAAGCACAATTCTTCTGACATAGGCTAGTATGACAAAATTGCTGAAATGAAAGACTCCATAAGCACACTCACCGGCATTTCAACGGGAATCTCTGCAGGGAACACGGCCTCTCTCCCATACATTAAAAGAAAAGGGGAGTGTTTTGTGGTGGTGTGGACCTTTGATCTTAAAGAAAACAAGGTGGCATCCAGATAGACATCCCAGTCATTCTGCTGGTCGTTAACCAATTTCTTGAGGGCTCTAAAATAAAACATAATTGGGAACGTTTTTTTTTTTTTTTTTTAAAGGATTATAAACTTGACGTATGAAAGCCTTTTTAGGAACGCATTTATAACTTATTTGGTGCCTTGAAGCGGAAGATATAGGTGAAAATGTCATGGGGGGTGGGGGTGCCTTAACTTGGTACTTAACCTGACCTAGGTACATACAATAATAAAACTTACCGTTTAATGTTGTCGTTGGTCTTTTCATCCAGGCCATTAGTTTGAGGATGATAAGCAGCTGTCACACTTCTTTTGATGCACAACATTTCACAAAGCCTGTGGTTAAGCTTAAAAAATAAAGGAAAAAAATCATTGTGAGTAAATTGGTGAAAAGCTCCTTAAAACAGTAGTTGAATACATGTACTGTGTGTGCAAAGGAAAATATAACAACTCTTGAAAATCTAAAAACAAAGACATTGAGGCTAAACCTATATCACTTTAATACTGATAATTTTAAATACACTTACATCATTTACAAATTCCCTTCCCTGATCTGAGAGAATTCTCTGGGGACAGCCATGTCTATAAATGATGGAACAGAGATGTCTTCCAACTTCAGCTGCTGTCTTGGTTTTTAAAGGAAAAGCCTCAACCCACTTAGAGAAGTAGTCTGTGGCTGTGAGGATGTATTTAAAGCCATCTGCAGTTTCAGGTAATGGTCCAGTTAGATCAATGCCAACAAGCTCCCAAACAGCAGAAACCTATCAAGTAAAATAAAATGTAAAGTAAGTTTAGCGTGTATAACCCTTAATCACTGTTAAAAAAGGATAACACTTAAGGTGTTAGGGCAAGCTTGTTCCATGTTGCATAATATGTGACATTTTTCAGATTTATGCCAGTTTTGTTTATTTTATTTGTCAATTTCTGTAAAAATGCTCTCTGTTGCAGTCACATACATTTGAATGTTTGTGTGCGTGTGTGTGTGTGTGTGTATGAGATAGAAAGTTCGTTCTACTTTTTATTTATGCTCTAGGACCAGACCTTGGTTTATTTGTAAAAAATTTCAGATTTATAATGGATTTGACCTTAAATGGTAAAAAAAAATTTTACACACCTTTAGAACAACCAAATCAAGCCCAATTTTTTGTGCATGTTTAGATAGATTATTTAGGAAAAGTCACAGAGTTTCATGCCCCTGAGATGAAGGTAACACTTTTAAAAAATGAAGGAAAAGTCCATTGAGGTTTTGACCCCAAACAGTGATTAAGGGATAAAGTAGGTTTAGTATATGTATGCTGTATGTTACTGCACTTATTTACCTCTATGCACTGTAAGGTCTGCACAGCAGTCAAAGGCTTTCCCACTTTTTGACACTGATCACATTCCAATACCTTTCAGAAATTGTTGTATATAAATAAAAAATAAAATAAAAAAGTTATATATATATATATATATATATATTAAAATAACTATATAACATAAATTACACATACCCAATTTTCAATGTCAACTGACATGCCATGCCAGTAAAATCTGGCACAGATGGCAGCACGTGTTTTACCAATCCCTGTGTGCCCACCAATGGGAGAGGAATGGAATTCTTTAAAGAGCATCCTGGCTTCCTCTTTGGTTTTGATCACTCTTTTCCCTCCATAAAAAAGCATTCCATCTACATTAAAGAGAAAACATGACTATGACCAAAGTAGATTAAAAGGACATTGTTGGAAAAGAAAATCAAGATAGCAACAAATGAATAATAAAATAAACAATTGAAATTTAAAGTTAAAATAACTACCCTTTAAGTTGAATTTGAGTGCATATCTTCGAATGTTCTGCCTTTTGGACTTATCATACCCTGATGGATATGATCCCACTGACAGAAGATTATACAGTGCTTCCCACTTATCTTCCATAGCTGTCAAAAAATGCAAGAAAGAAAGAAAAAGCACAAATAGATATAGTGCTGTAAATCAATGGGGCATTTTTTTATGTGATTAATCGTAATTACAAACATTAAAGTTCAATTTAATATATTTTATAATGTAATAATTTAACAGTCGATATCCAAATGAATGCAGAAACAACATAGAGTATGGCCTATATTTATGAATGAAAACTGCTGTCACTTTAAGACCTGCTGCTGATGACAGATACGCGGATCTCACACGCCTCACACTCTTTACGCTCATTTGATACTTTATTTAATTCATTTAAGACTGATCTTATGGGGACACTCGACAAAACGGACATTTTGGCATAATTGTGTGTGTTTATATTTTACACTAAAACTATCAAATCATAATATGCCCCGCCCATATCGTCTGTGTGTGTTTATATTTTACACTAAAACAATCAAATCAAATGCCCCGCCCATATCTAGCCTAACGTTTTCATGAAAAATTATCAATGGTGCTAGTTAAAATTATCATAAATAGTAAAAAACTTACCTCAGATGAAGTTCTCACGCAAGTAGTAAAAAATTATGGGCGTGTTGTTCAGCGTGACGAAATTGACGCAATATTGATGTGCGCATGCGCAGTAATCCCTGGTAGGACAATCTGACGGGTAGGATGGAATGTCAGGACACCTGTTTTGGAGCCCAAAACAGGAAAAGTGTAACATCTTATATCAAATTTTAAAACCTATTTAGTCAGAAACTTCATCCAACGTCATTCATTTGATGAATGCTCAAGTCCGATTTTATATCCTCGAGTCCGAGTCCAAGTACGAGTCATCAGTCCGCGAGTCCAAGTCAAGTCACGAGTCCTGAGTAGGGCTGTCGCGGTGAAGGATTTTCCCTTGCGGTAATTTTGAGTGGCTCAATAGCGCGATATGCGGTTTTACCGCATTAATTAATTTATTAATCTTATAAAATAATATTTATTTATTTGTTGCTATATTAAGTGTCACGATGTGGTCAGCAAAAACGAGTACATTTTCAGTAACCAATAAACCGAAACTAAACAGCGTCTCTCCGCATTGAAAGACTGTCACGGGCGCAGTTGTAACAGCAACGGACTGTCTTTGAGTGAGTCATTAAACCATTCATTCAACAACACGTTCAAAAACGTGTTCATTAAAAGATAGTAATGAAACAAGGTAAATTATTTTTAACTTTGAGCTCCACTTTTCAAGGCTCCGCTGACCAGCAATGCGTGACTCACTGAGTTTTGTTTCCCGCGACCGCGAGTTCCTCGCGCTGTGGATGCTGACCAGCGCTGTCGCTGATGCCATTCATGGTAAATACCCTTTATTTTAAACGTTAAAAGGATGACAGGACAAATATTTAACTTTCCTTGGACAGGGCAACCTTTTCACGAATATGACTTGACCTCAAAAGACAGACGCAGGTAATCGCACGCGCTCAGGCGATCTCTCTCATTCACTGTCTGTTTAGGCTTAAGTGCAAATCCACGAAACCTCCGTACAAATCACCATGATAAAACCATGATCGCCACGTCTTATCATTATTAACTTATTTAACATTCAATACACATGCACGAAGTTCAAAACAAGAAGGGTATAGCCTTATGAAAAAAGAAAACACTCGAATATCGCGGTTGCTGCGGTAACTTGAATTCCTCTGCGGTTGGCTTGTCAGTAGCGTGGTACTGCGATATTGCGGTTATCGCGACAGCCCTAGTCCTGAGAATAGTCTCGAGTCGGACTCGAGTTCAGGGTATAGGGACTCGAGTAGGACTCGACTCCGAGTCCAGGACTCGAGTACTCCATCACTGGCGTACACAGTTTGTAATAACACAATAACCATAATACGTTGTTCATTATAAACTTGGATTATAAATTATATTGAGAACGCTGTACATAGAAAACATGCCGTAATGTACCCTGAGTGTAAACCTTAGCCGCATTCATTGTGAAGCGTGCAAGCGATTTGCAAAGATAAATATAAAGATTAATATAAAGGTTAATAAAACGTTACACTCACTTCTTCTGGAGGTGCAGCAGGAACACGAATAGTTGATGCCGATCCTTTTTTTCAGGAGCAGCTTCTTAGCAAAACCAGCTTTATACTGTAAATCAGTCTGGTGTGAAATGATTCGCGCAAACATGAAAGCATTGACGTTGATCGTGGGGAATATTCCCTTCGAAAACAAACTCAGCCACTGCGTCTTCAGCGGTTCGGATTTAGGAACATCATCAACATGACTGCTGTGTTCGTTATTACACCCAAGAACAGAACACCACAATCGCTTAGACACCATTCTGCAATCTGCTCCAGTGTATCAACAATGGCGGACTATGATGACAGCTCGCTCAGGGCGGGTTTGTGTTGAAACGCTGCTGTCAATTAACAATCGTGGGAGGGGCGTCCGACCGTGTGACGTCACACGGTCAGACGGCTCGATTTGAGACGGGGGAAAACATATTTTAAAAAAATATGAAGATTAAAAAAAGACCACTGGATGGATTTTTATCATTATATGATGGTTGAGTACAGGCACTGCCAACACACATTTCAGTACAATCAACTTGTAAAAGTGCATGTACCATTATATGACCCCTTTAAAGGGGCAGCAAGGTACCATAACCCTTCTTGGGTATGCTCCATTCTTATATAATATATGAACTAAAGTTTAAATGAACATGTGGCTTGTGCAACTTTATTTCACTTTTAAGCTTATATTATTATTGAATGATGGTATACTAAACTGTACTTCCTGATGTTAATCTCTAAAGCTCACATTGATCCATTCATGAAGAAACCCTCTCTGTCTGCAGGTTGTCATCTTTCAGAACATGGAAAGCGTAAAGAAGTAACAGGTTACACAGGAGGATCAGTCCTGCTGCCCTGCTCCTGTATTTACCCTCAGACTACAGTAGAGAAATTCACCTGGCTCTTGCTAAACGGGAGCCAACGAAATGAAGTATTCAAAAATGAGATTTACAAGGGCAGACTGAAGATGTTTCATGAAAGTAATCCAGCAAATCTGTCTCTGCTCATTTCTGACCTGAGAAAAGAGGATGGAGGGTCATATAGGTGTGAGATTTCACAAATATATGCAGACATTACAGTGAAGATAAAAGGTAAATGGAATATTTTTGCATGAAACCTGAATCTCTCAAAACGCAGTAGATATTTTCTTCTTCCAGTAAAGTGCAGTGTAAATGTCAGTCTAATGTGTTGTCAGGGTGTGATCTGGATCAGAACACACAGACGGTTGAGGTGACGGGACACTCGGGAGGGTCTGTAGTTTTGCCCTGTTCCTGTACTGAACTACAGGACACACCTCTACAACTTACATGGACATTTACTTCACTAAAACACACAACAAAACCTGAAGAAATTTACCCAAATGAACAGAGCAAGAGACACAGAGGTAGAGTCAAACTGTTGAATGAATCCTCTCCAGGAAATCTCTCTCTACACATATCAGACCTGAACACAGAAGATCAGGGGGAATATCATTGCTCTGTGCTTCATCAACCACACATCAACATCACACTCACTGTTCAAGGTAATATTCTTCTGTGTTGTTGTTGCTTTCTTACAATATTAATATTGTTCATTATAAATTGTTGAAGATGATGAAGTTCTAGAATAATATATCCTCTGTTGTGTAGATGATGGCTGGCAGATTTTGAACTCATTATAGAAAAAAACAAAAGTTCATGCAATAACCATATAACCTAACTAACCCTTACAGGAGAACAAGAGGCAGAAAACAAAATGAGTACGTAGCAGCCCATTTTGCTTCAAAGATTTTTTTTTTAGATTTACTATAGTTTCAATGTATTTTTGCCTATTTTTCTTGAAGTCTGCATAGTATTTAAGGTATGTGTGTATGTATCTTTGTGTGTGTGTGTGTGTGTGTGTGTGTGTGTGTGTGTGTGTGTGTGTGTGTGTGTGTGTGTGTGTGTGTGTGTGTGTGTGTGTGTGGTTTTTTTTTCAGCCTTTATTCTGCTGTCACTGCTTCCGGTATTAATGTTACTAGCAGTACTGGCATTGATCTACTGGAAATGCAGAGGTACACACACACACACACACACACACACACACACACACGTGCACACACATACTATTACCATGTGATGGCAATAGTACAAATTGAAATAAGACTGGCCTCTCAAACATTTGATTTTTCTAAAGAAAGTTTAAAAAAGATTTGCTGACCATTACAAAGCATTTGATGTTATTCAGAACAAAATTAAAGTCAAAATCATATGTAAGTTTGTTGATATAACACATCTTTGAACTACTGCAAATAGGAAAAATCATTTCTCCATCATTTTTTATCTTTAAGCCACACCATTTGTCTGATGGTTTTTTTAATTTGACTGAGATTTTTTTCATTTCTAGGAAGAGATGTCAAAAAGATGACCAATGATGGGCTTGTGCTAGTGAGTAGTGAAAATGAGAAACAGGTGAGCACAAATTGCCTCAAACCCATTCAGATACATGCATGCACTTCCAGTGTATTTACTAGCTGAATGAAATAAAGAGCAGCATCTGTATACTGTATGTGTGTTCTGATCATGATGTCTCTTTCTTTAGGCTGATGTAAATCCTGATAACTTAACTCAAGGACAAAACTTAAAACAAGATGAAAATGAGGTCAGACAGAGTGTATTCTGTGTATGTGTATGTGCATAAATGCATGTGTAGCTACATGCAGGTATTTTTAACAAAATCTCTGTCTTTTTCTCTCTCTCCAGGACGAGGTGACATATTCTTCTGTTGTCCACGTTAAGACTGCCGCCAAACCAGCTCACAAGCAGAGCGTCATGGCAGAGCACTCTGAGTATGCCAGCCTCAAATGAAGTTAAAATATTCAACTTTTCATTTCATTGCAAATCATTTTATTATTCTTAAATATTATTTTAATATAGCTTTGTGACTATAATGTGAAATTTTACCAAATGTTTCATGTGGTTTATTTTTATGGATAATATAAACACTTTCAGTTATGGGATGGATAAATGGTGTGGCTTTAACTTTCACACAAATGTTCTTCTCATGCATTTGGACCTATGACTGTTAAAAATCTTACACAAAATGTTGCATACACTGGACATTGTGAAATTCTAATGTCTCATGTTCTCATTTAAACATGCACCTTGCACATGAGAGGAAGAAAAAACAAATATATACATAGCCTATGTTAAAGTGCTAACTTTAAAGTTTGTGGTTAGCTTCTAATGCTTTCTAAATGTGGAGACACAACTAGCTTGTCATCTCCTAGAAGAGCTGTGAAAAGTGTTCTGTTCGGCTTGTTTGCACCCTGTTCATAGGACTGTATTTGAATTTCAGTGTTTCTATTGTGTATTCAAAATGTCCATTTACAGAGCAAATGACTGCCGAATCTTTTTTAATAAACGTTGAATGATTACTTAGTTGACACTGTCCTACATTCATGCTTTAAAAACTGAATAACCCACTGTACCTGCGTGCACGTGAGTCGAACTGCCACAAGGTATTTGCACATGCGCAATATGGAAAAACCCGCATGGGCTCCACAACACAAGGCTCGGGAATGACACCTGGTATTTAAGCGCGCGCCTCTTGCAGGAGCGAAGTTCACAGCGCTGTTCTACTGCGCGCTCCCGTGCTGGAGATCTCCGTGCCGTCTCCGCCTTTCCTGCCCAAACTCGCTTTGTTTCGTGGGACAAACGCCATAAAATGGAAAAGATATATAGGTAAGAAGATAATAAAATTCAACTAATTTCGCCAATGACTGTATAATTGACCTATTTGTTTACGTGAGAGATTTGTAACTTACTGTGACAATGTAAAAAAAAAAAAAAGTGAGTCAAAAGTACAATTGTCTTTACTAAATGTGACAGACAGAAAACTCATAAAAAAATCTATATAAACAAAATGTATTTTGCTTGAATTTAATGATAGGCTATTTAAATTAAATAACGCTAACTTTTAAACAGACCCAGCTGATTTGGTTAGAACAGAGCTTTCTTTGTTTCAGTGCAGATGTAAGCCTATTAAGTTGTGAATATACAGTATAGCCTTGAAAGTCTTTGCCGGATATATGCATCATCATGCCATAAACATAGAATCCTTTTAAATTTAAGAGTAAAATGGAGGAGAGCAGCTACTGCGTTTAGGCCAATAACAATGCACATAATTCTGTATTTTGTTAATGCTTTAGTAACACTTTATAATAATAACTTTAATAAGTCGTTACCCGTTAACTTATATAATGTTCAATAGATCATAGTGTGCACATTCATACAGTGGGGTCGAAAAGTGACCACTTGTCAAAATGCTTTTCTATTTTGCTTTCCCTTCTATTTTGGTACATTTAAGTTTCCTTAGAAATATTATCAACACTAAATGAGTGAGTAGCCTACTATACATAGTATATAGTTCTGGTAGTTCTGAATACATGTAATCTGGATTGCGTAATCATATTTAAAAAATGAAATACTTGTAATTAGATTAGATTATTACCTTTTAAAATACTCACAATCAGACTAGGCTACTCTATTTGATTGATTACATGATTACATATTATTCACACAATGGCCCTATATTATTCATAATTTAATGAATCTCCATAATTCTTCTTTTTTTAACTTAGATTTTTTTTTTTACCAATCGCTTATATATGTTTGGAAAGTCCTAAAATTTAACAGTAGTTAAATCATGTTGCTCTGATGTCAGTTAATGGTCACATGACATGCAGGCAAATATTTCATATTTTTAGTAAGGGTTTTATTTTGATGATAGTTTTAATTTTTTGTTTTTTAAGTTACTTTAATTTTACATTTTTATTATTTAGATGTTTAGCTTTTCATCAACCGCAGTTCCTTTATGAGCCCCAGTTTGGAAAACACTGGTGTAATGTAATGTTTACTGCATTTCAAGTTGATAACAAAAATAAGGAATATAATTTCTTTCTCTTTCTCTTTTGTATATATCAATATGGTACAAGATATTCTTATTCAAATCAATGTGATAAACAAATTAGATCAAAAGTAATAAGTAGTCCAGTTATATTACCTAAAATATGTGATGTTATTATGACTTTTACTAACTATAATTTTCATCATGTAATTTGAAATTAGTAACAGGCTACACTTCGTAAGTAATCTACCCAGCACTTCTTTTAATTAATTTCTTTATTAATTGCTTTACACAGGCTGCATGAACTCAAGTCTGCATGGATATCAAATTAATGACTGTGTAACTAAAGACCAGCTTCCTTAGCAAGACAATGTTTCAAAATACTAATCTGTTATGTGATAACATAACTGTTTGTGTGTCCCCATATACATTGTATTTATCATAACCATAAAGGTTAATCCAGTGTCTCTAAATACAGGATACATTTGAAAAAATGCCTATAGTGCACAGTATGATACGGCCAGGGGAGTTCAAATTAATCTGATTAGGGAATTACAGCATTCCAAAACACTATTTCATCATCTTGATCGAAATACTACTTCTCATATGCTTCCCATGTTGAATAAGCATTGCATAGCTGAAAAGACAAAATGTTTTAAATGGACAATAATCATTTCTCGGTTTGTTGTTTTTGGGATTAGAAGTGAAATAGAAAGTAAGTTTTAAGTTTTCACTTGTTAACATTAAATGAAAGACTGTTGGGGAAATTAAGTGACATAGGCCCTAAAACCCTAAATTGTAACCCTAAAACCTTATGGGCCCTATCATACACCCGACGCAATGCATCACCAGGCGCTACGCAAGTGTTTTTTGCTAGTTTCAGCCCGACGCAGTTTTCATTTTCACATCCTGCCACGTTGTTTAAATAACGAATGCATTTGCGCCCATCTGTGCGCCCATGGGTGTGCTGGTCTGAAAACGAGGTGTGTTCTGGCGCATTGTTGGCGCGTTGCTATTTTGAGGCAACTGAAATAGAATGCGCCATTTACCAACTGAAACCTGGTCTAAAGTCAATGGCGCAATATTTGTTTTGTTTTTTTGTTATTTAAAGAGCGTGTAAGTAATGTGCACCTAGGGGACAGGGATGCGCAGCAGCACAAAAACATGCCAAATATTAAAAATAAAAGGATTACAATGTAAAAGATTATTATTGTGTACATAAAGATATGGTGGAATTCGGTTTGTCCCGTAGATGGTCTGCTTGCGCGCTTTAACCTCGCACACGAGCAGATCCGTTTGCACTCTGGAGATGTGTTCAGTTTTTGCTAAATCGTACATATTTTACGAATTGCCCAATTCGTATGAATTCATACGAATGACCTACCCCTGACCCCGCCCCTAAACCTACCCATCACGTGGGTTTAGACAAATCGTACAAATTCGTACGAATTCATACGAATTAGCCACCTTTTTATCACTCGTACGAATTGGTCGTGAGATAGTGTTGCCTAAGTGCACTTGCGCCGTGCGCTTTAGACCATGTGCTTAGATCGTTAAAATAGGGCCCTATATGTTCAAAAACATGTTTACGGAGGCTTTTCGTGCCTAAATTGAAATAGTTAGTCTTGCCTCTGTTTTTTATCAAAAGGGTAAGGCAAATACACCATACTTATAGAGCATTCATGACAGTGATACAAACACATGGTGCAGGAGTGACTCTACACTGTGAGTAGGTTAATGACTGACTGATCAAAGGTCTGATGGGTGTGACCATTACAAAGACACAATTAGACACAGGTACACACACAAAAACACTCCTGCATTCATTTTACATTCGCCATAGAGGCCATTGAGAGAGAGGATGAGAGGACAGTCTGAATTAAACTTTACATATTCAATTGAAAAAAAGTGGAATGATCAAGATAAGGGTATAAATCAAGCTGTTATCTCTGTATTTAGTGAAGCATAAGGAGACTAAAAGGGAGGAAATTACATTATTTACTCAACACGTTACAGTTTTTCTCAGTCGCTTTGGTGCATTTCTCACATCACTATTTACATTTGCACAACAGTTAGTTCAACCTCCACAACATTTAGTCATTTGTGCACATCATAGTAGCAGTTTCTCATTCCTTCCAACAAATTGCAAATGCTTTTGGACATGCATCCATTGCTTTCATACAACTCTCTGCTGTTTTATAACATTATCATTTGCTTATGTCATGTCAGTCAAAATTAACTATACTTGTGAATGATGAATAGTCATTCCATATAAAACTAATAGTCCTCATTTCATTGCTTGAGTCATTACATACAAAAATGTTGAACTAGTTGTCAAAATCTGTCATTTAAAAAAACAACAACAACAAAAAAATCCTGAAAAAGTCTCCTAAATTGAACAATTTGCAATTGAGCAAGAGATGATATTCGCTGGGATGTAGATGAAATTATGTGACCAGACAGAGAGGAACGTCTGGATGTGCATGAATGATTACAGTCCTATGTATGTTGTTCAGTTCCAATACAGTATATAGGCCTACTGCAATATTGTGTACAGTTGTGCACAGCTCTACCCAAAGGGGGTTTATGTTTGTTGTAAATAAGGGTGTATTTTTTCTTTTGCACAATGCTGTGAACAAATTAGAATTGCAAAGAGCATATGCAGTAAAAATGTGAAACATACATATTCAGTGTCTTGTACTCCGTTACCTCATAAATACAGTAATGTGTAACTTTACTGTATTTTTCAAATGGCTGTGCAAATAGTATTTAGTGCTGTCTTGAGCATTTTCAGGTAGTGTCACCAAGATCTGACTTTTTTGCATTGGAAAACATTTACAGAGTAAACTGTCATAATGAAAACATGACTAAGCCATTTGACTATCTTGTTCATAAACGATGGTGTCAGGACTTTTCATTTTGATGACACTGACACATTCATTGACATAAATACTTGCTTTTGAGGAATGAGCTATCCATTTTGAGCAAGTGACACGCTTTTGCAGGTTATCAACTAGGTTTTGCAGTTTGTACTAATTGTTTTGAGAACTGCATTAACTGTTGTGCAAATGTAAATAGTGATGTGAGAAATGCACCAAAGCGACTGAGAAAAACTGTAATACTGAAGTCTCATTATGATAGTTTTTCTTTGCTCCTTTAAGAAACACAAAGATAAAACCAAACCTTTATTACAGTTTTTCTCAGTCGCTTTGGTGCATTTCTCATAACACTATTTACATGCACATCCAGACGTTCCTCTCTGTCTGGTCACATAATTTCATCTACATCCCAGCGAATATCATCTCTTGCTCAATTGCAAATTGTTCAATTTAGGAGACTTTTTCAGGATTTTTTTGTTGTTGTTGTTTTTTTAAATGACAGATTTTGACAACTAGTTCAACATTTTTGTATGTAATGACTCAAGCAATGAAATGAGGATTATTAGTTTTATATGGAATGACTATTCATCATTCACAAGTATAGTTAATTTTGACTGACATGACATAAGCAAATGATAATGTTATAAAACAGCAGAGAGTTGTATGAAAGCAATTGATGCATGTCCAAAAGCATTTGCAATTTGTTGGAAGGAATGAGAAACTGCTACTATGATGTGCACAAATGACTAAATGTTGTGGAGGTTGAACTAACTGTTGTGCAAATGTAAATAGTGATGTGAGAAATGCACCAAAGCGACTGAGAAAAACTGTAACTTGATGGCTCTATACTAGAAACAAGGTTTAATATAGATAGATAGATAGATGGACGGAAGAATGGACACAGACAGACAGATAGATAGATAGATAGATAGATAGATAGATAGATAGATAGATAGATAGATAGATAGATAGATAGATAGATAGATAGATAGATAGATAGATAGATAGATAGATAGATAGATAGATAGATAGATAGATAGATGGACGGAAGAATGGACACAGACAGACAGATAGATAGATAGACAGATAGATAGATAGATAGATAGATAGATAGATAGATAGATAGATAGATAGATAGATAGATAGATAGATAGATAGATAGATAGATAGATAGATAGATAGATAGAGTTGTTGTTTTTTAATATAAACAAGTCTTCTTGTCTTTATTTCCTCAGAAACGTCTAGCTTTTGCAAACTCCAAACTCCAGACAGCAACTTTTTGCCAATCGTTCATCATCACCATCATCACAGCCATGGAGACGGTGGTGATCGTGGCCATCGGTGTACTCGCCACCATCTTCTTGGCATCATTTGTGGCGCTGGTGGTTGTGTGCCGCCATCGTTACTGCCACCCTCCGGACTTTCTGCACCAGTTTGATTCCAAGTATGTACCTGAGTGTACACTGCAGAATAAGACATGGCCTCATTCATTCCCACACTCAGGATTAAGCAGGCACCACCTTTTTGCATTCCAACATTCTGAGCTATGAAAATACCTCTACTCTTCTTTTTTTTAATATTCTAGACCTACAGTGGATTTGATTGGAGCGATGGAGACTCAGAGTGAACCATCAGAGCTGGAGCTGGATGATGTTGTCATCACTAATCCTCATATTGAGGCCATACTGGAGAACGAAGACTGGATCGAAGATGCTTCGTATGCCTTCTCTCCACAATCACATTCACAACCATAGTATTTTTATTGATAATAATATTCTGTTTATTAACACTTCACTGATATCTTCCTCTCAGTGGTCTTGTGTCTCACTGCATTGCAATTCTGAAGGTAAAGTTTGTGCTCAAATTTCAAGACCAAATAAATGAAATCTTATAATATCATAGACATGGATAATTTGGGGTCGGTAAGATTTTTTAATGTTTTTGAAAGAAGTCTCTTATGTTCACCGAGTCTGCATTTATTTGATTAAATAAAATAAAAACAGTAATATTGTGAAATAACGGTTTTCTATTTTATTCTTGTGACGTCAAAGCTGAATTTTCAGCATCATTACTCCAGTCTTCAGTGTCACATGATCCTTCAGAAATCATTCTAAAATGTTGATTTAGAGCTCAAGAAACATTTATTATTATTATCAATGTTGAAAACAGTTGTACTGCTTAATATTTTTTGTGAAAACCGATACATTTTTTAAGATTCTTTGATGAATATATAGTTCAAAAGAACAGCATTTATTTGAAAAGGAAATCTTTTGTAACATTATAAATGCTTTACTGTCACGTTTGATCAATTTAATGCATCCTTGCTGAATAAAATGATTAATTTCTTTAAAAACATCTTACTGACCACAAACATGACATGAACTGTACTGTAGTGTAAGTATACTAATACAAAGCATTGTTTGGTTGAATAAAATGAGTGTCCTGGTTCTGTACAGATATGTCACACTCTCACCGAAAAGCTAGTCGCCATGACAATGGGCTCCGGGGCAAAGGTCAAAGCACCTGCCAGCCTGAATGACATCATCACCGTGGCCAAACGCATCAGCCCAAGGTAAACAGTTTGAGGAGTTGATATGACGCATATGAGAGTGTTGATACTGACTTTGTGCCATCACAGGGTGGATGACGTGGTTCGATCCATGTACCCTCCGCTGGACCCCATTCTTCTGGATGCCAGGTAACTTCATATGCTAGCAGGGTCTATTGTACTGCATGTTTAAGTTTCTGCAAAGTGCATTGACTTTGCCACATTGTTTCTTTGGACCAGGGCCACAGCATTACTATTGTCGGTCAGTCACTTGGTACTGGTGACACGAAACGCCTGTCACATGTCTGGCAGCCTGGACTGGATCGACCAATCACTGCATGCAGCCGAGGATCACATGGTGGTGTTGAGAGAGGCGGCTTTAGCGTCTGAACCAGAGAGAGGTTTGCCAGAGAGAGAGCAGTCGATCTGAATCACACACAAGACTTTGGCAGGCATACTGTATGTACATACACTATTATGAATGCGCCTGTAAAGAATCTGCTATTCAGTAGGCAATACCTCAACACATCCATGGTATGAAAGAGAAAGTCACCTTAGCTTTAGCCTTGTTTCCAAACATTGTTTCTTTCTCTCTTTCTTTCATTTTATCTGTTACATTCCAGTTTAATCTGTGGTCACACTGTCTGATATTTCCTCATGCTGGATTCAAATGTAGATACTAGTGCTAAACAATGCCTGAGACAATCAAAAACATGAATGTATAAACCAAATGCAAAATGTGCTAAGTGGCATTGCTAAGTTTGTTAGCTAAACCTTTTATAAACATAATAAGATCTACCTTTTCTTTCTTGTGTCTCATATTTAAGTCTACATGGTTGGTTGTTTTAAAACATTGCATGTAATGTTTTCATGCATTAATTACAAATTTTCATTATTAGCATCAATATTAATTTGTATTTTTTCTCTCTAAAATATACAAATTCTGGTTCATTTTCTTATTTCCAGTTCAGTCTCATTTGCAGATCAGTTTGTATATAGTACATAGTAAATATTCACAATTTGAAAAGACATTTGCATAATATAATCACATGTTAAGTTGAAATAGTACTTTTGTATTAGATTTCTCTTATTTTGTCTCTCTCATGGTGTATACACAACGGTCCAAAAGACTGGTTAGATTTTTTAAATATTTTTTTAAAGTATCTTATTCTCACCAAGGATGATGGTCAAAAATAAAGACCATTAAAAATTATTATGACCATTTAAAATAACTTTTTTCTATTTTAATATGCCGTGTAATAGCAATAATAATGTAATCCTGTGATTTTTCAGGATTCTTTGATAAATTGAAAGTTCAAAAGAAGCATTAATTTGAAATAGAAATGTTTTGTAATATTATGCTTGTTTTTACTGTCAATTTTATCAACTTGATGCATCCTTGCTGAATTGATTAATTAAAAAAAAAAAAGCTGGATGTGAACAGTTACGCAGCAAGCAAAACTCACATTCTTTTGTCAATCTGCTATCTAGATGTTGCCTGTAATTTTTCACCAGTCACATGAGTCTAAATCCCCACTAATTCCCTCCCTCAACTCCCCACTACACTTTACACTTTCAGCAGCTGCACACACACCCACACCCACCCCCCCCCCCCCCCCACACACACACACACACACACACACACACACTCATGGACTCACACCCCCCCCCCCCCCACACACACACCCACTCGTGCACCCCCCCCCCCCCATACACACACACACACGCACACGCACTCAGACACACATACACTCAGACACACACACACACTTAAGACACACACACACGTGCGCACACACACACACAGTACTCTGTAATTCATGTAATATAAGAATACATTTCATCATTCTGTTGTTGACTATCAGTATTTCCCCTTTTAATTCCTATTGCTGTGGTTTGGGATTTTTTTTTTTATTAAGCAATCTTGTTACTGACATTTCTTGTTTGTTCCTCTATTTGTTCTTCCATTCTTGCTCTGTTTATGTATTTGAGATTTGTAAAGTTGAATAAAAGTTTCACAGTGAAAAGATTTCATTTTGTTTTATTTTAAAATAAACATTACTAAATTCAACTGTAAGTTCAGTAAAACAACCAGATCTTTATTCACATGTGCTGCTTTGTGTTGAGAGGAGAGATAAAAGGCAGACAGGAAGAGATAAAGAAAGCGGGAAGAGAAACAGCTGCAATGGAGGATGGGAAGAAAAACATGGAAGCTATTTCTCAAAGTCATAGTTAACGGTTCTGTCTAGCTTTGAACAGAAAGCTTTTGGCCAAAATGAGCGCTGGGCATTAGACATTATAAGAAGCAGCAGACTGAAAAGAAGCAGACCGAAAGACACACTCACACTCACAGTTACACTGTACACATGACCGCCATCAAGAACATGTCATCTTACAAACAGATCTTTTTTTAAATATTGCTTCATGTTGAGCCTAGGTCACAGTGCTGCTGACACTCAGTAAAGTCCTTTGCTTTTCTTCAGGTCCATTTTTTGTAAATCTGATAGGCAGTTGTAGTCATTCCATGTCATTCCTAAAGCAGCCTAAAACAAATAAACAGGGCAGTTACTTCAACCTCTCCTGATGTATTTATTTCTTTTTCAAGAAGATCGTAAGATTCAGACTTTTCACCGCTGGAAAGATGAATGTGTATTTAATTATGTAGAAGAAATGTGAAATAATTTTAGAAGTTGGTTCCTTCTAGACTGAGAAAAGCTAGCCTGGGAAAACCCAGACAACATCCGGGAAATTTAGATTTGCTCTGCAAGTAGTCTGGCAAAGAGCTCATTCAAGCCCATTTCCATGCCGTCGAAATCGCGGCACCAATCAGAAACGTTGAGGCGGGCTTTACACAATGACGATCGCTCTGATTGGTTTTAGGTCTATCCAATTGCGCCCAGAGGCATTTGAGCGACGTCCGTTCAACTTTTAAATGCATTATTATATTCAAATTGAAAACACATGAGGACAGTCTCCATGAAAGACCCACTGGCAGATGAACAGATCCGTCCGGTAAAGATGACGAAGTAGTATGTCCCAAAGCTTGCCTACTTTTTTGCTACACATTCAAAAGTAAATACCTTTTCTTCACAAAAGAGTACATTCTTTTATGGCGTAGTGTAACTTTGACGAATTGGGACGCAGCATATGGCTTTACACGATGACGATCGCTCTGATTGGTTTTAGGTCTATCCAATTGCGCCCAGAGGCATTTGAGCGACGTCCTTTGGTGACGCCCCTTTGGAAATGAGTTATTAATGAAGCTTTGCCAGACCATAACTCAGTTACTACTGAGAATGGTCTGGTTTTAACCAGGCTAGAGAAAAGCCAGAAAATGTATTTTTGGCTCATGTGGATGAAAGGCAACAACTCCCAGAATGCACTTGCTTCGCTGCCCTACGAGGCCACTCGCACCTACCGGTTACAGAGGGCAGTATCTGAAGAAATGATACAACTAGGCTACTAGTCGACTCGAAACTGAAAAGACGGCGTTTTATCGTGAGATCCCAAACCCTATGGGCGGGTTGAAAACATGCGGAACGAGCTCCTACTACTGGCTGTAGTCTCTAGCCTCTGGACAAAAAAGCCTCAGATGATGCTAAATGACGATTTTTGCGTCATCAGAGGTTTTTTTTCCAGACACACAATACAGAAATCTTTCATCTCAGGGGGACATGAGGAAGGGAAACACGGTCATTTGAAAATACTACCGGTTTCTACAGATACAAAGCTTAATGCTAATCGGTGAAGTATCCCTTTAATAGTTTACTTGATATTAGCCTCTATTTTCTTAATCAGGTGAACTATTATTCGATTGGCTGACTTTGAAAGCCAGACTTTTTTTTTTTTTCATTCTGCCTGGAAACCAAATTGTGTTTATAAGATTTTAGTTTTATAAGACTTTAGTTTGTTTAGTTTAGTTAACTAGACATCTACAAATTCTGCTTTTTTTTTTTTTAAATATACTACTGTTCATTTTTAATGGTAGTGTATGTCTATAAAATTATTTATTAAATTAATGAAATAACTAAATATAATTTTTTTAATGATTATTTATTAAATATCTAAACAAAAAAACTATTTAAAATAAAACCGCCCTTAAACAACATGTAAAAACAAAAGTCAACAATTTACGTGCTTTACTTGTCAGTAAGTCAAAGGTTTCGCTATGCAAGACTCAATTGATATAAATGAAATATCTACATAAAATACAATTTTAGATTCAAAATACAGTGTAAAAATAATTGACGACAAGAAAAAGCTGCTATTGCTATACTTTGAAGCTCAACCATACTGTAATCTACATTCCCCTGGTTTCAGGCTAGGCTTAAGCTAGTCCCAGACTAAAATGCATGTTTGAGCTGTTTTAACTGAAAGCAACTTGCACTGATATATTTTTAAATATGTCACTGCCATTATTTTGTCTCAAGGTACACAGCAGTAATGTTTTTTTGTTTGTTTTTTTAAGGCACATTTATAAAAGCTACTTAATCATTCTACTTGAACTAGAATCTAATCCTGGCTTAATCTAAGCCCTGTCTGTGAAACCAGGCCATTATGTTTTAGCGTTAGACCTTGAAATCATGCTGAGACAGGTAGTTCTCCAGGTGTAAAGGATCCACTCCCTCAGGTAAAGGTCTCTTTAGCAGATCCTTAAGGGGAAACTGGGTCTTATTAAGGGCAGCTAGAGCATCCTGCACCAAAGTCAGCTTTTTACAAACTGTGCGGTCCTGGAAGAAAACACAAACAAATATTTAAATGAGACTTCAGTCTAAATCATGTAAGCACTCACTCATGCATATGATGATGATATGTCCACACTCACCTGTATTCCCTGTGTCAGTCTCATCTCCCAGGAAGGGAATATATTAGTAAAGGTGAGAGGCTCTGCCCCTTCATCAATAAGGTATGCCATGGGAGGCCGTCTAGGATTTCTCTCTGAACACAAAACACCAAAAAGAACCTTACAAAACAGAAACAGAAAGGCTTCTGAACAGCATCAGTGCTCTTTTCGCCGAATCCAAACTCACCTTTGCAGTACTGTAAGGCAGTCTCCATGGCGCACTTCTTCTCTTTGTCCCAGTGGGGGTGCTGTGAGACTGAAGCTTCACAACTTTGCCATAAATACACCTCCAGATAGTTATCCAGCAGGAATAGTGCTGCCGAGAGAATGTTATAACACCACAGCAGTGTGAGGAAAACAAATAATGCATATTACATTCAATTTGATCTAGTTTTATCTGTTTGTCCGAGAACACCAAAGTTATGTATCTTGTATTGGGAAGTTCACACTTGTTAATCCACGTTTAAAATGACCAACTTAATCCTGCTTGATCTTGTTTCATCTTTCACACTGTTTATACTTCACCCTGGATTTGGAATGAATTCTGGGTAGTGAGGTTTCAGATTTGGACAAGTATGATTTGATTGGACACACATGGCATGCAACGAGCAGACAAGTTATTTTAAAGTGCTCCTATTATGCTATTTTAAAGGCTTCTAATTTGGATGTTGTCTAATTTAACTTGTTTTGGATGTATCCTACAACAGGTTTATATGCATCCAAGGTCAAAAAACACTTTAGTTCCACATCACCTCTTTTCTCCAGTGTCTGAAACGGCTCGATAAAGGATACGGTCTGTCTAAACCCCTCCTTTCTGAGAGCCTACTCTGCTCTGATTGGTCAGACGGCCCAGGCTGTTGTGGTTCTACCGCTTACAGCTTGTGTCGGAAACAAAACGCCCATTACCATAGCTGAATTTCAGCTCTGAAGGCTTCCTCAGCACTTGTAACAAACAGTAGTGATGGTGTCAGTCATATCAGTTGAAGCGCAATTTCCTTTGGAAATACATGCAAAGTGGATTTGCTTTTGCGGCGCATTAAACAGCGTCTTCTCGACATGTCGACAGCACGAACCAAACTCTTCAAGGCCTCAGCTACAACAACAGTGTTTGAGGGCGGGTCAAAGTCATAGTTGTTCACGGGCAGCCAATGAAATCCATATGCAAATTTGTTACAAACCTACGTATATTTGAGCAGGAAGTAAGGCTGGAATTGACTTTCTTTTGGAAGACAATAACTCCATTTATTGTGCACTTTGATTTTTGAAACTTTACAGACCCTTTACAATCACAAACAGCAATATTACACACTACATGAAAGTTGATATCCGAAAAAGCATAATGGGGCACTTTAATAAATGCTTGTCCATCTGATCAATATTTCAGTAAGTCAACACTTTCATAAGTACGAAACATTGCTTCAGCGTTGAAAGTTATCCTGTGGTTAAGTATAGTGTGAAAAGCCTTTATGTGCACTTGTGTTTCTGTGAATGTGAACTTGCTTACTCTCACCTGGATGTGGCACAGAATATAACTTATCCTGGAGGAAAGGCATTGCCGTAATTACTCCACTAACGTGGGAGGGGCTAATGAGCTCCGCCCCTTCAAAAGTTCCTGATTGGGCACTCAGGTGAAAAAGGCGGGGGGTAAAGTTAAATTTACCAGGATCTGAAAGGAATACAAAGCATAGAGCATCTCTTGTAAAAAACGGTTGCAAACATTCATTGCATGACACAGAAAGTTCACACATGGTTTATCATAGTTTGCTAAACATCACACCTTGTAGCATGCAGTCATATGACTTCTTGTCCTGTGGTCCAATAGCATTCCAGAATTCTGCAGGCTCTTTCCCCTCCTCCACTTCCTGGACATTCGTAAAGCTGGCAGTTCTCATACTCAGCTCAGGTGGACACCTAACCATTACAATCAATCACATGAAATCGATCACAATCATTCATCCGGTTTCATGGATTGATACTTTTTATATATTGTTAAAGGTGTGGCTCACATCTGTGTGAGGCGTTGGACGGTCTGCTTGGCCACCTGACGTGCTTTGCTGTGGGCTTTGCAGCCATGCCACAGGTAGATCGCCTCCTGCTGGCTGTTCAGCAAGACCAATGAGCCACGAGACCTCAGACTGGAGCAGGAGCATGGGACCTCTAACAGACTGCCCTCTACAGACACATCACCCCTCACACAGAACAGATGCCAGCCTCCTGAAACACATACCAAACCTATATTGTCAGATGTAATAAGTGGATCCATAGTAGAGAAGAGGATTCGATTTTTCAATGACCAGACCTGTGTCTCTGCTGTGTTGTCTATAAATGACCATTCCTCCCTGGAACAGCTGCAGAAAACAGGGCGGCTCCTCCCCTTCTGTTACAAACACCTGAGAACTACACTGATTGGTCAGCGCTGGTGACAAGTCCCGCCCACTGGCATTGGAGTGCCGTCCCTTCCAGATGAAAAGAGCAGATCGTTCCTGACCTCTTGCCATCTGATCCCCTGTTAAATAATAGGAGAATAAATATACAAAGTATTTAAATTCTCAAACATACTCATGTTCATTTTAATACGTATAAATAATATACACTACCGTTAAAAAATTTAAGATTGGTAAGATTTTTTAATGTTTTTAAAAGAAGTCTCTTATGTTCATCAAGGCCGCCTTATTCTGATTCAAAATAAAGCAAAACCAGTAATATTGTATCAATTAGTAATACAGTAATACAGTAGAAATGAAAGAAATTAATACATTTATTCAGCAAGGATGCATTAAATTGATAAAGGCATTTAGCAGACTAAATGTTTGGATAAGTCCTGCATATGTCACTAGAGAGAAGTCGTTTTCACCGGATGGTCCAGTTATGACATTTCGGTTGAGCGTTACGAGATCAAAACACAAAATGAAACATATGCAACATATGCAAAATCTATAACATGCACATAGGAAACAGAGTGAATTTTCATCTCATGCCGACTTAAATCAAATATATATGCGTGCATTAACTCACCTAACGCTGTGAGGCTGTAAGTCCAGCGTGTAGCGTATGTGCAGCCCTCACTAAACTGTCCCAAGCTCTCTGGGGCAACCTCACACTCCTCACTCTCTGAAATAAGCCACGATTTCACCGCAAGTGTGCGTAACTCCACCTGCCGACCATCACTCAGAGTGACCATGTCTCGTCCCCTTCGTACATCCACACCATCCAGAACGATTTGTGACACCGCTGAGAGACAGACTCCACCGAAGAGAGCTCTGGCATCACATGACCACTGCTCAGCTGACACTGGCTGAGGAGATGATATGAGTGAGGGGGTCTGTAGAAAAGACGGAAAAGATTATAGAGCTAGAAAGAGAGAACATAAAATGATTTAAAAGTGAAACCTGATTACTAGAGGGCTGTAATAATATAAAAAATCTGAAACTGTTTCAGGGCCGGTTCGCACAGAGTGTTTTTTTCCATTCCACTGCGCCACTTGTCCATTGTTTTTCTATGTAAACACATGCTAGACGGACGTGTTTGCGCTCGAGTCTTTGCAGCGTCTCGTGCATGACACGGCGTTCTAAGAATGCGGTGCTCGCGTTTTTCAAAGCAAAAACGTGTTCTGTGTGAATGGCCCCTAAGGATGATGGAAGTCATAGGTAGGGCTGCACGATATTGAAGAAAAGTGTGATATGCGATAGCTCGTTAAATAATGGAATATGCGACATGATAATGTACAAAACAGAAATTGAATAAACAAATGTAAAAATAAAACTGCTTAGTCTTCACTGTATGAATGAAATTAACACTGATTCTTATTAAAGCTATAAAAGTTATTCAGTCAAGAGCAGTGAGTGATTTTCTCTTTGTCTTTTGTTGTTTGATTAATAATAAATACACAGACGGCAGCAGGTTTATTAGGCTGCTGTCACTTTAAGAGCTAAGGCACGGATCCAATATACTGTTACACATGCGTTTTATTCCTCAACTGTTTACGTTAACTTAAGACATAACTGACTGATTACGTGAATACTCACCAAGATGGCATTTTGACATAATTTTGTGTGTATTTGGCCATATACAGTTAGCTACGGAAGATAACTGATTTCAGGATCGCACGCGATGTGCGTGCGAGTACGCCTCTGCGGCTTAACTCTTTTTAACATTATGCATGTGACAGTCATGTGTCCAGTCTACTCTCTACTATCTGCGTCAACCTAAAATTTTGACTTTCCGTAACTTTTTGAAGTATTAAAATCTTTTAGTTTAGCATTTAGCAATATGTCCATTTGCAATATTTTGATTATTTAGATATATTGTGCAGCCCTAGTCATAGGTATAAAAGAGAAACCTGAGATATTTTTGTTATTATAACATGTATGTAAGCCTCCTCACCTGCTTCTCCTCTTGTATGAAAGGTTCGCCGTGATTTTTGTTCACTTTTGTCTGCTCAAATGAGTTAGCAAACTTCTCTTTGAACAGTACCGTCTCATTTTGGTCAAAAACACGGCCAAAAAGAGCCCAGTCTGGCCGTCCAGTTCCCTGCCTGAACACACAAATAAGTACATTTGTTGGTGAATACAAGCAATAAGCTCTTTCTGCTTGCATCCTAAAATTCAATTAGTTATCTTTATTCCTTCAGTGGAACAAAAAAAAAAAAAAAAAAAAAATATATATATATATATATATATATAGTATATATTTTACATTAATGGCATTAATCTAACTTGTTATATACGTTTTACATCATTTATACAGTCATACAAACTTACGTTGTTCATGCAGCTTAAGTGCTGCAGTCATTAAAACAAAGGAGACAGAGCAAATACTGAGACGTTCTGATATTCATATTAACGTTAATTCAAGTTGTTATACTGATAATATAATTCTTACTCATTAAAAGGAATGCAAAACAGAAGCATTTTCACTAATGGACTTTTGGACCACACTGTAGCTGGATATACGAAGAATCTCCCATTACAGTGAACCTACTTGGGAATGTGGGCACTGCCACCAGAGGGATCCAGAGGGTTGATCCTGCAGTTGCTGTAGTCATACGCTCCGTCCCAAACCTGCTGAGCCAGCTGAAGGGCCAGTTTCCTCTCACTGGGGCCGACGTCTTTCCCATGCCACAAATAGAGCTCGCTGCCGAAGTCAAACAGAAGAGTCTGAAACGGAAAAAGCACTGTCAATAAATGTAACCAACCACCTTAAATAGCAGTTTTGTCATGTGTAATCACAAGCAGTTATAAAGTGCATTATAAAGTGCATGCCATGTATTCTTTAATAGTATATGGCTTGAGATCAGGACCTGAGAGGAGTTCAGTAGAGTGAGGTGTGGTACGGCAGCCCAGGCCTGCTCATGGGGGCTGAGTCTGTCCCCCTGCAGCCTATAAATACAGTTTGACTCTGATATGGCTCTCTCATAGTGCTCATCATCATCTGTACTGTCTGGACCTGCAAAGTGATACGCCCCCATAAACATACAAATGTCATTTGAACAGTTTTGGGAAATAAAAGTGTTGTTTTTGATGGGATATTTCCTGTGGGGTGTACAGTACGGCTCTTGCCTTTATACTGGGTCTGTCCCCCGAGAAGGTTCCAGAACTCTGCTGCCTGCAGGCTGTCTGTATTTACACCTTCATCCAGGTGAACGACGCCCGTTGCTTGACAACCCATATCCCTCTGGGTCACAATCAACGAGGCCATTTCAGACGCCTAGAACACACCATTAGCCAACATCCAGGAAATAAATACAAAAAACTGACACCAATTTTTTTTTTAGAAATGCATTTTAATTAAATGTAATATTTTAGTCTCATCTGAGCTGAATAATAATAAATTCATATTTAATTAAAATATATAAATAAAATAAAATGTATTAATAAATAACAATATTCCCAAGTATTTCAAATTTTATTCTACACCCGAAATATACTGTTGAGGATGCGACAATACTTGCACTGGCTTTAACAGTAATCACTCTGTTCCTGTGTGAACTGATGGTACCTTTTCTCTCTCGATGGTGTTGGAGAGTTTGCCGGTCCAGAGGAAGCAGTTTGAGGGTGTGACCAGCAGAAAGCAGTCGCCACTGTTAAGAGAGTGTGACACAGGCTCCACCAACCGCACCTGCACCTGCCTCCATCCTGGATAAACACACACACGCACAGAAAACATTACCTGCATTGCTCTCGCATGAAACTCTCAGGATATTATGGAACTTCCAAGCATGGAAACTTGAAAAATCAAGTGTACTTCCATGACTATTACAAACAATGTAGAATTTTACAATGTATACTACCACTTGAAAAAGTTCAGGGTATGATTTTTTAAAAATATTTTTATTTAGCAAGGATGCCTTAATTTTAACAAAAGTGACAGTAAAGAAATGTATAATGTTGCACAAGATTTCTATTTCAAATAAATACTGTTCTTTTGAACTTTCTATTAATCAAAGAATCCTGAAAACAGTTGTGCTGCTTAATATTTTTAAGGAAAACATATCATGTTTTCCTTAAAAATATTAAGCAGCACAACTGTTTTCAACATGAAAACATTAAGAAATGTTTCTTAAGCAGCAAATCATCATATTAGAGCGATTTCTGACGGATCATGTGACACTGACTGGAGGAATTATGCTGAAAATTCAGCTTTGACATCACAGGAATAAATTACTCAAATAGAAAACAGTATTGTAATAATATTTCACAGTATTGCTGTTTTTACTGTATTTTTGATTAAACAAATGCAGTCTTGGCGAACATGAAATACTTATTTCATAAAAATCGACTCTAGTGTAAATATATAATATTCTGAAGAACTTCAGATGAATATTAGAAACATTATCATACCTTTAACCTGGATGAGCATGAGTTTGTTGTATGGCACTATGGGTCTGCTCACTTTTCCAGAGGAAGTGACATCAGCTGGGGTGCAGTTAGAATTTTTCATAGCTTTAGGGAAAATAAAGATATAAAAATAAAAAAAGTGTGATTGAAAAAAGTATGATGCTGCTAAATATGTTCAAGACATTTGATTAATCATGATAAAATATTTTAATCATCTGACTCTAAAAAATGAAAACACTGGCTGACAAGTAAAAGACCAGGAAGATAAAATGGTTAAATATATATATTAACCTGTATTATTCTCCATTTCGCTGTTTTCCTCAGGCTGCATGAAATCCTGCTGGATATCGTCTCGAGCAGCAAGAGCACGTAATGGATTCCTCGAACCCTGAGTCCTGCGGGACGGCCGTACTGAGCGCCTGTGTTCAGCTACAGCTGAGCTCAAACTAAACACACACATAGAGCATTAAACCTGTATCTAATCACATTGAGAAATCCCTCAGATATACATGTACACACAGACGCTGGCTTTACATTGGCGTGTTGGTCTGACAGAGAGTGCTGAGGTCTGGCTCTGCGTCTCCTCCAGTGGTAGGACACGCTGGCAGTGAGCCGGGGTCAGAGGTCATGACCTCTTTAACCATCTCAGTACCAAACATCTGACTCTCTTGGACTTTATTGGTGCAAATGGTTTGTGTCTCTGTAAAGATGAGTTTGGAAGAGTCTTCCTCCTCACAGATTTCCTGAAATAACAGAAAGAAATGAATTAGTTGATATTCTAATATCTAATATCAAATTTTAATGTGACGGCAAAGCTGAATTTTCAGCATCTTTACTCCAGTCTTCAGTGTCACACGATCCTTCATAAATCTTTGTAATATGCTGATTCGTTGCTCAAGAAACATTTCTTATTATTATCAATGTTGAAAACAGTTGTACTGCTTAATATTTTTGTGGAAACTGTGATACTATTTTTTTTCAGGATTCTTTGATGAATAGAAAGTTCAAATGAACAGAATTTATTTGAAATAAAAATCTTTTGTAACAATTTTAGAACAGTCTTTACTTTCACTTTTGATCAATTTAATGTGTCCTTGCAAAAAAAAAAAAAAAAAATTTTAACAGTAGTGTATGAATATCTTAAAACTACCTTGTCTCTCTCCGTCACCTGTGGTTGGCTTTGAGTGGATGTGGAAACCTCTTGAGCTTCATAAGAAAGACTCCTCTAGAGAGGGCGAGAGAAAGAGGATGATCAATTTTTAGGTCTGCTGGTCGAAGTCAAATCAAATAATTGACATGCCATCATTGACAGTAAAGTCACTCAAACATTTTCTGTGGACAAAACAAAATGGATCTTAAAAGGACAAGGCAGCCAAATTAACACATTCAGGACACACTATACAGGAAAACAAATGTTTTATTGAAAAGCACATGCGTAGAGCAATAACAGTTTATAGACACATTCATCACATTGACACATTAATAAAATTCTCACCTCATTGAACAACATCACATATTGAGGTGTGGTGCTTGAACGTGAGTATACAGAGGAAAACACAGGCTCCTGAGAGGAGAGGAGAGGAGAGGAGAGGAGAGGAGAGGAGAGGAGAGGAGGAGAGAATAGGAGAGGAAAGGAGAGAGGAAGATAGAATAGGAGAGGAGAGAGGAGGAGAGGAGGAGAGAGAGGAGAAGAGGAGAGGAGGAGAGGAGGAGAGGAGAGGAGGAGAGGAGGAGAGGAGAGGAGAGGAGAGGAGAGGAGAGGAGAGGAGAGGAGAGGAGAGAAGAGAAAAGGAGAGAGGAAGAGAGAAGAGGAGAGGAGAGAGGAGGAGAGGAGGAGAGAGAGGAGAGGAGGAGAGAAGAGGAGAGGAAAGGAGAGAGGAGGAGAGGAGGAGATAGAGGAGAGGAGAGAAGAGGAGGAGAGACAGGAGAGGAGAGAGGAGGAGAGGAGAGGAGAGAGGAGAGGATGAGGGGAGAAGAGGAGGAGAGGAAAGGAGGAGAGAGAGGAGGAGGGAAGATGAGAGGAGAGGAGGAGAGGAAAGGAGGAGAGAGAAGAGGAGGGAAGATGAGAGGAGAGGAGGAGAGAAGATGAGAGATGAGAGGAGGAGAGAGAGGAGGAGAGAGAGGAGAAGAGGACAGGAGGAGAGGAGGGAGGAGGAGATGAGAAAGGAGGAGAGAAGGAGGGGAGAGATGAGGAGAGGAGAGGAAAGGAGGGGAGAGAGGAAGAGGGGAGAGGAGAGAGGAGGAGAGGAGATGAGAGAGGAGGAGAGGAGAGAGGAGGAGGGGAGAGGAAATGAGGGGAGAGAGGAGGAGATGAGAGAGGAGAGGAGAGAGGAAGAGGAGAGAGGAAATGAGGGGAGACAGGAGGAGAGGAGATGAGAGAGGAAGAGGGGAGAGGAAATGAGGGGAGAGAGGAGGAGAGGAGAGAGGAGGAGAGGAGAGAGGAGGAGGGGAGAGGAAATGAGGGGAGAGAGGAGGAGAGGAGATGAGAGGAGAGTAGAGGAGAGAGAGAGGAGAGGAGAGGAGAGTAGAGGAGAGAGAGAGGAGAGGAGATGAGAGAGGAGAGGAGAGAGGAAGAGGAGAGAGGAAATGAGGGGAGAGAGGAGGAGAGGAGATGAGAGAGGAGGAGAGGAGAGAGGAGAGGAGAGAGGAGGAGAGGAGAGTAGAGGAGAGAGAGAGGAGAGAGGAGGAGAGAGGATGAGAGGAGATGAGAGAGAGGAGGAGAGGAGGAGAGGAGAGGAGAAGAGGAGAGGAGGAGGAGAGGAGAGAGGAGGAGAGGAAAGGAGTGAGGATGAGAGGAGATGAGAGAGAGGAGGAGAGGAGGAGGAGAGGAGTGAGGATGAGAGGAGATGAGAGAGAGGAGGAGAGGAGAAGAGGAGAGGAGGAGGAGAGGAGAGAGGAGGAGATGAGAGGAGAGTAGAGGAGTGAGGATGAGAGGAGAGGAGAGGAGAGGAGGAGATGAGAGGAGAGAGGAGTAGAGGAGAGAGAGGAGAGGAGATGAGAGAGAGAGAAGAGGAGAGAGGAGGAGAGGAGAAGAGGAGAGGAGGAGGAGAGGAGAGAGGAGGAGATGAGAGGAGAGTAGAGGAGTGAGGATGAGAGGAGAGGAGAGGAGAGGAGGAGATGAGAGGAGAGAGGAGTAGAGGAGAGAGAGGAGAGGAGATGAGAGAGAGAGAAGAGGAGAGAGGATGAGAGGAGAGAGGAGTAGAGGAGAGAGAGGAGAGGAGATGAGAGAGAGAGAAGAGGAGAGAGGAGGAGATGAGAGGGTGATTGACTAAAAAAATCTCATACAACACAATATATGCTCAGTTAAATAGAATGAACACAGAGAGACAATGACAAACTTTTTCAAAATCTCACTTTTTAACACATAAAGTAATAAGCAACAATGTGTGATCATTAAGTCAGTTAAAGTAACTGAAACACATTCTGTATAAACTCACATAGCAATCTTACCCAGCATTGAGTTTGGGGAGTAGATTCAGCTGTACTGACAGTCTCATCCTACAGGGGGCAGTGTGGAAATCAGGGAGAACAAAGATGTTGAGTTGTGACTCACATACTGCATGCTAGCATACATTTGACCTCAAACACACATGCTGATGTATTTATTTACACACAGAAATACAAATAAACCTCCTAGTCAATATCACCTAATTAAATATGCTTTGATATTTCAGGTGTCTGTAAAAACACACTTAAATTAGCATCTCATACACACACCTGTGGCCCACTGTTTACACTGATATTGCACCTTGCCTTAGCACTTTGCTCCTCCTCTTCTTCTTTAGTTACTCTTGAGTCTGTCAGCCTGTGAAAAAGACTTTCTCATTTAATAGGAGCCAAACAGTGATGAATTTGGTCTAAAACATACCATATCATACCATAAATTAAAATAATATAATAACAAATACCATAGTTTGCAATATCAGACAGCATAACAGACTGTTTTTGTAAGAAATAAAAACAGCCTTGTGTGTAACAAATGGCCGTGCCTGCACTTATGTTAAAAATAAGGTGGATAGATTTCATCAGATTGTCATCTAATTTGAGGTACATAATCCTCATACTATGTTGTTTAAAATCAGCACATCGGCTATTTTTATGGTGAGTACACAAATCAGGAAATTAGGCAGTATCTTAGCAATGCTTTGGGGTATTAACATGAGACTCTATGTGTATTATTACCACAATGGCATGAGTATACAGCTTTGGTACAGGAGCACTTTTGTGAACTTCTCCCTTTAAAAACTTTGGTCAGCTCAAGAATAATTTTGTAAAAATGCAATTTTATTGTATTTATATGAAAGAATTAAAAGAGCAGTTTCATGTCTATCCTTGTGTTGTTCAACTGGTCGAGGTTGATGTGGGATTTAGAAAGTAATTAGTAATAAGTAATACTTTATAGAGAGAGTAATTAGTAGAGCAATCTAATCACACTGTTGAAGATGTAATTAGTAGTTTAGTGATTAATTACTTTTTTAAAGTAACAACCCAACTCTGGCCACCATACCGGTATTGGATTTGCAAAGTTTCAAGCCAGCAATGAACCAATTTTCGACCTTTTGATCCAATAATCTTTGAAAAACTGAATGCCTTAACTATCACTTTTCACAAATTTAATGTATCCTTGCCAAATAAAAGCAAATAGTAATAATTCCTTAAAAAAAAAAAAACACTCTTACTGACCCAAAATGAATGGTACTCTATATCTGATAACAAACACAAAGAGCAAGAGATTGAAAGCGAGAGAACCTGTCAGTGATGTCTGAGTCTCTGCTCTGTTCTGTGGTCTGGAGGTCTTCTGACAGAGATGGACATTCCTCAGGCTTCGGCGCAGATCTCCGTGTTCTGCCGTGTTCTTCCTTCCTTCCCCTCTGCCTCCAGGGAGCGCCGGAGAGACGGGTTGGAGATGGACCCGCAGCTGACATATGTCTCTCCTCTTTCACCTCCCTCTCCCTCCTCTCTCCCCCATTCTTCTCCAGGCCGTGTCCATTCAGGTCATCCCTGTCTCTGGTTCCACTCCTCCACACCACTCCCTCGGAAGAGCTCTTTTTCAAGATGCCTTTAATCTGCACTGCATTCTGGGAGTTGCTGCCTGCTGTAAGCTTCGGATGGGGTGATGAGGGGAGTTCGGAGGAGGAACGCCTCTCCTGTGAAGAGCTCGGCCCAGAGAGACACACTTCACTGGGCTTCAGGTTGATGGACTCCGCTTGCTGTCGGTCAGAGAGGTGAGGCGTCAGATGAAGACGAGGAAGCTGAACAGGCTCTCTCTGAAGCTAAAGTGGAAGAAAGGCTTATAAACATCTCTGGAAAAGACAGAGAAGGTACTCTAGAAGTTAAAGTCAAAAGAAAAATGGCTTGTGTTGTGTTTTGGATGCTGGTGTCATCAGCAGGTTGCTTAAGCATGACTTCTGTGTTCAATGAAATATTCTTCCCAATATCCAATATTTCTACTTTATTTTCTAGTAGAAAATATCTGAACATCCTTCACACAAAAATTATTTAACAGAGCAAAATGATTAAGGTAATAAGATTTATTGTTTAGAAAATACATTGTGGATGAAATGTATCGTTTATTGCTTAAATAAACTGTTTTAAGCAAACTGACAATAGGGTAAAAAAGTCCAAAATGCTGAAAAACAAACCAATTATCGGAAGTTCCAATTATCTGAAAATGAATGAAACTCATGAACATAAAATAAAAATAAAATATTTTTTGTGTTTTTCCTTTTTTATTGTTTTTATTTTAATTATTTATATATATATATATATATATATATATATATATATATATATATATATATATATATATATATATATATATATATATATATACCGTATATATATATATATATACACAGTATATATATAAAAAAAAAATTTTTTTTTTTTTTTTTTGGCTGTGATTCCATTATTTGTTAAGATAATATGATTAATTTTAGAAAATGTATTCTTTCACCTTGTTTTAATCATAAAACGTACTAAACATTGATACATTTAACCTTCAAACAAGAAAAGAAAAAAAATGTAACTTTTATTTTTGACTAGTTTTGACTTATTTGATGACTAGTACTAACCAGCATAAGCCAGCATGGAAATTCATCGGAATGTTTTATCATGGTCACCAGATCTGAAGCTGACACACACTGATTAAAACAACTGGACAAGTGGCAAATAGACCATGCCAAGTGATCACAGACAAGCAGAGCTATATGTTCATGCACGCCAAATATATTTACCAAATTGACCTCATCCACAGTGATGGGCTGTGTGCGGTAGCGCGCACCCTTCTGTCTGCGTCTCTCAGAGGCCTCTAGTGGGCTGCCGTCTCTCACGGGACTCCCCACAGCACCCAATATGGGCTGAGACAGTTTGTTGAAGAGAGCCAGTTTCTCACTCATAGACAGTTTAGTGCCAGCATCATCCTCCACCTCTGCCTCAGGCTCACCTGCCTCACCCAAATGAGGACTGAAGGAGGAACAATAGACAGTGAATTAGGTCATTCATTTGTTTTTAATCTCAGAAGTACTTCTTAAATTGGCAGTGGCACTGCTTCTGTAAGCGTAGATAGAGATTTAAAGACATATTAAGGTTCAAGAAATGAGCATGTTGTATAATGAAGTCCTGCCCACCTCGCTGCCATCACTGTTTCCTCAAAGGTGATTGGCTGAGTGAGTGCTCGAGGATCGTTGTTACGGCGAGCTCTGCGCTCATGGAAACTATTACTGGAGCGAGGTTTGAGGAACAAGGACGCCTCGGGTGAAGCTGTCTTCTCCAATTCCTGATAGAAAAACAACAATGTAATAAACATATTTAAATGGTGGAATTAAAAGAAAGAGAGAGCGACAAATGTTAATAATTCACCAAGAGATACAGTTGACCAAAAAAGTCACTTTTACTTTTTTGATAAGTAAGATTTTTTTTAAAGAAATGAATGATTTTATTAAGGAACAAAGCATTAAATTGATTAACAGTGACAATAAGACATTTTAAATGTTACAAATTATTTATATTTAAAAAAAGAACTTTCATTTTTCTAAATAATCCTGAAAAATGTATCACAAAAATGTTTTCCACAAAAATATTAAGCAGCACAATTTTTTTCAACATTGATAATAATAAGAAATGTTTCTTAAGCAGCAAATCATCATATTAGAGTGATTTCTGAAGGATCATGTGACACTGGAGACTGGAGTAATGATGCTGAAAATTCAGCTTCGCCATCACTGGAATAAATTACATTTTAAAATAAATGAATTTAGAAAACAGTTATTTTAAATTTAAAATATATATATATATATATTTCACAGTATTACTGTTTTTATTGTATTTTTGATCGAAAATGTGCAGCATTGGTGAACATAAGAGACTTCTTTAAAAAAAAATGCATCTTCCTCACTCCAGATTTTTGAACGGCATTGTAATTTGAAAAATTGAAATGTGTCGATTCAAAACATAATTTTTAACTGCGCAGAGAAACGTAATTACATTAAATTCATTTTTATTTACACAAATACTTCATGCTTCACCAAATCTGTTTGATTTTCTCTCTTCCATGACTCACAACAGGAGATGTTTAAAAGAATGTTCACGCTGCTCTTTTCCAGACAATGAAAGTGAATGGTGACTAGGGGCCATCAAACTCAAAAACTGACCAAAAAGTAAACTCATAAACTCATTTACGTTAGAAGTCATTGCATATTTGCAACATCATTCATGTTGCCATATACTTTGAATATGATAATACTGTACGCTGTGTGAAGACGTGTCACCCCATATTTAGTCACAATTCACTTTCATTGTTCATAAAAAGCATTACTTGTGTGTTCCATGTAAGAAATTAATATCATTTGTCACATCAATATGTGAGTGAGTTAATGGCACAATTGTCATTGTTAGGAGAACAATCCCTGTATTTTCTGTTTCACCAAGAAAATGCAATTGCAATGCAATTTTTTAATATCTCTGTCTCTGGTGAAATGGGTCAGTTGCAGGATGAATTAAATAGATCCTGCTCTGATAGTCTCGGTAAGGAAGTCACAGTAACAAATGAAACCCAGTGGGTCATACGGTAACCAAACACTCCAGGTGTCCTATTACCACCTACGACCCAAACACAAAGCATAAGAACAGAGAGGAAAAAACATACTGGTGCAGAAAGAGAAAGAGAGAGATTACTTAAAATAAATGACAGTGCATTCAACATTCATTTTCAGTATCACATTGCTTTTTAAAATGTATAAATATACTTTGTCCTCAACACATTTAAGAAGATTAAAAACATTTTTGTATGTGAGAATGAGTTCTATGTGTGTCATTTCTGATACATGAGAAATGCCTGGTCATAAAAGTGCTAATACTAATACATTAAAAGGTGTATTTTATGGTAAAGGTAAGTGTAGTCTAAAGTAATTATAATAAGCTTTTATTAAGAACAGTAAATTGGGAAGTCCCCAAAAGGGTAAATATATACAAGGTGTGTGTGTGTGTGTGTGTGTGTGTGTGTGTGTGTGTGTGTGTGTGTGTGTGTGTGTGTGTGTGTGTGTGTGTGTGTGTGTGTGTGTGTGTGTGTGTGTGTGTGTGTGTGTGTGTGTGTGTGTGTGTGTGTGTGTGTGTATGTGTGTGTGTGTGTGTTTTCCATCCATGGCAATGACCTTTTTCTATTCAGGCAGCAGCAGTTGCTAAAGAGATACGGTGGGCTCTTGTTTCACCTACTTTAAACAGAGACATCTTGGCAGCTACACTCATCTTAGCTCTGTCATCTGTCTTTACATCCACTGCAAGAAAAACAGCAAGCACAACATTACAAGGGGAAAAGTATCTCCAAGTCACACACATGCATTTTAGAGCAACAGAAATGCCAAGCTAATCGAAACTGACACATCATAACAGACTGCATTACTTGTGGCGCAATCTGAACGGATCCTGCTGATTCACACACACACATGCATATCTAATTGAGGACATAACATACTGTTTTATATAGTAGAAAGGTTACGTAACTGTAATTCACACGCTACCGCTAAAAGACATTTAGCTTTTTCAGAACGATTTTTTGCAATTAAGGTCATCCCTAAAAAAGGTTGTCAGATTTAGCTTAGTTCTGGGACTAATTCATTTGTCCACAAACTATAGCTATCTAAACCTATACGCATTTGATTCACCTGAGATCATGATGGTGAAATATCTGTGTGAGATCACTAAATGACTAACAAACATATCATACATGTTCTCTCACGCGCTCATAAACTCATTGCTCTGTGTTTGGCCAAATGCACACACAGTTTGGCAGATGTGTTCTTCACCTGTGCGTACACTTCTCTTGACTGGCAGATTTATTGCTGATCTCAAACACACACACACACACACACACACACACACACACACACACACACACACACACACACACACACACACACACACACACACACACACACACACACACACACACACACACACGTGTTTCCATGGGGACTTTCCATAGACATGATTTTTATTCTGTACAAACTGTATATTCTATCCCCTAACCCTAAACCTAATACACACATCATTCCTCCTTTCCCCATGTTAAGTTTTACACTAAATGTGTTTTTAAGGAATTAGATTATTATGTGAGTGTCACTAAATTACTGTCCTAAAAAGCATGGCTTATATTTATAACACTTTAAGCTTTCTCTAATACAGCCTTGTAAGATTTATCCACTCACCAGTAATAAAACAGAGGTCATTATAACTGTTTATGACAGTATCCACTTACTCTGAATATATGCATGAGTAAAAGTGTATAAGAGTGTGTTTATGTTTTGGTTTACTATGTGTATTGCATTGCAATGGTACTATGTAGCGGTAGAGTTGCAAAATTTGAAAAGACTGCTCAGACTACAGTTAAACAACCATTTACAAAAAAAAACTCCTCCATATACGCCTCTATATACACACACACACACACACACTACCGTTCAAAGGCTTGGGGTCAGTAAGATTGTTTTTTGTTTTGTTTTTTTGTTCTTCTATTTAGCAAGGATGCATTAAATTGATCGATAGTGACAGTAAAGACTTTTACATTGTTACAAAATACTTTTATTTCAAATAAATGTTGTAATTATAAACTCTTGAGCAGCAAATCAACATATTATTATGATTTCTGAAGGATCATGTGACACTGAAGACTGGAGTAATGATGCTGAAAATCTTTCTGACCCCAAACTTTTGAACGGTATAGTGTATGAATCCTGAATTTCATAAAAATCTGAAACTCTTCATAAAAATGCTTCAATATTATAACATCCTCTCTGTTTTCATCAATTTAGCTTGTCACAATAATGTCTACTCGATTTAATGAGTTTCCAGAGTTTCTCACTTGCAGGTTTTTACTTTGCCACCACTTTATTTGAACTGAAATTAAAAAGCAGCAAAAGACTTAATGTTGGCTTTTAGTTGATTAACATTTTTTACAATGTAAAATTGTAGTTTAAGCACTTACTTTGCGAGGTGTCTTGATTTTCATCGTCCATCGTTCTGTGAAATGAAGAACTTTATGAGAAGTCTCAAAGTAAAAGGAAGGACCGCAAAATCAAACTCACATTCAACTGCTCACTCAGTCTTTCTCATGCAAAGTAAGAGATACACATACATGGTATACAGAAAAAAGTATTAAGATGACTTCACACTAGATCTGCTTTAAGAAGCCTCTCCTGCAATATGGGCATTGTGACACACACACACACACACACACTCACTCAGACACATCTGTGCAGGTTATATGCATGACATAATGCTAACTATTAAAACTATGAGCTCTTACACACACCCTGTTTGATGATCCTATCAAGCTCAAGGGATACATGCTGAACTCATTTCCTGACTCAAAGGAAAGGACTGTGCTGAGTATGATATCTGGCATCTGTTAATATCTTCCAGGTATTTATGATAGTGAAAGGATTTTACTCTTAAATGACTAAATATCAACACACACAACACTTTCTTAAACATTTATTTGTTGCTTGCTATGCAGGGTTTATTTTCCTTATCCAATAACGTTTAAACCTAGTTTTTAACATAATTAATAGTAAAATAAAAAAAAGTGCTGAAATGTTACTTAAGATATGTCAATATATAATGAGCTCTTGATCTCAAAATACAGTAAAAACTGTAATATTGTGAAATATTATTACAGTTGAATCTGTTTTCGATTTTAATATGCCTAGTGTCTATTTACACCAAGTTCAAGTAGCCTGCAATGACGGCAGAGGCTATTTACACTGACTCCGCCCACCGTAATCTGATTGAGCTAGACAAAATAACAAAAGAAATCCTGCATGGAGAGTAAGACGTGTGCCGTTAGCCTTTGACGCGATCGAACCAAGTTCCAATCCGCTTTTTACCAAACTCATTATTTTCCCTTTTCTCATTGCAAATCGACTTGGAGTAGCGTTTATTATAAATAAATATGTATATTTTTTAAATCATCATTCATCAAATCATCTTATTAGAATGATTTATGGAGGATCATGTGACACTGAATAATAACTTTTCACTTAGTGTAAATATTCCTGTGATGATAAAGCCATTATTCCAGTCTTCAGTGTCACATGATCCTCCATAAATCATTCTAATATGATGATTTGATCCTCAAAAAATCGTTCTTATTATTAATGTGAAAAACAGTTGCTCTGCTTAATATTTTTGTAGAAACTGTGACTAATATTTTTCAGGATTCTTTGATAAATAAAGTTCAAAAGATCAGCATTTATTTGAAATATAAATCTTTTGTAAGTGTATATATATAGAGAGAGCATGTGCTTGTTTTAATGGTTTTTGTCACATGAAAAAAGGTTAATGACAATCATAACACTCAACTAAGTTAGTGTGTCTAGGTAGTAAGCAACTGCTGTCTCCATACCCACAACTCTCCTTTATCTCACAAGCTGTGATGGGTTGAGTACGGAAACGTTCACTGTTTTTGCGACTCCCTGCAGGATCCCCTGGCATGTAACGACGGGTGCGCCGACGACTTCCCTCGGCACTTGGTTGAACCGCTAGGTCAAGAGTCAAGGCCACCACGCCACCATCAGTGGTGCTAATGTTTGAGTACACAGACCAGAACAGATGGCGGAGAGGAAGAATGTGTGTTTGTGAAGGAAACAGAAACAGAGAAAGAAGGATTGAGTCAAAGGAAAAGATTAGAAAAGGACACTACTACTTCTCACAGCACACTGAAGATGGTAAGATGTTAGACAGCATCAATCACACTGTCACCATGGTGCCAAAACTACAGGTACACATTAGCGTTATGTTAGCACCACAAAATGTGCACATAATACAATTCATTACATAAAGAGATACCCTAAAACTGATATGAAATGCAAGGGCACATATCCAACCAACAAAGAGTAGCTAAAACACTGTTAAAAACATTAGAAACTTATTTTTAAAAACTACTTTAACATATATATTTTTTTTAAATATGGTGTGACTCCTAGATGTGTGAATAAATGCCATTTATTAATTGCTAGTCATTTTTTCAGGATACTTTAATGAATAGAAAGTTCAAAAGAACAGCTTTTATTTGAAATATAAATCTTTTGTAACATTATAAATTTCTTTACTGTCACTTTTGATAAAATAAAAATATAAAACAAAAATATTTTGTAATGTTATAAAAAAAAATATTTACAAAAATATTTTGTAACGGTATAAATGTCTTTACTCTCACTTAAAAAAAAAATCTTCCTGACCCTAATCTTTTGAATGGCATTAAAATATATAGTTTTTCTTAGGCTGTTGAAACGTGTATCTGTCTAATTTAAGTGTATTTTGCAGCAAATTAGAAATAGGTGGATACTTAAAGGTACACCATGTAAAAAAATGTATTCAGAATTTAAATAAGGTCAGTGCATCATCAATCCTCCTTCCAAAACGTATATTTATATTTTAGACGGGGCGGGATGGTTTTCGCTGGAAATTCGGCCCGTCTCATATAGAGAAGTTGCTCTGGCTACTTTGACGTGTGTATGGTGCAGGAGTAGCATAGGTTGGCTGTCGTTCACAACGACTGGGAAAGATTGGCATGAAGCAGCTAAATCACTTGTTTTAAAAAAAACGCCGAACAGAACAGAGGAGAGTCTGCAGGCAAAAAGAGAACGCAACAGAGCTCGTAATAAAACAAGAATCAACATTGGCTTGGCTTTTTGGATATGGCGAGAAGTGAGGGATTTGAAATGTTGTAAAAGCGTAAAGCCTTAGAGCTTTATACCCTAGCAACCAAAACAATGTTGTACCGCAAAATGTAGTTTTGTTTTTTAAGCGCTAAAGGGCCAGAAGTTACATAGTGTACCTTTCATGAAATATTATTATTATGCAGAATAATGGTGTTAGAGATAACTGCAAATGTCTTTGCCTGTGGCAATACAAACAGAATGAAGCAGGAAATGAACACACACACTGAGACACACTCCCTACACTCTATTAGACGGAGCAGGGCTCGAGGTTTGCTGTAGAAGAGCGCTCTTCAGCTGGCCTACTGATACATGAGTGTGTAACTGGCGTGTGTCAGGGGTTGAGGGCCCATGGGAGTCTGGAGGGTTTTCCCCATCCACTGTACCAGACGAGCCCAACAAACATCCCCTGGAGAGGGTGATTGAGAGAGACAGAGGACTTCAACTGGAGGAAATAAAGTGTGCAAGGCAGGGACAGCTGAGAGACATGCACAGGAGGGATGGTGTAGATATAGAGAATGATGGAAATGTAGCTTGCAAAAAATTATTAATAGGTCTAAATTTGAGATTTATTTAATTGACTTGCATCATTTTTGCATCCATTTGGATTACAGAGTTTGATGCATAAAGTATGAAACGGGTAAGATTTCTGTAGTATTCACTATAAACTGAATGTGTACACAATGACCAGCTGTATATATTTATCAATAAATCCAGTTTGTTTCAATCTCATACATTGTGACTTATGGCTTGTTCCACAGCTAGCCATATTTTAACTCTAGTTTTTAACTGAATAAATGTAATCATTTTCACAATGAATAGATTCGTGCTGATTCTAAGCAGTTTGACTAAATGCTTTTTGAAAATATGATTATTTAAATGAAATTAAATACAATTAAAATAGATGATTTAATAATAAACTATGCCATGATTTTTTGAGTGAAAATCTTACCCGTTTCTTTTATGCATGACTGACAGATATGCATCACATTAACTTTATTAGATTGTTTATGTCAAAACAGTGTATTCCAAATGGATGGAAATTTTATATGTAATTCAAATAGATTTTTTAGCAGAAATTTTATCTTGTGAGGATTAGAATATATCCAAAGCTGGAAGTCCTGTGTGATCTAGTTAATATTTGCAGAGGATGTAACTCTCTCACAATACATAATGCCTAATTTATGTCCACAATAAAGCCAGGAATGTGTTTTAAGAAAGTAATTCGGATACATTTCGAGAGGAACCCTCAGGAAAGCTCACCTGTTTTGGTGTGTGTTCTCTCCACTGGTGTTCACCTTACATCCATTGGAGATCCTTGCAGGAACAGGCCGTTCCTCTAATGGTGTTCGTCCATTCCTCCCCATCCCTCCGTTCATTCCTCCTGAAACAGACTTTTCCACATAGTTAGAGTCACGGACACCGCGTCCTTCCCTGTCTCTTCTCGACCACTTGGATGGAAGCTCCTCTTCCTGGCTGCCATAACGTTCAGCCAGCTCTCGCCGTCTCTCTGCTTTGTAGCGAGCTATGCGTTCAGCTCTGGACTCCTGGGCTACATTTTCCATTTTGTCCATATCATCAACTCCAGTTTTTTCACTTTTTGGATGTTTGAAGTAGGCAGAATAATTCCTGGTGTATGATCAAGATGATTTCAATGCCTCAATTTGGAAAACAAGGGTGGAGTCCCAACCGAAGAAATGTTTGATTGATCAGAAGAACAAATTACAGCAGGTTCCTCGAACAATATGTTTGTGTATCATCCTCATCACTTCCCCGAGGACATGGCACTGTCAGAAAGCAAATAAAAGAGTTCTCAGATCATCCGCTCGACACACTGAGGTGTCAGATATCTATGGATAAATGGAAGGACAAGAAAATACTTTCATTCAACAATCGACACCTATTTCGACCCTGTTCTGCAAACCTGCAAAATTAGCATTTACCTTTCCTATTTATCAGTGTAAGTGTACTCCATGACCTGCTTTAGTGAGCTTTTGAATTTGGGAAAGTCCTCTTGCACTGACACTCTACACCTCTGAAGTGCAGCTCATCTCAGCAGTCTTTTTAGGGCAAGCCATTTATCAGACAAGCTGATCCATCAACACCAACACAGGTGTATTTGAGTGTATTATTAGTATTGGCATACTACAACACATTTTAAGTAAACAACACAAGTCAGAAACAGTAAATAACATTTGCCAAACTCACAAAAATGATTAGAGCAGCTTAAATTTGCCAGATTGTTTTGCTGCAATGAGTAAACTGAATAATAGTGTATCAGATATTTTCATCAGTCAAAAGTTTGCTGTTGGTAAGACTTTTGATGCATTTAAAATAAGTCTCCTGTGCTCATCAAGGCTGTACAAAATAAAAACAGTAATATTGTGAAGTATTTCTGTTTTAATCTATTTTAAACTGTAATTTATTCCTGTGATGTCAAAGCTGAATTTTCAGCTTCATTACTCCAGTCTTCAGTGTCACATGATCCTTCAGAAATCATTCTAATCCCACATGGAAAGAACCTATATAAACATATATGTTTTAATATAGGTTTTGATATAGGTTTTTAATATATGTGACATAAAATTGGCCGTTTTCCTATATTATAGGTACATATATGCACGTATATATGTGTGCATATATGCACGTATATATGCACCTATGTTTACCTATATATTAGTAAAATTATTAAAATCCATAGCTAGGCAACATAAATAAAAGCCCAAAATGTAGAAATTTACATTATTTATTTACTTAAGAACAATCAAATAGTACAAGAACAAAAATAAGACAAAAAACTGAACAGAAAAAATATATAAATATATCTTTTTGATCTTCTCAGCTCCGTGAGCTTCAAATTGATAGATGTGCCTATCTGAGCTAGGCATCATGTATGACAGTTGCCAAAGTGAGATATGAGCTACAAAATGACCAGATCCTGCCATGAGCTATATAGGAGACATATCTTGTATGTACATATAGGGCTTATATGTGGATATAAAGAAGCAATACAGGAGACCTATATGGCCTGTATAAGCACATATATGCACCTAAATTTTGCCTATATGTGGCATATATACGCATATATGCAGCATATATATTATCATATATGTGCATATATGCTGTATATATGCAGCATATATGTGCATATAAACTGTATATAGGTTTCATATATGCACATATATCCTCATATAGGTTCTTTCCATGTGGGATATGACGAGCTGGGCTCAAGAAACATTTCTTACTATCTTTAGTGTATAAAACAGTGCTGCAAAATATTTTTATTTAGTAATTATAATATTTTACTACTATTTATCTTTGTGGATTTTTGCAGTTTGATTTGGCAAGAATAACACCAAACAAAAATGTACTTTGGATATTGTACTATTGGATATTGTTGATGATACAGTACTATCTGTCAAATATATGTTGATGGTCAGAGGAACCTATTTTAAGGGAAAACTATAATTAGTATTATTGTTCATTTTACGTATCTCTGGGAACCCACAGAAACAGTAAAGACAGTCATTTCTGAACAATAGCATGAAGAACCTGAAGAACAAGTGGAGCTAATGCATCTGGTCTGATACAGACACAGACTGTAAGCCATCATCTTGTTAGTCACACTCTGCTGTAATACATGAAATTACCCAAACAAGACCGGTCAGAACACGCCTTCCCAAATTATCATTCATGACTCTACAGATGTGGTTACCCAGTCGCCAAGTTGCCATAACAACACAATTACAGCTTTACTCATACATAAATAATGACATCATCATCTTATCACCCATACACAACATGGACCTGGCATGTGGTCGATGGCCTACCCATGGGAGCCCTCCAAGAGTGCTGCATCAAAGAGGAGTGTGTGTGTGCGTGTGTGTGCGCGCGTGTGTGTGTGTGGCCTGGTAAACCCTACGTTATGGAAATGTATGTCCATAATGTCCCCCCAAAGATGGCAATAACTGAAATCCTTGTCCTTGTGGGGACATTTTTTAGTCTCAATGAGGAAAACGGCTTATAAATCATACTAAGTGATGGTTTTTTTTTTTTATGTAAAAATGCAGAAAGTTTTCTGTGAAGGGTTTAGGGCAGGGGTGTCAAACTCAGTTCCTGGAGGGCCACAGCCCTGCAGAGTTTAGCTTCAACCCTAATTAAACACACCTGATCAGCTAATCAAGTCCTTCAGGCTTATTTGAAAACTGCAGGTGTGTGTGTGTTGAAGCAGGGTTGGAACAAAACTGTGTAGGGCTGTGGCCCTCCAGGAACTGAGTTTGACACCTGTGGTTTAGGGGGTTAGTGTATTCGTGTAAGGGGTCAGAATATACAGTTTGAGTTCGTACAGTATAAAAACCATTATGCCTATATGGAGAGTTCACACAAAGATAGCGAACCAGACGTGTGTGTGTGTGTGTGTGTGTGTGTGTGTGTGTGTGTGTGTGTGTGTGTGTGTGTGTGTGTGTGTGTGTGTGTGTTTGTAGGGGCTCCTCTCCTCCTAAATAAGCAAACTGTAAGCATCAGCATTCTGCCAGATCCGCTCACAACTGAAACACAATAGCCCTGATATAACAACAGAGCAAAGATCCAGCAGTACCACAGCAGAGAGAGGGACCACAACTTCTCTCAGTGAGCCTTATTTGGTGTTTCAGGAGCCCAAAGCAGAGTTTGAGCTCTCAAATCTACAGCAATCATATCATGATGGAATGGAACTTACAAAATGGTCCTACCAAGAACTCTAAGTAATGTCATCTACCAATACTGGAAATTACAGGCTGATACATTTAACTCTGTAATGTCACAAAGTTCAGAACAAGTCATTTCTGCAACTCAAGACTGCCTCATTTAGGGTTCCTCAGACTATACTAAACAGTTGGCCAATATAGAAATGAAGATAAATTATATACAAGTCAGTTCGATATTAGGTCATATTAGTTTAAACCTCTAAATAGACTTTTAATGCAATAGTGAACAGGATCTTCAGCAGCAATGTCCTCTCTCTATAGGGAGCATGAGAGTCATGTCTCATCTGAGAGAGACTTTCCTGAGAGATTTAACAAGCTTAGCCACGTCAAGATCCCGATACGAGTCTCAAATCAGGAGAGCAAACAGTATGTGACAAAATCAAAATGTGTGTGCTGATTTTAAACATCTCAATAAAACACCTATTCAAATTTTTGTAAAACATAATACAATTTTTTTTTTAATGTGCATGTAGCAACATGTTTGTGGTGAATAAAGTGGTTATAAAAGTGCAATGAACTTATCACTGCAGGCTGTCAGTTTGGCGCCACTTTGATTTTACATTTTATTTAGGCCTATTTTTGTTTGCTTAATATTTTGAAGACAAAAGCTACAGAGACAGTATGACAGAGTCGGAGAGATGGAGAGATGGAGCGAGTCACATTAAAGGGAATTTGAGGATACGGGATGGAAAGGCACTGTAGTTGCTGGTTGACGTTTGGGATCAGTTAGACTCATCAGTCCTTAATCCGGTAACTCTATCTGACATGGACATGTGCTGAGCACGGATATATGCAAACAACCACACACACACACATAGACGGCAACATTCACGATTCAGTAATGACTGAGGTATTCTCAGCACACGCTACTTATCTTGCTTAACAGCCGTTGGAATTGTACTACAGTTAGCTTATGGCAGGTGTGTTTTCTTGTGGCCGATTTACAACAATCCAGCTGCATTTAAATTAAGTCTCATAAGCTTGTGCCCGGAAAAACAAGTAATACAAGATGCATTTGAGATACACCAATTAAATCGTTTATTAGTTGCCAAAGGGATTGTACTCATGTTAAAAAGAAAAACAGAAGCAGGTGAAATGCATGTAGTATGGTACACATATTCAGATGTGCGTTTTAAATTATTGTTTTATTCCTGGTTTTTGACGCAATAATTAACCAGTCAACAAAAATAAATATTTATTACTATCTATTATAATACTACTACTAATAATAATTTTTATTATTATTAATAACAATAATTGTAACTATTTTGTTTTGAGCTGACTGTTAAAGTCAGCATGAAACGAACAAGAAATGTAGGCCCTCACACCAGTTGACACGTCAACAGAGAAGGGGAAGTTATGTTGATTAAAAATTATGAGAGCATACGAATTAAAAAAAATAAGAATTGTACAGAGGAATCATTTATAATAAATACTGCAATATTCCATAAAAAAATAAGAATTGTCAACTTTGATTTCTTGGTGACTTTAGGCTTAATTTGTTATGTATCTTTCTGAGAATTAATGGATGTTATGTCAAACATTACATTTATGCAAACACTAAATAAGTAAATAACTTCACAGGAGCAAGAGTGTGTAACTGCCATGACTGCAAGAGTGTGTAACTGTCATGCAAAGCACAATGCATCATGTTACACCTTCAGAAAATGAATCATGTTAGAACTAGCAATGATGTCTTTCTGATAAGTTATGGTAGTAAAAAGGCAGAGACCGTATGAATGTGTTAATAAACAACAATTCAATAAACAAGAAGGTAGATTTTCAAACAAAACATTGTTTGTTTTTCCCTTTTCATTGAAAAAAGTTCCCCCAAAAAAAGCAACAGCAACACAGAGCTTTCTCATTTTAGAAAAGCCATAAGAACTGATAAGAATGCAAATGTGTACCTTGAAATGCAATGTAAGTCGCTTTGGATAAAAGCGTCTGCCAAATGCATAAATGTAAATGTAAATTACATTCTAAAGTAAGAAGGAAATTACAGTAATTACGGAGAATAACAGTCAATTTTATAATGGATGCTTTTCTAAAATGAGACATATGTGGTCGATGCGACCTCTGGAGGGCGCAGCCTTCGAAATGCGTCACAGCATCAGTGTTTGTGAACAAATCGGTTGAGTAAATGATTCAATGAAAAATAGAAAATTATACATTTACTCATTACTGTCATTTTTAACTACTAACCCAAAGATACCAAACTTACCAAGAACTTACCAAGCATGCAAAACCAGGTATTTTTGAGCATTTTAGGGTTGCATCTTGTGACACATCTTGTTTTTGGTTTGTTTAGATGTCTTTGGTCCAGTTGAGCTCATATTTCAGTCGAACTGCACTAGAGTTTGTTTGGTTTGGTGCACAGTGCACAAGGTTCAGATGGCAGCATTCATACTTAATTCAAATGAACCACACTAAGAGAGCGATCACACCAGAGCTTGTTTTAATTGAACCAAACCTGGCAAAGTGTGAACACACCCTTAAAATCTCCACCACTGACTGACAGTTTGTCTGGAGAGAGCAACACAGACAAGCAGATACAAACAGATAATTAGAGTCTCATGACTCTATTATAAAGACTCTGTTCGCTATAAGACACTCTTCGACACGTCCTACTACATGTCATTTAGCTCCGTTACATCACGTTCATGGACTTACAGTTATAATCATTATGGGATTCCAGGACTTCTAGCCCCCATCCTGCGCTATGATCAGGTAATGCAATGTCAAGGTTATATTTAACACAGGCATGACAGGCATGGTAATAGTCTTAAGACAAGAGGTAAACAGTACAACAGCAAGATGTTTAAGACACTAACCAGGAACAGTCCGCATAAACATAATAAATAAACAAATAAATGGCAGCAGATGACAAATACGATTTAGCTTTTGACCTTGGTTGTACTCACATAACCCACGGGTCACACAAGCTAGACAAGTCATAACCCTCACACACACACACACACACACACACACACACACACACACACACACACACACACACACACACACACACACACACACACTCACTCATAATCTCAAGGCAGGGCACAAGGAAGAATTTCCAAGACACAATTAATGTCCATTTTCTTTTCCCATTATAATCATTATCCTTCACTGATAATTATCATGCACGCAACTTCAATAATAACCTGTAACACTTTACCTAAAGCCTGTACATGTATTACAGATATTCAAAAGATTGTATAAGACACATTATAATGCAAAGCATTTTTATAAATAGCCTAACTGCAAACACTGTAATAACCACATAATGTTGCTGAATGCTGATGATATGCTATAAATAATAAAATATTAAAAATGTACTGTTACTGTACTATTGTAAACTATGTCTTTGGATACATTTATTCACAAGAATAAACAACTTGTCTGATTAAGATAAAGCATTATGTATAACATTATATACTTATAAAGCATTATGGCATTATGAAAGCAGAATACATTATGCATAATACCTTTATAAAAGCATTTTAAAAAGTCAAATGTGGTACCATTTACTGCTCATCATAAAAGCTCTGATAAGAAAATGCAGGTGACCACAATATGAAAATAATGTGCCACATGGACAATTGATTTTGCTATATCAACAAATGGCAAAGTCATTTGAATTTGCAGTAGCGTACATTTACTTGTGAGTTATTTCATTTGAGGTGTACAGGTGCGTTTGCTGCGCTGAAAATAAGTGCAAGCACGGTTGCAGATATAGGATAGTGGAGCAGACATCACATTTCACTCACTTTATACAGTATAGATCCACACAATGAAAGCTCATTTGGACTCCTGCAAGCTAAACCCAGCGCGCCAGCTCATTACACAAGAAAGAAGACACTTTTACAATGTTTAGCATTAACTGCCAAAACAACGTTGCTTTTAAGTACTTTACGATATGAACTGAAAAGTTCGTTTAGTTTCACAACGAGGAAAATCTGACTGTTGTTATTCTTAAAACTCGTGATAAATGTAACGGCAGAAATGAATGACGGTACTTACTCGATCTGTGGATGGATCAGCTGTGCGTTTGGATCAACACTGACAGCTCCACACAGACACACACACACACACACACTGCCCTAATGGCCAATGAGAGAGTGTGAAATGCCTTTTAGGGTGTGAGTGGGGGGTGCGGCGGGGCTGGGTTAGGAAGAGAGAGGGAGAGAGAGAGAGAGAGAGAGAGAGAGAGAGAGAGATAAAAATACTCCCATGACTAGGGGGTAACATTCCATTGCAAGGGGGTACAGCTAATTTTTTTTAAAAAGCTACTTGGTCGAACTCATTTTTAAACTCATTGCTAATTTGAAGTATTACAAAAACACTTTTAAGAATTAAACGGTCCACATGCATGCGCGCGGGTCGCCCCCTCATGGGCGTCGTAATGTTTACATCATGCAATCGACGTAGAAAAATAGTAATGCTGTGGATCTGTTTAGCATGAGACAGAAAAAAAGGAACAAACTTCAAGATCTAGGCCAACAGGTGTCATAAGTGCAAAACCAGTAGTAGGCTATACGGGAGCCACCTAAACATGAACAAATTTTGCACTTATAATTTTGTACAAGGAAAAATATTCTTAGACTTGCTGATCCCTCTGCATTACATTTCTTGGGGATGGCAGATGTCATTCTATGGGACGGACAGAGTATAAAAAAATAGGAAGTTCCAATGATCCAGTAATTTGCAAACAATGACACTGTGGCATGACTGCCTCCCAGTGGCCACCTTTCATAGCTGTAGGCATCTTAGCTCTACTTTGCAGGGTTTGGAGTACGGAACACATTTGCTTGACTTTATTTGAACATGTGACCTTGAAGGAATCCAAAAGTAATCCGATTACATTACTTTCATATTGTGGTGCTCAGACTACATTACTGAATACATGTTAAAAGTAACCCTCTCAAACTCTGACTATCTGCATAAGATATTCTTGGCCGCTGATAGAGAAAAAAGGTGGCAAACAATGATGAAATTGCTGTTTTATTACTGAAGTGTCAGTATAAAGAAAATGGTAAAATGTGCATTCAATTACATATTTAATTGATTTGTATTCATAATAAAATCATAACTAAGCTTAAAAATCACTAAGCTTAAATATCCCTCTCAGCCCGTTCAACAACAAACAGGCACTGCTGGCTCGTGTTTGTGTTTACCTCAAATTCATCATGAACAAAAAACACAAAACTTCAAACAATTTGCTTAGAACCTAAAACATTGTATGCCTTTAAAATGAAGGCAAAACAAACACAAAATGTTATAAAAACATTACTATGAAAAAAAAAGTCTTTAAAGTAGCACATTGAAACAATCTGGAAACATCAAACTTACCTGTTAAACAACAAATTGTGCTGCAACATACACAAAATTTCATTATTAGAGAGTTGTCACAAGTGAAAAAGACAAATTCTCATTCCTCACCTCCGTAAACACGTGAACAAGGTGGTGATGTGTATATATATATAAAAAAAGAAAAATCAGGGCATGAGAGCTCCAAAAATAGCTGAATGTTTCATAAGGGCATTTGTTTCTTTTTAAACATCATCATTACAGAGTATCAGTAACATATTCCATTTCCACCAAGAAGTTTTCATTTGAGAAATATAAATAAAAAATAAAATAAAATAAAAAAAGTGATCCAATGGTTAAGGTGTTTCACTTTACTCCATTATTTAAAAATCAATCTAATCGCTCTTGTGGCAGAATAATTCTTGGTGCAGCTCGGACTGGATGGGAGGAGCCAGGATAATTATGTGACTCCGCCCATCTGTCACTCATCTTCACTGTTGCGGTTAGCCAGGAAAGGATGAGCCAAAGCTCTGCAGGCGGAAATGCGATGAGCTGGATTGAAAGCCAAAAATTGCTGCGTGGAGAGGGAAGTTTCAGACAAGAAAACAGTTATTTAAATGTGTATTTTGAGTAGCAGTCACTACAATCACTCTCCGTATAGGAATCAATGAGCAGCGCTTACAGACAACAGGTCATTCTCCTCATGGGCTAGGCTGGGCAGCAGTTGTGTTGTTGGCTTTGTCTCAACCCAGGCAGGAGTGTAGCAGACAGGGCTTTCTATGGGCCAGTCCTCCTCACCCGGCAAACCAATTACCCTGTGAGAGAGGGAACATACAATTATCACTAAAGTGTGTAGTTCTTGGTTGCAGTTAATTTGAGAATGCAAAAGTATTTTTGTTTTTTACTCACTCAAAGATCTTCTGCAGCTGCTGGATTTCTGTGAATCCACAAAACAACGGCCTGCAGAAAAGTTGAGAAAGTTAAACCATCTCACAAACCTCAGAAATTGACAAGCTGTTTGTATTTTGGTGCAAATTCATCTGATTTATATTAGGCCTAGTGATTATTTGACATAAGCATGACTGCATAAGGCAAAATAAAATATGACCTTGTAGCATGGCCACACAGGTTTATTTTGGGCGCAAAAAAAGACTACATTAAATACAGGTTCACAAGGTGTGCTGAATTATTGGGTAGAGAGGCTATGAAACCATCACAAAATAAACACTGTAAAGTTATCAACTATAAGGAAATAAAACCTATTGACCTATTGATGCAGTTCATGGTAATATTAATACTTTACATTTTTGGTAACACTTTAGTTTAGGGTCCAATTCTCACTATGTTAACTAGTTGCTTATTAGCAAGCATGTTATTAGGATATTGACTGTTTATTAGTACTTATAAAGCCTTATTCTGCATGACCATATTCTACATTCCTAATCCTACCCAATACCTAAACTTAACAACTACCTCACTAACTATTAACTATTTGGAGTTTACTGAGGCAAAAGTCAAAGTTAATAGTTAGTTAGCAGTGAGAATTGGACCTTAAACTAAAGTGTGACCTAATTCTTATTCAGGATTCTTTGATAAATAATCCTTTTTGTTTGAAATCGAAATCTTTTCTAGTATCACTTTTGTATCCTCGTTGAATAAAAGCATAAAAACTGACCTCAAACTTGAATGGTAGTGTATGTCGAGTGGCGACTTGACGTCAAATTGTAAAAGAATATCTCTCTGAACTGTTTTGCTCTCACCTTAACAGAAAGAGCTCTGCAAAGATGCAGCCGGCACTCCACATATCCACTGAAGACATGTAACTGGACTGCAACAGGACCTCTGGAGCCCTGTACCACAGAGTAGCAACCTGCACAAACACACAATTACAAATCACATGCCAGAGCTCCCGACCACTCCAACATATTACTGTGAATGTGAGGTCCATACACATGGGGTGAGGGCGATATGGCATGTGTATATCCTGGCTAAACCAAAGTCTGCGATCTTGACCACCCCTCGACTGCTCACAAGCACATTGTCTGGCTTCAGGTCCCGGTGAATGACAGTGTTGGTATGGAGGAAGTCAAGTCCGCTGAGCAGCTGACGCATCACATCCTTCATAAAGAGAGAGAGAGAGAAGGCCCATTCACACAAAGAACTATAACTATGAAGATAAATATAACAATAACTATATTAAAGTCCACACCAACACACAATATCATCGTCAATATCATCTGGCACTTTAAATGCTCTTTAAAACTGAGCTCTGATTGGCTATCAATGTTTTTATCATTCATCAGCTGGAAAAAAAAAATTCTGAAAGTTTTAATTGGGGATATTTTTCTAATAATAACACATCGATTCACTTCTGAAGGCCTTTATTAACCACCTGGAGCCGTATGGATTGCTTTTATGATGGATGGATGTGCTTTTTGGGGCTTTAAAACCTTAAGGTACTTTTCACTCCCATTATAAAGCTTGGAAGAGCCAGGATATTTTTTACTATAACTCTGATTGTGTTTGGCTGAAAGAAGAAAGTCACATACACCTAGGATGGCTTGAGGGTGAGTAAATCATGGGCTAATTTTCATTTTTGGGTGAACTATCCCTTTAAGCTCTAATCTCTATGAGCGACAATATGCTAGTGCATTAGGGCATGTTGTATGTTCATTGAACTGTATCTGTGGCTGAAGTGTTCAATAACTCTTTTATAGCTATACAAAAACATTCTCTGAGAAAATATTTACTGCAGTGCTATTACTAATTTATTCAAAATTGTCACTGCAAAATGAGAGGAGCAAAGTTCAAACCTTAATTTTGTCCCTGGCCAGGCCTTTTGCTGATGCTTTGCTGAGAAATGTGGTCAGATCTTGATCAATATATTCAAACACCAACATCAGGTCAAACTTCTGGTTCTGCCATCCAGCTGAAACATTCAGCAACCTAGAGAGAGAGAGAGGTCGCAGTGCTCAAACTGAAAACTCACTATACTTCCCAAACCTTCTTTGGTAGGCTATTTGACCGACCGTTTCCATACTCACTTGACTATGTTGGGGTGGTTGAAGTGCTCTATTTTTCGCAGAAGAGCCACTTCTCGTATGACGAACTGAGGGATGCCACACTCTGGGTCCTCGGGGAGGTTCAGTCTCTTCACCGCTATGAGACGCTGCTTGTCGCGCCTCTCTCTGGCTTTGTACACTTTCCCGTAGGAGCCCTGGCCGATTTCTGCCAGGAATTCATAATCTGATTCTGAGCTCTCCCAACAACTGTCATCCATGTTTGGATCAGAGCAATCTGTCAATCCGTCTTACTGCAATTACAAAAGGCATTAAGTCATTAAGAAAGTCGGACCGAGCTTTGTTAGGACTTTCCATTTTACTGGTGTTCAAGCGATTCAAATTACTCGGCCTGTTAGTTAACCGTTTAAAATTAAATTGATAAACCGAATAAACAATAATTAGATAAAAAATCTTTATGAATATAATTGATTGAATTCCGGGGGAAAATGTAAAGGACGACATTCCACTGGCATGTAAAATTAAATAAGTGTGTACATTGACTTACTGAGATTAAAATAAATTAGACTTTTCCAGTTTCCACGATCGTGTCGAATGACCCAAATGCCATCAGCGGTGACGCGATCTGAATTTCTCCTTAACATCGTGATAAAATTGTTTATTGAAAATCATATCTTGTTTAATACCGCGGTAAGCGTGCACGTTGTGTTGTTTGTTCATTGAAAACTGTACATAAAACGTTATAATTTACGTTACTGACTTACCTTTTCAGTCAATGGCATCCAAAGCCTTTAGCAGGAGAATCTACTATTTTGGATCACTGACACTGATCAATACGTTTTGTTGTTTGCCATGATTTTAATAAAACCTCGCGACCTGCAGGGGTGTGAGATTTATATCGGGACCACCAGCCAATGAACAGCTGTAGATTTCTGATGGATTTTCCCCATTTCACTAAACTATTTAAGAAAACCTATTTTCTCAGGTGAAAAGATATATACACTTATGCACTGAATGTCGATAAAAATAGTATATTGTAGGCTATAAATATAAATAAAAATATTTAATACCTTTACTTATACCATGCAAATGACTTTAGACACAGACTTAAGGCTTGTTAAAGATTATCTCTTTTTTTTTCTTTTTCTTGCAGGGTCCTGATGATTAATCCGATGATACAACAAATTCAGAAAAAAATGCATTTATCAATATCTGCCATTTTGAGACTTGCAGCCACACTGCCCCCTTGATGTAAAACCACATCCATTCCACACAGTGATTTGTTGTTCAAATCAACATATTTATTCCGGATGCACAAGCATCCGTTGTATATTAATTAACACATTTATAGGCAGATTTATACAATTCTGGAATATCACTGCAACTTAAAAGGTAGCAAAATACAAAGGTAAATGTGCACATTCCATCATCAGACAGCTTCTCAAATATATAATTTGCATAAACCCTTTATACAGACCTAGAGTCCTAGATCCACAATCATTCATTCAATCTAAGTGCAACTAAGACTTAAGTTTACAGTTAGTTACAAAAACCCAAATTACACAGTGCAAAGCATCTGTATTCTGCTTTTCACACACACACACACACACACAAAAAGGTTAATGGGTTTAGTAAAATGTCATTATAACAGCAGCACTGTTTTTACAAAACCCTTGATTAAGTGCATTATTTCACAGGTTACAGTAAAACCATTTGACTGAATCTGACTTGTTTCCCTTTAAAAGTAGATTTGAAATTATAGCCGTGTTTTAAACCAGTAAGGCACTTGATTAACTGCATTATTGTTAGGTTGTGCAGTGGTTCATTTTTTAATTATCACACAGATCCTCCCTCTGTTCTTCTCAGGAGCCATATCTGATATATATATAATATATATATCAGATTTACACACACACACAAATGATTATGTAGATTATGTGTTACAGACACTTATTCTTTCTTCTTGTTGTTACAATTCTTGGCTTTTCTGGTGAGACTGATGGCATCCAGATGAAGATTCCGTTTCAGGATGACAGAACCACACGTCAGCGCTCCTGCCAACGCTCCAGCAAAACCACACATCATCATATCCTGACCTGTAAGCGAAGTGCAGATTTGAAAGAGAAAGGGGACAAACCAGAGATCTCAGAACCATCAATGAAATGCACCTTACGTATTCTTCATTTTAAATAGCAAATACAAAAATGCAAGGCATGGCCCATGTCTCAAAATATACTTCTGGATGGTAAACATATGGACTTGCATGTATTAAGGCAGGGTTTCCCAAACAAGGGTTCGTGAGTTCATGAAAAGCTAAGCAATATGATTTAGAGTGATGATTATCAAATAAAAGCCTGAAATTTAATTAAATAACTGTAATGTCTGATGCACTGAGTCTGCGTGTATCAGAGTGAAAGAAATAATTTAATTCTTATATATTTATAAATAATTATACTAATAATATTTTTTTTACAGTACAAATATATTTCATTTTTTAGTTAGCATTAAAGGAGAACTCCGGTCAATTTTAACATTGAGCTCATTTTTTGTCAATTTGGAGTGCTGTCAATACAGAGAACAACGACAAAAATCGGTGTTGCCTACACCGTGTTATCCTCTTTTTAAAATTTGCACCCTGTTGACTTCAGTGGGGCAAGTTTTAAACCTGCTTTTAGCCTCTTAACATCCTTGATGTGTCATTACAAGTGCACAGGTCATGTGAGTGATTCCTTCTGAGTGAACACGAGTGAATCTGACTGCAGTAGATGTGAAAGAAATGGATAAAAATGATGTTATTTAAGCCAGCGCACATACCTGTATTTACATCCTGTTTTCGGTCGAAGTCCAAAGTAGTCGATTGTCGAGTTCACGCGCATAGGTTTAGTTACCTATGATCACGTGTGTGAACTCGGCAATCGACTACTTTGGACTTCAACCGAAAACAGGATGTAAATACAGGTATTTGCGCTGGCTTAAATAACATCATTTTTATACATATCTTTCACATCTACTGCAGTCAGATTCACTCGTGTTCACTCTGAAGGAATCACTCACATGACCTGTGCACTTGTAATGACACATCAAGGATGTTAAGAGGCTAAAAGCAGGTTTAAATATTGCCCCATTGAAGTCAACAGGGTGCAAATTTTAAAAAGAGGATAACACGGTGTAGGCAACACCGATTTTTGTCGTTGTTCTCTGTACTGACAGCACTCCAAATTTACAAAAAAATGAGCTCAATGTTAAAATTGACCGGAGTTCTCTTTTAAAACATACTGTTACTTATGAGTTTGTTTCCGCCACAGAATAAAAAAAACATAATTGCGAGTTTATAGCTCACAAATCTGAGAAAATTGCGAGTTATAAACACAATTGCGATAAATAAAGTCAGAATTGTGAGATAAGCACTTGCAATTGTGAGAAAAAAAGTCAGAATTTTGAGTTATATTCACAATGAATTGTTGAATGAAGTTATACTCACAAAGAATTGTGAGTTTTCTATTCTGAATTTTTATCTCAGAATTGTGAGATATAAACTCGGTATTACAAGGAAAAAAGTCAGAATTGTGAGATGAAAACAAACAAACAATTGCCTTATTTATTTTTTATCACATTATTATCATCAACATCAGAGAATCATGAACATGACAACTCTTAAATCAATAATTAAAGTGTTAACTTAAAATCTCAAGGGGTACTTCAAGTAAATATTTCACATCCAAGCAGTTCGGCTGACAAAAAAAGTTTATGAAACCCTGCATTAAGCCAAACAAGGCAGAATCAGACGCACCCACCTGTGAGGAAGAGGTGTTTAACGGGTGTCTGTGGTCTGATGATGGCATTCAGCTCAGGGCTAAAGCGAGGAATTCCGTGATCAGCACCATAGATCTCCCCTTTAGGAGCGCCTATGTAATGCTGATTTGTGATTGGGGTGCCTGCATCCACAAATTCAATCTGCAGATAGAGACAGACAAAAACAGGGCATAATAAAAATGAAATCAAAAAAGACAAAGACTGTGTTTGTAGAGTTCATACCCTGTCCTTGATCTTAGGAAAGATCTCAGTCACTGCTTCTAATATGTTATTGATGAACGCCTGCTTCAGCTCCTTATAATCTGTGCTTCTGTTCTTGATTTTGTCATCTTTCCACTCTTCAAACCATTCATAGTTAGCAAAGCTAACAACAGTCAAGGTGGATTTACCTGTAGGCAAAACATATTTGGATTTTGATGATGCATCAAGCAGAATTGTCAGTTATTTTATTGGAGACACCTTTAGTAACTGATTTGATTACATCACATTCGTACGCTCGTGTGGTAAAATGTGGACAAGCTCAAAACACTTTGCATCTCATTTACACATTCATGCAGCTCTGTCCACTTGTGATCAGATCAACAAAACTATTAATTCCAGATGTGAACTTTTTTTCTCTCTACCTGGTTTTCTTTCTGGCCAGGTTGGGTCTTTGGCTGAGGGCGAGGCCACAAAAATCATAGGGTTACTTTTAGAAGATTCTTCCCTGTTCCCTTTCATGTAACCCTCCACCCTGGAAGAACAGCAGACATTAGCACATAACGAGAACAGTGCTGATTTTACAGTAGACAATGATTGAGGAATACACAACATTTTGATTGCATCCTTTTTAGGATGGGTAGGTTCACACTCACAGCTCATCCAAATTGTTCTCAGGGAAGATAATGAAATTGTCTGCTTTTAGGTCCAGCTCCTCCTTTGTCCCATCCAGGCCAATAAAAATACTGAGACCCCCATCTCCGTGCTGCACCATACTCAGCTGTTTCTGGATCGCTGCACAGTACCATCACAAAAAGTCCACACAGTACGCTCACATTAAAAGGAATACTTTACAAACGTCACAGCAAAGAGGTTTCAACTTTACTGATGGCATAGCATTAGGTCTCATGTTTTAATTTCAAATATGCCTTATTTTATTTGAAATGTTAGCATTGCTAATAATAATGTTGTTGATGTTTTTTTTTTTTTTTTTTTTTTTTTGACTGTACTGCAATGCTTAACTTTGATGAATCTTTCCCATAAATAAAGCATATGTTTAAAATATGTTAAACAACATTTATTAATACATTGGTTTAATAATAATACAATTCTATATTGCAATACTAACATTTAGGTTACATAAATATGTCCAAGCATTACAGTACAACAAAAACAACAACCACAACATATTATTATTAATCAATAATATAATATATTATTTTATAGAGATACCATTCTTTCTATTTTAAACTTAAAAATGTATCTGATTATTGATGATTAATAATAATAATATAAAAATGTTGTTTTTGTTGTACTGCAATGCTAACATTGATGGATCTTTCACGTAAATAAAATATAAAGTTTAACAATTTAATACAAAAAAGGTCTTGTGATACTGACTGATATAATAATGATGATAATAATAAATAATGATAATAATTATGATAATATTAATAACAATCTACAATGTGCAAACATCCAGTAGCTCTCTGAGAACCTTCATCTTTAATAACAGAATAAACTCTCTCTCACCAGGCACAGTCTGCACATCTTTAGGCAGGAGATGCTGGTATGTATTAAAGATTCCAGCATCTGAAATCACCATGGGAGCGTGTATGTGCACCTCCTCCTGCCCCTTCAGAACACTCACACCTGCAGAAATGCCAACAGAACAATTCAGTCATTAAATCCACAGAAAACTCCTGTAAACATGCATGTCTTGCAAATGTCCCATTTAAATCGAATCAATTGTAAAATGTATAATTCACAGCCAGGGAAATGTACAGTACAAAACAATTCTGCAAGAAGCTAAAAGCTTCTGCATATTCTCATAAAAGAGTTGTGTGGGAAGTGGGACGTGTTACCAATAGCCTCTTTAGCGTCATTGAGGAGTATGCGGTTGACAGGTGCTCTAACAAGCACAGCACCTCCTGTCTTCTCAATGATGGGGATCATGTGGTAGGCGATCTCACTAGCACCACCCTTTGGGTACCAGGCACCATTCATGAAGTGGCACACAAGCAAAGAGTGCATGGAAAAGCTTGCTTCTTTGGGCATTTTACCTGTTTACCAAACACAAAAACCAAAGAATGTCAGTAGCTGTGAGCTTTATGCACCCAAAACAATACAACAACAAAATGATATCTTAATTTCCCATCAGGCATGATTTTCTTACCATAGGTCCCAAAGATGTAGCACATCACAGCTCTCAGGTCCTTATTCTGTGTGAGCTCATTCACCACATCTGTCAGGCTGCGGGACGCATAGCGGAAAAAGATAGAGAGGCGTTTGGCCAGGCCTGTGTACACCAGGAACTTTGCAAGAGGAATTGGGAGGAGCTTCAGCAGACCCAGGAACCATACGCCCCTCCCAACTTTCTGACAGGAGTATTAAAAATCAGGGTTACAGTTTGTGTTTTACTCCATGTCTTCATGAAGTCTAAACAATTTCTAAGTCAAGCCTTTCTAACAAATGACACGTAGGATAGTGCATTGACAATCATTAGTGCCTGTCTGTGGCTGTGATTGTGGGGTAAAGGTCATGCAAACTGATACATACAGTCATAATGACATTTCTTCTTTAAGTCCAAAGGGCATTAAAATACCCTAGATTATTAGAGCACGGAATGGCTTCAACTAAAAGTTTGGGGTCAGTAAGACCTTTCTTTCTTTTGGAAAGAAATTAATACTTTTATTCAGCAAGTATGCTTTAAATTGATCAAAATTGACAGTAAAGCATTTATAATGTAACAAAAGATTTCTATTTCAAACAAATGCTTTTCTTTTGAACTTTTATATTACAGTTTACACCAAAATACAAAGCATTGATTATAGTAAGAAATGTTTCTTGAGCGCCAAATCAACATATTGAATGATTTCTGATGGATCATGTGACACTGAAGACTGGAGTAATGATGCTGAAAATTCAGCTTTTGAATCACAGGAATTTTACACAACTGTATTTTTGACCAAATAAATGCAGTCATGGTGAGCATAGGAGACTTCTTTCAAAAACCTTTGAACAGTAGTGTATATATTAGAATAAAAAACAGCTTCCATATGACCAGCATATCCACTGATACCTGATAGACAACCCCTGTATTTTAATATCTAAACCACCTACTAAACACTATACTTGTTTCTCACCATGCAAAGTCTCACATATTCCTCAATGGCCTGTTCCTCCCCTGGGAAGCACTTCTTCAGTTCGTCCATATAGCGTTTCCGTCCACTGTAGATGGGGTATATGCGCCGGTTTTCTGGTGGACCCAGGACCACTTTATCATAGGGGTTATCCAGCGGCTCCCACTGCAGCTGCCCATTGGTCAACTGGTCTATCACACAGCGAAGTTGCCTGTGATGCTGCAGTTCCCCAATATAGTGGATACCTAAGGCAGGGGAAAGGCATTCAGATCACCACAAACTGACCATTAGGAAAACAATGTCTACAATTTTGAAGGTGAAGTATATATGGCTATGATAATTGGTTTAATAAGACTCGATAAATGTGCTTATCTTTGACAAAGCCTCTTTTATAGGGTTTATCAGGATGAGATTGATGAGGTACAAAATTCATTCTCACCAACATCAAACTCAAAGCCTTGCTCTGTGAAGGTGTGACAGCATCCTCCGGCCCGGTCATGTTGCTCCAGAACCAGAACCTTCTTACCAACTTTAGCCAACAGGACAGCAATTGCCAATCCACCAATCCCACTGCCAACCACTATTGCATCCAAATCCTGGGGGACCTTACTGGCCAGGAAGCCTGGATGTGGAAACAAATGTGGAAACAAATGTGGAGTTAGATTATTTTAAGGGTGTTTAGTAATAAGCAAAAGCAAATCATTTAATGCAGGAAAAAGGTTTTGATAAGCTGTCATAGATAGATAGATAGATAGATAGATAGATAGATAGATAGATAGATAGATAGATAGATAGATAGATGCAAGGGTTCAGTAAAAGGTAGGCTAATTAATTTATAAGTAACGTTACACACTTAAGACTTCACTTTACAATACTGTTAAGCATAACTCAATCGTATGGTCGTATTGTCAATCAAAAACGTATTATCTAGTCAGCAATATTAACACTACAATAGACAGTAAAGTAGTGCGTAAGTTGATATTCGTAACTGACCTTGTTTCAGGACTTTGTTCTTCAGCTTACGGTCAAACACCATGGGCTTCAACGGCTCGCGCGTATCGATACCAAAAGGGTTCGGCCCAGGCGTTCTCAACACATATTTGAAGACAATGGCCACTAAAGCCAAAGAAATTAAGACGACAGCAATCCACATGTTGTGAGGTGCAAAATGTTGTTAGCCTATCTATGTGCTGCTGACAAGTACAGTCATACTGAACTGAACACTTCCTCACACCACTTCAGGGTATGCATTCACGTCACTTTCCCGCCGGAAGGGGGCCTCAGCCGGCCCGGACTGAGTGGCAAAAGAGCTGCTGCGTGACTGGATTTAACAGGGGAAACTGCGAAAACGCGAGTAAAACGAAGGATTGTTAGTTTAAACTAAAGGTTGGCCTCGATATAATGTTCCTTACAAGCTACCAAAGATCCAGTGATCCATGGATATTGACATGCAGCCAGGAATCGTGTTTCCTGACATTTATATGTGCCTGATTTCGACGCCGGGGAAATACATACAGCAAATTAGCCTGTGAACACTTTATATTAATATAATATAGGTAGGTCTAAATCCATGTGATCACTTATATCAATGTTATATATATCGTCATATCGTCCAGCCTTAAAACTTAGTTTTTTTTTGTCAGTGTTTATTTAAAAATGTCCAATTATGCAGAATATATACGATGGTAAATATTTAATTGATGAGTTGTCAATACAAAATATAACAATACAATATATAGGGTATTATTTTACTCTGGCCGACGGTGACGTCACGCGCATTCCCTGCGTGAAAGCGTGTGTGGTGTTGACTCTTCCCCTGACGACGATACTGACCAATCACAAGAGCTGCTTTTAAACGGCAGAGGGCGGAGATGTTTTAACCAGTCTATGATTTTAACTAATAAAATGTCTAAAAATGTAGGCTATGTTTGATGTTATTTTATTAGATATTGCAGATACTAACATTTAACTATTTTCTTGTTTCATGTTTCTTCTCATTAAGACCTCTGAAATGAACCAGTCAAATAAATAATTTGCCATCGATCATTGTATTGCATGTTGTTAATTTCTTAATTTCATAAGGTAGGCTCAATTTTAATACATAAATAAAAGGTTCCCAATTTACTATTTTCAAATGAAATTGACTCAGTGCTTAAATAAATGATGGAATTCTGCTTTCCTCTATGTAGATTATGTGTTTTTAGTCGGATCTTTCTACAGTAACAGTAACATAGGCCTATTTTAGTGAGATGTTGTGCATTTAAAACATCATAATGAATAGCCTACTGTTTAAATAACCATAAACACTAAGCCTACTGCTCAAAAAAAATGAAGCAATCATTCAGCAATAGCAATTCTGATTGCTGTTGTCTGAAGCTTATCCTTGAAGCTTGTCTGGACATTATTTTGCCAACACATTTCCGCATTTTTACTTTTTACAAAATAAGTTTGGAATAGAAGTAAGGAAAGTAATAGGCCTATACAACAGAATTGGACAAAGCAACCTTTTCGTGCACAGTACACAGGTGTCTTTATTTTCAAACATAACATTTATGGAATTATACATGACCACTGCCTATTTCAATTCAACACTCACTCGCATGAAATGACAACAGGTTTAAAGTTTAAAGATAACTAGCCTATTTCTAAATAAGCTATAAACGTATAATATCTCTTAATTATTCATTTAGATCTCGGTCACTGCATGGAATCGCACAGATCCCTTTCTCTTTCCTCAAACAGGAAACGTACCCCCCAGTTCTCTCCCTTTAAGATAACACAGTCTTCACCATGCAAAGGATTTCCACCTTTCCAGTCATCTGGTGGTGACTCCCATCTACTACATGGCTCTCAAGTTTTGAAGACAGACAAGAGTGACATCAGTGTTTACTGTGAGAAAGCACAAGTAGTTTCAGCCAGAACTTAAATGTGGCTATACGTATCATTGAAGGAGAGTTAAAGGTATTGATAGAAAACAAATGCAGGAGAAAAGAAGAAATATCTTTACATTAATACTGACAACTTGATTAAAGTGTTTTAATGCCTTGAGCATCTTATGTTTGGCAAAGATTATGTTACAGTATAAGTCATTATTCTATAATAGTAATTATAAGTTAACGACAAGCACTTTCTCTTATCTTCATCCGCTGGCGTCAGTTTAGAGTCTGATATAATTGAAATATACATTTTCAGGCATCTTTTGTCTGAAGAGAGATATTTAATGCAGTGAAGAGAGAACTGAAGCACTCGGGTCTCGTGACAACATACTGAAAAGAAAGGCAGGTTTCTGGGGGCTTTATTCAACCACATCGACCAGTTAACATTAACAGTGCATGCAAAATTTCCAGTCTGCTTATTAGTGGTTTATGTTTTCAACAATATTATACCTCACATGTCTTTTCATTTGGCATTATTTAGCTAAATTGTTGCTTTTTATTGGTATTGACTACAGAAAAATCATTTGATAATGATTTATTGTTAATAGTAAAAATTATTTAGGATAAACCCTGAAGGGGGTGGATTGGAATCCACTGCTGCTTCAATGTATATGTAATGAGCGATTATAATCAAGGTATTAATCAATATTTTTCCTTCTAAATATCAAATGAGTTGAATGACTTCTCTGGAGATTTTACTTTGTTATAGAAGTTACCAGTGTGATTACTGAAATGTTCTTTTCATGTATTCTCTAATGTCTGTATTTGATATCTGAATGTAGTAACAGTGCTTGCTGATTTAGCCCGGCTTCCAGAAATGAAATAGGGACTTGTTTTGTGTTTGAGAAAGGTTTTCAATCAACGTGTTGAAACATATAGGGGTCATTGAAGCAAATAGTTTAAGGGACCATTTCTTTGTTAAAGCCTTACTTTCCAGTTAGACTAAAGTGTAGCTCTCCTTGAGAGAAAGAACGCATTATCTTGATGTTTTGAGAGGACTCTCCTGTTTATAGTTAGAGCCTGGCCAAATCCAACCTGGGAAAAGCTGTGTCAGTGTGTGTTAGTCTTTTTGGTTACAGGTTAAGGAACCACTGGCATGATTGGAGATTGACTGAGTTGTTGTTCTGGACATGCTGGCACCCAGCAACCCAAATCTGCGACCAGGAAGGTCACTATGTGCCTAACTTCAGGGTCTGAGTGTCAGCTGCATAATCGATGGAGATATGCTTCAGTCTACCTGTATATGTGTGGAAAATTACTATGTTTATCTATTTTTGAACAGTGAGAATAATTTAACTTGAAGCAAGGACGTAGCTTAGACCTTGGTGAAGGGTATAACTGCTGTGATCTGTGATCAGCCGACTTCTGCTGAGGAAACTGCAAACTATCTTCAGTAAAACTTTTTTTCAATTCATTATAATTCTGACTCCGGCCTTCTTTCAAACATCTGGTCCTTGGGTCCTAAACTGTTACCCCCTAACAGCCCCTTGAGATAAAAATATTAAAAGTTACAATTACAGCAATTAACACAAATTATAGTTAATTATACAACAAAAATATTGATGTAAAAACGTTATACTGTTTATACTGAGATTTAAAAAGAGAGATTAGCCTACATATGTAGCTAGAAAAGAACATTAAAAAAAATATACTATTATTGCTATGGAAGATAGACCATAAGAAGAATATGCTGCAGATAGTAGTTATTCAAAATAGACAGATTATTAAAGGAATTTACCATGAGATAGGCTTTGCAAATTGTTAATTATAATTTAAAAAATTACAATAAAAAGGAATCTGTAATTATTCACTAGACTTATGCTAATAAATTGTTTAATGTTCAAAAACGGTGTTGTACATAAATCACAAAAGTTTTACAACATTAAAAAAAAAAAAAAAACTATATGAAAAGAATGACATTTGAGTAGATTCCCATATCAGACATGGAATAGTATGGAAATGTGAAAACAAGTATACAAAAAAGAATATCAAATAATACCATTAACCAGAGGCGGACAGAGTACACAGCTTCATTACTTGAGTAAAAGTACAGATACCCCTTGCTAAATTTTACTCAAGTACAAGTAAAAGTACTGTCAGATGAAGTACTTGTTTTTAAAAGTACTTGAGTACAAGAGTACATTTTCTAAATTTTGCATTACTACTGCCACAGTGCTTACATTGGTAAACACAGCAAACACTTGAAGCAAAAACTATCATTAGCTTGTTCAGAAAATTGAAATAGTCTGGCGAGGTGGGGCCACAGGTTGGCACATTCCCGGGATGGACCTGCTGCGTCTTCATCCATTGTTTCGTCCATGGTTTCGTCTCTTATCTAAATCTGACCATGGAGTTGACTTTGGCGGAAAGCTGAAGGTGATTGCTGATAGACTGTCCCAATCAGTGGCGCCTGTGCAATCCAATCACGTTTGAGAGGGAAACAACAAATTGAGGGTTTCTGAGATTTTTCTTTTTTCCTTTTCTTTTTTTTTTTAGAAGAAGTAACGGGTACTCACGGTTATGGATAGAAATGTAGTGGAGTAAAGAGTACAATATTTGCCTCTCAAATTTACTTGAGTAAAGTCATGAGTACTCCCCAAAAATGAGACTCGAGTAAAGTACAGATCCCTCAGAATTGTACTTAAGTACTGTACTCAAGTAAATGTACTCCGTTACTGTCCGGCTCTGCCATTAACCATATGAGGACAGTAACAAAAAAAAAAAAAAAAAACTCTAGGTCTACTGAAGGCATGGGATCTCACAAATGCTCCTCTCTTCTCTCAAGCAAGAAATGTCTTCTTGTGCATTTCCTTTGAGTACAGCACAGTTGGGTTGTTTGGAATTTAGATCAGACCAGTTCCCAGCACTGTTCCCAGCCCAGTAGAGATCAGATTCACCAGTAACACATAGTCTCCGAGCAAGAAATTCCTGCGTAACAAACACATCATATTGTGTACTATTTATTCTATTACGGCTTTATCATAAAAATATTTATGTATGGCTTTACAAACTGAAATATCAATTATAGTAATATTACTGTTTTGCAACTTTTTTGTGAAAACACAATGTGGGTTTTCACACCTGGTCCCACTTTTCTCACATTTGTTTCTATTTTAAAAACATTGGTTTCATTCATCGTTTTCAATGAAATCTTGTGTATGGCTTTATCTATATTTTATGTGACCAAATTACACTTGCCTCAACTTTGTAGCTGTTTCACACCTGGACCCACTTCTCTCACATTTGTTCTTTTAAAAACATGCACAATGTCGGGATAATACAGACATTTTGATGTACCTTCTCCTCTGTGTTGTTAATAAAGACCAGATCACCACCCAGACCCTGGCAGTGCTTTCTGCTGGAGCTCCAGGTCTTGTTGTGGTTGGAGAAAACATAGAAGCTGCCGTTGCCTTTTAACCACTGCTCTGGCAAATCTACAGAGACAGGGTTTTGTTTTTGTTTAAAGAGGAAACAAGACTGTATGTCTGTGGTTTAGCTAGAAGCACATTTGTAGGTTGGAAAAAAAACAGAAACCCTGCTGAACTGCACCTTTACATACTTTAAATGGGGTTCTAAAATATTTTGGAATGACTCATTGTTAAAAACACAAGAATAGACATGGCAAGAAGACTCAGACAGAATGTGTACCGAAACACAGAGCATTCAAGACTGTTATTTTACTGATAAAAAAAAAAAAAAGTTAAAGACTGATTACTTTAGGCGCTTCAGGTAATTAATTGCAGATTTTGAAGATAATCCACCAGCTCACTGTATGTTGAAAAACAAGACATAGTTTTACCTGGGCAGTAATCAAACGACCTCCATTCCTCATACGTGCACCCTGGACTACCTTGTTCATTTTCTGAATGGGGGTGTGAGGAATTAAGAAAATCAAAGATTACTTAAAGTCACTATGAAATCAAAATTGACCACACTCAACAAATATTTTCATTGCATCGCCTGTCAATGATGTAATATCCGCATTACCCTCGATTTCCGCTTTAATATAGGCTATTGTGTTTTATTAGACAGTTGAGCAACTGTTTGGATACATTTATCAACCGAAAACTTATATAGCCTAGCTCAACACGGTTAGTCTTATTGTTTGAATCTCGTTTTCTCGAGTAACGTTTGTACCCGAAAAGTAAATCAGACAACACTATTATGTCAAGTTGCTAAAAATAGCATAATCAGAAAGAGCTTTATTTGTAGTAGTAACAGTTAGGCTATACAGTATTTCCTCCACCTCTCAATATTAAAATGAATTGCATGCCATTTACCAACAAAAATCATCCAGCTTTTATTAATATGATATTCTAATTTCAATCGCTTACTGCAGTTTGCAACAAGTGTCTCACATGAGCCACCGAGCGAAAGAACGGAGTAACATTATAACATAACTTTCAACAAACTCAAAAGTACTTTTAGTGTGATTGTTTTGACCAAGTAAAACAGCACTGTGTTATCCCACAATTATAATTCCTCCACTAAAGTGATCTGTATGAGTAAAGGAGCGGTCGACTGCGGCATAAGCATAATAAAAACAGCAACATATTAGATATGGTCATTGATATGATCATATTTTGGTTGGATAATGATATTTTAATGGATTGATATCATTATTTTTTAAATTCATGTACCTTCATAATCTATCATCAAAATAACTTCTCCACTTCTCTCCTCTGATGTGTTTAGGCTATAAGGGTGGGATCTGTCACTCACATGACATCACAGCAATAGCACACCACAACCATCCAATCAATTCCAGATGGACAAAATCAAGTCCGTCCTACATATTTTCTTGCTCAAGAAGCCGTTTCAATGGGCCCTATTTTAATATCTTAGCGCATGGTCTAAAGCGCACGCCTCAAGAGCAGTTAGGATGTGTCCAAATCCATTTTTGCTATACGACGGGGAAAATGGTCGGCGTGTCCAGCCCATGGTCTAAAAGGGTTGTCCCTATTATCTTAATGAATAATGGGTGTGTTGGGCGTAATATGCAATAAACCAATAGTGCGCTTGCATCATGGCGGATTGCTGCTTACATGGCGGAATTTGATAGCGGAAAGACTGAACGCTTCTATAGACAGCAAACGATTCTACTCTTGCGCGAGGTTAAAGCGCACAAGCAGACCATCTGGGACAAGTCGGATTCCACCATATCTTGCGTCGCGATTGGCGCTGCATAACGCCGGGTGTATGATAGGGCCCTATATATGTCATGTTCCTATGACTTTAGAAAATTGTCAGTAGAATATCATATAACATTTGAACATATACAGATGAATGATTTACCTGAAATTGAGCAGTTTGTTACTGGCTCACAATGCAACAACACATTTTTGTCTTTAATGAAATCTGCAAAAGTAAGAACAGTGAAATAAATAAATGTATGTAG